>NC_142609.1:45967858-46277877 GCF_041222555.1 Hakea prostrata | reverse complement strand
AAAAGACAAAAATATCTAATCAAGCATCTCAACGGTCAATTTTTCAAATTCATAAAAAAAAAAAATGGTCAAATTTTCAAATAATGTCACCGTACTTTGCTTTATCAAGATTCCTCCGTACTTGTTCTTGACCGTACACTTTGGGTTGTACATGACAACATAAATGAATCAAACGATTCAAAGTCAATAAGGACCAAAGTGATGCCCACGTTTCTTACCAAATCAAAAAAGAAAAAGTAAAGCCCACGTTCATTAGTGATTTGCAGGACTTCACCATCTCACCTTTCTATTAAAAAGAATTAATAATTAATTAGTTAACTTGTTTTACTTTTACCTTAACAAATAAATAATTAACTAGAGTAATCTCAAAGACTAGGGTTAATCTACATCTAAAAAGATTTTTGGAAACATGATTAGGCAACCTCTGAGTCCATGGATCATTTGAATTAATTGGTAGTATTTTGAATTTTCAAGCCATGATCTAAATTAGTTCCTTGTGCATTAAAAAAATCATATGATTGTCATTTGTTAATTTGCGAAGTTGGTTCAAATTCCAAATTTATGTCTAATTTGAAATTATTTGTTTAGGTGAATTTAAGTTTAATTTGACCTACCAAAATTGTTTGTTGTTAGAATATCTAATGCTTGGATTATTTATCAAGTTTAATAATTGATGGAGTCTGATGCAACACCATTTGATTTGAGATGATTCAAATTAATCGATTTATTGTGGAAGTGAATTGGGAGTAGGGATTACTATTATAAATAGTTATGATGGGATTCATTCAATCTCTTCGTTTTTTGTTTTTTATTTTTACCACAAGAAAAATGTACGGATGGAAAGACAGGAAGTTGGAGAAGTTTCATCACTCTAAAGTTTAGGGCTTTGGATTGATCCTTTTCACATTGTATTCTAATATTCTGTGTGAACTTGGATTAAGGATTTGAGAAAAACCCATGAATTTTCTAAAAGATTCCACTCTCTATTTCAACAAAATTAGATGAACTTGTACAGGGAATGACCACCTCAAGTGTTTTTATTGTCAAGTCAACCTACTACTTGCTTTGAAATGAGAAGAAGAAAAACTTAACTGTCTAGACCCTCTACCTTCAGTGAAAGCAAAGTTCTAATAAATGGGTTGTTGTCCACTTGTCCTAACAACAATTTGGAAGTAGAGTTGAAAGACAACAACTCTCTTGAAGTGTAAATGCATTAGCATTCGAGAAAAACTGTGGAATAAGCAGACACACTTCAATGTGGATCAAGGTTTTGCTAGGTGTGGAGCTTAATTATGTGGAAACAATGTAGCACCAATTCCTCCATTGCTCTCACTGAGAAGAAAAAAAAATTGGGAAATACGAAACATGAAAAAGGAAGTTTCATTCTTTGGTAGCGCTTTTCTTGGTTGTCTGATTGAACTAGAGTAAACAATTCATGAGGAAGCCTACCAGGATCCAAATGAACCTCACCTCGTACTAGTAAATTTGTTTTGCTTTGACCTTCACCATTAGAATATCAGATGATGAGAATACACGTTTTTCATATCGAATCTAGTCGTAGAGAAATTTTGACACAGTTGAAAGAGATTATGTGCAACTTCGCATTCACGGGTCAAACTGTGCCACTTCAATTGACTTTGGCTGGTCTCCCATATAAATATATTCTTTGACACTATTCAATATTGTTATTGTTAAATTCCACAAATACAAGTCAAATACAAAAGTCAACCAATCTTAATTATATTGATTAAAAAGGAAAGACTTTCTATTCCTTAGAACAATTTAGAACAAGGAGAAGAGATTCTCTTTCTTCATCACTCTCCCCCATTGTCTTCTTCGTTGGCCATTGATTCTGTTCACACTGCACGGTGGGCGAAGAGAAACTTCCTTAACCAAATTGATGGAATTATAAACCCATCTACACTTATTTGTTTTGAATATTTGACCGTTGGTGCGGTTTTTTTTGTAACCATATAATCCCAGTCAAAGATTTGAAACTTGTAAAATTATAATTTAATTATTAAATCGTAACATCTCTCTCGTGAGCTTAATTATAAAGAAAGAAATGAATAATTTTTCAAAGAAATATAAAGAAATGAATAACTTGTGAAGTATCAAGTTTGGAAAATTCACTACTTAGAAGATTTTTCCATGTTAAATGTGGAAAGACTATAAAGAAGGCGTTCCTATCAAAACTTCTTCCACTGAAAACGAAATGTGAAGAAGAATGAGTAAAAAACAATGAGATCAGTTCAATTTTCTTCTCAAATTTTAAATATTTACTTTAAATCTATGAACTTTTGCTCGCATTGTATCATTTGGTCAATGGTTTACATATTGGAACTAATACTATTCGAGATTATGCCGGGATTAATAACGATGAGTATTGATCACATAAAGAATATGAAAATCAAATTTCATGATGATCAAATGCATTTCGTTGACAAGTTGAAGAGTTGCAAGGCCACCAAACTCGAGCTGCTTAAATTGATTAGGCTAGTTTAGCCTAATTTTATTCATGGGTAAAGGATCTATATTCAGTTGAATGGCATCTTTTACGTTAAGTCAATAGATTTTAATGAAGGATATTTCATGAGTCATAAGCAAGGAGCTAAAACTCTTTTCTTTTCTTATAATTGTTGGGTTTGGTGTCTTGTATTATGTGGTCCATGTAATTATAGTTTTAGTTGTATTTGTAATTGAAATAGGATTTAGATTAATTACTAGTACTGAAATAAAATTGTAATTATATTGAGATTATAGTTTAGGTTTCCCTATAAATATTCTCTATGGGACTAGAATAATAAATCCCTGTAGAGATTGGCCATCCTGAGGATAAGAATTGGGGGCAAGCAAAGGGCATCACTTTGTGGGTGTGAGATTTTCTGGAAATGGTGGAATCTCTTTTCTCTCTGGTGGATATAGGCAGAGTTTTGTTGAACCACATTAAATTTCTCTTGTGTATTTTGCTTGTGTTTTTCTTCGTTCGTAGTTATGCATCTGTTATCCCCAACAATAATTAATCATATTAGCCCTCAGTTTAAACCAAGGTTAAGGCCTCGAACTGAGCCTGATTGATGTTGTATGTTTCCCTAACTTATCCCAAAATTTGGATATTCCACTCTGACAGGTAGAGGTTTGTGGCTCCGTGCTCCTCTCACTTCTCAACCATACAAGAGGAGATAAGCCACCTCTAATTTTTCTTGTTAGAATTCAAAGGTGGATCATTCTCTTAATATGCAGCGAAGAGGTATGAGAAAAGTATAGATCTCTACCCATTAGAGTAGTTTCTTGACTTATAAACTCATCTTTTTCACTACTAGTCTTGGGGCTATTAAGATCAGTACAACCATAAGATAAGGGTTGGTTACATTTTTAAAGACCATAGAGGTATGATGCTATTGCCATACCTTATGCTGTGTCTTAGGGTTTGCAAAATAGATACAAACATGGATGGAGCTACAGTGGGGCTGGGAGGGCAATTTTTAAAATTTACTCCATTTTCTTCTTGAAATTTGAAATTTTCCTACGAACCTATCAGCACTTGAGCCCCCGATTGAAGAAAATTTTGAAAAAGAAAGAAAGAAAGTAGAAATTTCATAGTATTTTGTGTGAAATATATGTACTTGCTCCCTTCAAATATTAAATTCTAGCTCCTCCCCTGAATACTGATCAACTCCAAGTTGCGTTTAATAAATAAAGACATAATAGAAATGCTTCATCAACTCTTTGGATCCAACTAATTGAATTTTTTTTATTCTTCAATACATCCAAGATATTAATCTAATTTATATTTATTTTCTCTATTGTCGATTTCCTAGCAAAGAAGATATTTTCTTCACCTATAACACAAAAGCAAAGAAGGCATTTTCATTGGTGTGTATAACAAATTAGCTAGAATCTATTTTAAAGTTATGGATAGAATAAGGCATGGGTTGGACAACATACTTCTGTTTCGAGCAAGAAAAGGTTAAAGGTAGGGTGAAAAAATGCAGACGATTTTTAAAATTTGTCAAGAAAAAAACGTGGGAAACATGCATGGTTGATTTCAAATCTCATCTAAAAGTTAATTTATTAAAGAGATTCTTAGCTACTATTCTTCCTCAACTACTTTGAAGAATTGGGTTCCTAGGTTTCTTCTATAACATGTGAAATGTTATTTAAAAGCAAAAATAAGAAAATTTCACAAGAAAGGGAGAGAAAATTTAGAGAAATTTTTTAGTATTACCCTAAAAGCTATTTGGGATATTCTGTTTTTAGCCGTTGGAAATAAGATCCATTACAATTTATTCGAATTATTTATTTAGAGTTAGTGTATTTTTCGAGTTTGTTGTTCATAGCTTAAACTCGGCTGCTTTTTAAATAGAACTGTAAATGGATAGCCGAAATTCACCTCAGAATTCGTATTCGTATTCATTTAAGGGTGTCTGTATCTTGAATTTTTTCTTGCTGGAAAATATCTGTATCCGTTCGATAAGCAATTAGATTCAAATTCGGATAATTGCTTATCGAATCAAATAAAAATTAATCTAAATAGAGAGTATTCAACATTTTTTCCTTTGAAAATAGATGATAATCGGATTCAAAAACCGATAACCGGATGATCAACAATCGAAAATTATCCAGTTAGAGTAAAGCATTAAACACTTTTTTCAGCTAATAATCGGATTAGGAAACTAGTATTCGGTAACCGAAAATTGTGAAAATGTATTCAGATGCCTTCTTTAAATTTTGTTAGGTTTTTTATTAAAATCTATATTAATTATATATTAAGTTTCAAAATTAGTTTTTGCATTTCTTTTATTTAATTTTGTTTTTTTTTTTGTGTGTGGGACCCTTGAGGTAAGGGTGGTAATGAGGCACCATGAGTAAAGGAGGCCCTTCATGACCTTGGTTAAAGGAGGCCCTTCATGACTTTGGTTATGAGGCTCTTCATGACATTGGTCATGGGTCTTAAAGGTCTTGATCATGGTGATTAGGTGGGCTAACTTGAATGGTGGAATTACTCAAATTCTAACTCTTGACCTTTATTTCTCATTTCAACTTCATGACCATTCATGGCCATTACCATGAGTGGGGGTTAAGGTCTTTGAATGGGTTAAAGCCTATTCATTCAAAGGAAGTGAATATGAGAGTTACTTCCCCAAGTAGTGAGGAGGTTAGGTCAAGGGGGTTTATTCACATTAGTGGAGGAGGGACAAACCATTAATTCTCCATTAGTGGAGAATTGATTCTCCCCTTGTGGGAGGTGTGGTTTGGGCCTATATAAACCCAACCCTTCCTTGCATATTGTGTGCTATTGTGACTCTCCTCACTCACATTATTTGTTTTACAAAGTTCATTTCTTTCTTGAGTTGTCTAAGTGTTGTGCTCTAGCTTTTGGCTCCTTTAAGGGACTAGAAGAACTACATCATCTTCTAGTTGGAGGTTGCTTTATCTTGGAGGTGGTGGTGCGAAGAACCCTTGGTAGTAGGGTGCATCAATTACCTTAAAGACAGCATCAAGGTGTGACTCAACCTCATCAATCAGTGGTTCGTTCGGTTGCTACTTCAAGCTCTTCAAATTTGCTAAAGATCTTCATCTCTCAATTGTATTGCAATTTCACTTTTGTATGTTTGAAGAATTTGTAATACAATTACCCCAACAAATTTCTACTAGATTCGGATTCCAATAACAAATTTGCTATTCGGGTTTGGATACTGTCATATCCAAGTTGAATCTGATCCAGGTCTATTTTTAGTAGTTGAAGTCTTGAAGACATGTTTACTTTGTTTTGTAATTTTAGTTGCATTGCCTTTTATCAGATACCTTGTACTAAGAATGGAAATACTCAATTTTAAGCGAAAAAAAGTCTCTAAATTTGAGGTTTTCAAAGTTATAGTACTAAGATTCATGTCTTTTCAGATTGATTTGTTTTTTGATAAGCTAAAGCTGAATGAAAGCAAAAGAACACCTGAGGAAAAGAAGAAAGGAGAGAATGTGCAAAAAATGGCTAAGATGATAAAGCAATGATATGATAGCTTACCAATAAACATACATTAAAGAAGTTAGAAGTTGATCTGATGGCCAAACACGACAACCCTTTCTCGATCATATACCTATCAAAACAGTAAATCTCCCTTTTGCTAGTCCCACATTTTCAGGTCTATTGAGAGACCAAAGAACATGGTGGAGACTATAATGTGACAAGAAAAACTATCGTTTCTTGCTTGGTTCACATGGTGTGTCTAGACTTGAAATCCACCTTATTTTTCTCTAAATTTGTCATTCTTCAATTTAGTTGAAAGATAAAGATATAAATCACTGGCATCTTAAGAGATTTGAACTTTTAATTTTTTATTTTTTTTGGTTGCCAACCCCAGTTTTCAAGGCTTTGCCCTGACTAATCTGGTGTTAGACCCGGGTCGTACATCTGGCTGTGGTGGGTGAGTCTCCCCGTGGGGATTTTTCGCATCCACAAGGTTTCAATACCGGAACCTTGCTTAAGCAGACCAAGCTGCTTACCACTTAGACCAACCCCGTTGGTGAACTTTTAATCTTTTATTTATTGATGTTTGACCTCTCAGTTAGATTTGAAACCAGAAGAAGATTTGACCATTTGTCAGAGGAAAAATGATGAATTAATTTTGTAGGATTTTCAAGAAATTCTTTGATTTTTTTTTTTTTTTTGAAGCAAATGATCATGCTTCTCACATTCCGAAAAGTATATCAGGAGTAGGTCTACTTCTATCTTTGTTCGTTCTGTTTAAAGATAGATTTAATTGGAACTTGAGTTTGATCACTTTTCGCTTTTCCATCACACAAATTTGGTAGGGCCCGTGTAAATATTGGGGGGAAAATTAGATGCAAAATCTTAGTGGGTCCATATGTAGGTCTCAATCCCTTTTATTTATTTATTTATTTTGAGTACAAATGGGTTTTATTAAGCTGGGGATGGGAATATTAATATGCTTCCCATGACCTCTTTACTAAGAGGTATTGATTTTAACCACTAGAATAGATCTGCATTGGCATTATGGGTCTCTCCCTACTTTGTGGTTTAAAAGCATTAAGAGAGCATATTATTCTTCTCTTAGTGGAGGGTGTCAATCAGTACAGTTTCAATAATTTTGTATAGTTTTGGTATATATCGACTTTAAATATTAAAAATTAAAACCGTACCATACCAAATTTACGATATCAGAATTTGTAAAAATGATACAGGACGATTTTGGTGTGAAATCGGTGCAACAAATAATTTAAATACAATATATATTGCTGTATAATTTCGATCCCAAAATAACAATAATTTCAGAGACCTCTTTGGTCAATGACTCAATATATGCATGACACGTTTATAAGAAAATGAGCATCAAACGGTCAAATCAGTCTGCTAAGCAAATCGAATAGCCGCATGAGCGTGTCCGTCATAATAGACTCAGACAAGTCTTGACAATTGACTAATCACTTCTAGGGTTCGCGTTTTCTAATTACTCATTTTCTTAAACATGGACCCACTCCCAAGTTTACACGTCATCATTAAATACATTCCTCAATTCCTTTTCTGTGGGTAAAATTTTTTTTTCCACCAATTGTATATATATATATATATATATATATAGATTATGTACAGAAAGATTTTTTTTTTTTTCATATAATGTAAAGAAAGAATATTTACCTACGGTAAAAAGTCAACCTGATGGTTCTTCACATACATGGTGATAGAGTTGTGCTAAGGAAAGGAGAGACAAGAGACAAGAGATCAAAATGAACACATCTGACACTAGAACCAATGATGCCAAATAATCGGCATAATGGTTCGTTTCATGCACTATAGAAATAAGACAATAGTTAAAAGTCTCCCACAACTCCTGAATATCTTTTAAAACACTCAATGCATACCAAGAAGGCTGAAGGAAACCTAGGAAGAGTTGCACGATATGTAGGGAGTCAATTTGAACATGAACACGTCGAGCACCACACCTTTGAGCCTCGCTCAACCCACACCTGACCCCGAATAGCTCACAAAGAAGAACACTCGATGATGAGGTCCCACCTGCCAATGCGAAGACAACATGCCCCCGAGCATCCTTGCCAAGACATCCATGCCCACCACCGTCACCACGAGCTGAACCATCGGTATTGATTGCTGACCAACTATCCGATGGGGGTAACCAATGATGAACAGTAGGAATCGTATGTTTGAAAGTAGGTTGAACACCCCAACAAGCAAAGAAAGATCAATTATTGTCAGTGTCATCCACAGGTGTGCGCTCGCCATGAAACCAATTTTATGATCTTAAAGCTTAATTATTCATGCTAAACAAACTTAATTTACCACAAATGGTTGAATAAGAGAGGAAATTTTTCCACACATAATCTTCAAATTTCCTTGAGATCAGGAACAAAATCCTATCATACATTTAAATAGGTATAAAATATTTCTCTATAAATGTAATTGAGGTAGGCATGATCGATTAGCTAAGACAAAACCTCAATTCCAAAAGAAAAACACACACATACACATAATTTTGCTTTTATCCATCAACTCAAAAGGTATGGTAGAGAGGGTTGGTGGATGGCAATTCTTGACCCACTCCCCCCACCCCCACCTTCTCTTGAACCAATTTGTCAAGTAAGCTAACTCGGGTTCCTACTCCCAACCCAAGATCCGATGACTGATAACCACTATAATGGATGGAGAAATGGTAGTCTAGGAGGGCAAAATAGTCCAAAAATTGCTTATGTATTTTAAGGGATAAAATGATTAAAAATAAAATAAAACTTGCAAAATTATTATGAAAATATACGGTATAATCCATGATGATTGATCAATATTGATATCACCAATAAAAAAACCATTACAATGTTAATTAATAATAAAGAGAATTTAAACGTTGATTGAACCATCAAAGCATTGCTCAATTGATAATAATAAATTGATAATAATATGTACCTCTTACTGAAAAGGTCACGAGTTTGACCTTAACATAAAACCATCAATTCTTGCAAAGACGGAAGAAAAAAAGTCGAATAATTTTCTTCAAAGAGTAGCAGGAAAAGGAGCAAGAAAGAAAAGAAAAAGACAACGAAAAAGCCCTCAGCGCACAAAAGGAGACAACGCCGGATAGAATGAGGAGATAAAGAAACAGCGAGGGAAGCCCCAAAACACCCAGCATAAGCTCACGGACAACAGAGAAGCCAATGGCAAACGCCAAGAGTCTCGGATGCACGGACATCCGGCACCAGGAGGAAACCGACCAAAATCACGCAAAGCACGGTCGGACCCGGAAGAAGTCCAAAGCAGAAGCCCGACAAAGGCCGGAGCCATGCAAAGAACATGTTCGACACTACCGCAAGTAACCACCCACTCATTCCGCAGAACCCCCCCTTTCCCAGCGAGCCGCACAAGAGAGAAACCCATGGCGATGGTTTATTCCAAGTTAGAGCAGGGTCTTGAAACCATATTGCACCTGATCTCAACGATGAAACGAGGATTGCGCATTATCTATGACTAGAATTTCGTCCCAAGGAATCTCAACCTCGTATCATAAATAATACGGTTTAAAACATCAGTGTCAGTCTCCGACTTCCCCTGGAAAATGCGATTATTCCTCAGAGAGTAGCTGTTACATATACGTAACTTAATCAATGAGTTGAGATATCAATACGTGTAACATGTCACACTTAATGCCATCTATAAATCAAGTCTGTTTGGTTACCTGAATCTAGAGATTTCATGATTCACAAATGGGAGATTTATACCCGTTTTGTTGCGTGAATCTCTGGATTCATGAAATCTAGAGATTCACCTTTTTATACTATAAACGTAAATCTATAGATTTATAGGTATAAGGTAAAACCAGAGATTTCATCTCTACTATAAAAGTGTTAAACATTTGAACCATGACTTTATAAATATATTTTTATGGATGAATTTATAGATTTCATTCCAAAGATTCAGGCAAATCAAATAGTTAATTTTATAAACCATGACTCCATAGACTCAAGTAACTAAACAGGCCCTAAATCAATCTCAGAGGAAAAAATGACTATCTCACCCTTGTGAAAAATGATTATGACACCATAGTGCCAAATGCACGAGCGGGCTACGCTATCCCATAGATAATGCCGATCCACCTGCGTGTATCGCGCTACTCTTCAAAGAGATAGAGATGAAGTTCAGAGAAAAAAGAAACCGTAGATTTTGCCCGTTTCGTGGGCCCACTCACTCAAAGATTCATTTTAATCGTACGTTGTAAAACTATCCGTGGAATTTGCGACCACAGAGTTGCGCCACAGGCTTGACGGTCAGGATTTAATTGCATTAGCTCTACAAAGTAGGTGGGCCCATATCTGACATTTGTAGGAGAAAGCAGATGTGCGTGTCCGTGTCTATCCACGTAAGCCTAATTTTAGCTCTTTCAGGCCTTGAAAGGGCAGAAACGTCATAAATAATTTCTGAACAACACAGATTGCTCTCTGTGTGTTTGTGTATTTCTGTGCACCAGCTCGTGCAGAGAGAGAGAGAGAGGGGCTTCTTAGGTTCTTCCGGGATCCTCTCTGCCACTCTTCTCTCTTTGTTCCTCTTTTTTCTCTTCTCTTCTTCTTCTTCTTCATCAATCTCAACTCTTAAAGGCAGGGTAGAGACGATATACCTAACTTTTAAGGCAAAAAAAAAAAATAATGAATGGGCTTTCACCGATTGAGCCAGCTTACTCAGAATTTGTTGAAGTTGATCCCACCGGAAGATATGGGAGGGTATAGCACTTTGTATTTATCTAATTTCTCTTTGTTTTCTCCGAATGGGTTCTAAGTCTGATATTGGGTTCCATTTTCTATTGCAGTACAATGAAATCCTTGGCAAAGGAGCATCAAAGACAGTGTATGGCCCTGTTTTCTCTTCATAAAGGGCTAGAAGCAAAAATTTGAAGTTTTTTATGGTTCATTTCTGTGTTTTCTGAAGTGGGTAGTTTATAATTTTGACAGATTTTTTTTTTTGCTTGATGCAGTTACAGAGCCTTTGATGAGTTTGAAGGGATTGAAGTCGCCTGGAACCAGGTTAAGCTTTATGATTTCCTGCGGAGTCCTGAAGATCTTGAGAGGTTATACTGTGAAATTCATCTCCTTAAGACATTGAAGCACAAGAATATCATGAAGTTCTATACTTCTTGGGTTGATCCTCCAAACAGAAACATAAACTTTGTGACCGAGATGTTCACCTCTGGGACTCTTAAGCAGTAAGTGTGTTTGATCTGTTTCTCTATAATGGGACTTTTGTTTATTTATGTCCTCATTCTCGTTCTTCTTATGTTCTGGTTTTTGTTATAGGTACCGGGAGAAGCACAAAAGAGTTAACATTAGAGCAGTGAAGCATTGGTGTAGACAGATCTTGAGAGGTCTCTGCTATCTCCATAGCCTTGAACCCCCTGTAATTCACAGAGATCTCAAGTGTGACAACATATTTATTAATGGAAACCAAGGGGAAGTTAAGCTTGGCGATCTGGGTCTGGCTGCAATCCTCCGTAAATCACACGCTGCTCACTGTGTTGGTAAGCTCACATCTTCGAAATCCCTGAAAAATCTCATCAAATAAATCAACTCCCCCATGTCCCCAACCCCCAAAAATAGAACACCGAGAGAAGAAAAAAAGGGGAAAAAACCACTTTTCTGATTTTAAATTTCGTTCTTTTTGAAGCCACCATTTTGCAGAATCATTGGGCATGAATTATGAATTGACTAAGCAAGAGTTTTTTGGGAAGCTTGATGTCCATTTTCTTTTATAACTCAGGCACACCCGAGTTCATGGCTCCAGAAATTTACGAAGAGGAGTACAATGAACTAGTAGACATTTATTCATTTGGGATGTGCATATTGGAAATGGTCACTTTTGAATATCCATACAGTGAATGCACCCATCCTGCTCAGATCTACAAGAAAGTCATATCTGTAAGAGCTTTGACATTTTGGCCATGTTTTTGCTTTGTTCTGGATCTGGAATCTCTATCTTTACATGTTTTCTTGTCTCTAATAGGGTAAGAAACCAGAGGCTCTGTACAAGGTGAGAGATCCTGAAGTAAGACAGTTTGTAGAGAAGTGCTTAGTTGCTGCATCTCAGAGGCTCCCAGCTAGGGAGCTTTTGAAGGATCCTTTTCTTCGAATTGACGATGGTGATTCTAATTTAAGACTAATAGAACTCCGAGCAGAACTCAATGATGTAGGCCCAGTATTAGGAGACCCTCTCTTGATGCTCCACCACAATAACATTTTGATGAATGCATACTCTAATGGCTTTAATCATGAACTTGAGAATAGAAGGAGCTACCACCCATCTGAGATTGAACCCAGTGGGACTGAATTGTTCACATACCAAGTGAACAACCATTTTGATGATGTAGACATCTCAATCAAGGGCAGGAGAGAAGATGATGGAATCTTTTTGAGGATCCGAATTTCAGATAAAGAAGGTTAATATAGATTTCCTGCGTTTTTGCTTGGTAATTTTATTGATTCTCTTTAGTTGATTTAGCTTCTAATTAAGAACACCATTTCTCTCTTGCAGGTCGTATCCGAAACATCTACTTCCATTTTGACATTGAAATAGATACAGCCTTGGGTGTAGCAGCAGAGATGGTTTCTGAATTGGATATCTCTGATGAAGATGTGACTAAGATAGCAGATATGATCGACGGGGAGATTGCTTCATTGGTGCCTGAATGGAAGCTAGGGCCTGACATAGTGGAAAGTCCCCGCTTTTTAAGTGCAAATGCAAGCTTCTGTCACAGTTGTGCCTCAAGTGGCTCTCCCACTGGTTCCCTTATAGAGTGTATCTCAATGAATAATCCAGGAGCCCAGGACTTACAACTACTCCAGTGTCCTCTTCATGGGTGCTCTGAAATGCATGGTCGGTTTGAGGAGATTACATATCAAGTTGAGGGGTCAGAGCATTGTGTAACTCAGGGTGCACCAATTCTATCAAAAAATTCTGATGACACAGGGTATGTTGATGTCTGGGCTCAGCATAAAGACCCTGAATTAAGTTCAGAGTCTCTTGGAGAAACCCACTTTGACTTGGATCAATCATTCTGCTCCAAAGATGAGAGAGTGATTGTTGTAGACAATCAAACAACAGAACTCAATGCAAGGAGCTCCATGGACCCATCACCACACGACCATGGTTCTATTATTCCTTTATCAGCTTCTGACTTTTCAGATGATAATTCCGAGAGTGAGATCAGGCAGGAATTGAGATGGCTCAGGGCAAAGTATCAGATGGAATTACAGCAACTCCGTGATCGGCAATTGGGAATTAAGTTAAAAGCTTCATCTCCAAGGTCTGAAAGTGAGGTCAGTGAGGTCAGTGAGGTCAACTTGAAACCTTTGGAATCAAGGAAGCCATTATCTTCATATTTCCCTTTTCATCTGCAGAAGATCTTCCCTAATTCTGAGACGCCGGGGACTCAACATTGCGACGCAATCGACATAAATCGCAGTCAAGAGTACATGACCACTGCAAAGAGCTTCTATACAGGATCTCTTCTTGCACAACCTATTCACAGGACAACATCTCTTCCTGTTGATGCTTTTGATGTTTAATACCTAAAAGTCCTCAATTCTTTCACTGGGTCCTTGCCCACAAGCTGTATACGTAGATTATTATTACCAATCCTCTTTCCTGTTGAAGGAAGCCTAATAGAGTAAAACATGGGATCTCTGTAAATTATGAGCAAAGATGTGATTCTTTTTACAGCTTGTAGGATTCTCAGTAGAGTGAATCGAATTACCCATTATTGCAAGGTTCCAAAAAATCTTTCTTGCTGTTGCTTTCAGAAATTGGAAGAGAACAGCCAATTTGTCGAGGAATCTATATACAGAGAACAGAACTACAGATGCTTGACACCAATTGAACTAAATGGCATGTGAATCCTTGCTGGCCAATGGGACTGTTTTGAACATTTGCCAACCTGGGTGCTCCCCAAATTCTGTGACATATTGATGATCTGGGCCAAGCTACAGCTGCTTTTACAGGACAAACAGTACAGTAGGGACATGCTAAGGATATCTTTCTTCTGAGTGGCCATCAATAAAGAAACCCAATTGAAAAAAAAAAAACCAACCAAAAGTGGGTCATTGACTAAAAAGGCCTTGTAGAAAATTTTCAATTTCCATGCACACGACGATACCAGCTGAATTAGATGAGATTTTCTGGTACAGTTAGATTATGACAGCCAATTTTGGTAGGGGAAAAGCATCACTGAATAAAGTTTGTACGGAATTTCTTTATTTCTTTTTAAATTAGATTAGAAAAAGGTGGATTTGGTGACTGGTAAAGGGTAAAGTAGGGCTTTGCATGTTTTCCTTTTTAACTTTTCTTGCACTAATAATTTGTTAATGATGAAGATTAGTTCCTAAGTTGCATTCTTGACTGTGTTTGATCTGTAAAGGAGACCCTAAAAATAAATAAATAAATAGAGAGTAAGACAACGAAGCAACAAGATAAAGAGAGAGCATTCTGAAAAAGGAAGATAACGAAGCAAGAAGATAAAGAGAGGATTCTCTTTAAAAGGTACTTACAGAAAAGCCTTCCCAGGTTGAATTCCAAAACTAGATAGAAAGTTAAAAACAGTGTGGGATCTTTACATTACGAGCAACAAGCCATAGTCATGGTGGCTCTTTGTGGGATCCCAATATCAAGGGACCCGCTATTGCAACTTGCAATCCTATCTCAGCCTTCTCCATTGTATATTACATGTCGATTAATAATATTTAATATAGATATGTATCGACTGGTATTGTGTTGTGGAATACTTTAAATCTTTGGTGCCAGCAACAGGTGATACCAACTGGGTTTTGGAACCAGATCCACAGCCCGAACACACAGGCATGTTCAGGCATCTACAGTGAAAGCTTCCAAGATTTCCTTGTCTTGTTAAGTATGGTCTCAACGTAATATTCAATTGCATCAGACCAAGATGAAAGTGCTGATAGAATCTTCTCACCCACTTTGTGAAACCATTCGAAGATAAAGCTTTTCATGCAGTTTATGAATATGGATTTCACTATTTCAGACCTCCCAATTGAAACAACAACTGATCACTTTAACGAGGCTACCTTGAAGAAATGGATTAATGGAAGTGTAGTAATCTTTTGACTGTATCGATCAATGATTTTGCTGTAAGCTGAAAATCGATAGATCCTTGCTTTCCTGGGACTCAAGATCATGCAACTCAAGAAAAAGGACCAGAAATGTACAACCAATTTGGGCTTGCTGTTGCCAATAATGCATGTGATGCTGCTGGTAGGTATCATTAGTGTCAACTGGGTTTTGTCCAGTTCGTGCCTAACTTCATGAGCAGGCAGTCGCTGCACGCTAGGCGCGCTGGCAGGAGAGTGATCTATGATCAGTGCTTCTTTGGATCTTGGCTTGTTAGTTTCATAATATTTTATTGCAACTGAATCAGATCATATGGCTCTTAATTGATTGTAGGTAGTTCAAAAGCAGGCTTCTCATAGACCTTTTTAATCCACTAGTTAGGATCCTGCAAGTCTTCCAGCTTTCAGTTCTTCTTAGCTCCTAGAAGTGTTAAAACTCCCTTTTTGTTCTTTTTGTTCTTTTTGTTCTTCAAACTGGTTTCTCTTTCCTCCGACTTCCCTAACATACTTTTTAGGTTTTAGGTCTTAACATTCACATTATCACTGTTGATGGTCTCTCAGTTACTTTCTTGCCTCACAGTTACAAATGGCTTTTTTTCCATGTGTTGCTAGTAGTGGAAGAGCTCCCTGTCCTTTCCTGTGAGGTTTCATGTTAAAACAGATTGATCAGTATGTGGACTTTGTCCATACAAATCAAGTAGTGATCCATCTTGGAGTTAAAGATCATGTCTTCGAGTGGTCATGTTGCAAGTTAGATCGACTTATTCACATTTCTTCCTGACACAGGTTCTCTCAAACTTGATGAAGTGACCAACTGAAGTATTGTAAGTTCTATATATCATATTACTACCCTTTTTTAAATGCAAACTGTGATTTCGAATGTTCATCTGAGTTACAACATAGACAATGTGAACCCGTAGATCAGAACCGCACCTCAGAAAACATTTGATATTCATCTAGGAACTAAGGTGGGTTTGCACATCATAGTAAATGAATGGAACATCTTGTTTGTGGTATTTACACCGCTGCCAATCATCAACTACTGTACAACAAGCTAATGTCTGGTCTATCTTTGAGAAGTAAAATAGCCTCAACTATAGACATTTCTTTCTCATCAGCGAAACGGAAAATATGCATATATTTTGCCATATAATCAGAAACCTAGTTCTTTTCTTGATGCCCTCCCCCCTGGATCATAATTACTCTACCTCATAACTATTTCACAAACTAATAGAAGGTTAAACTCAATATCGATCCTTACAAAGGCCTCAAAAGTGGATAATCTTCAAGAAGTTCCTGCTGTGATAGTATGTCATTTTCATCCTGAGGAGCCCACAAAACCTCCACTGCCTGCATGAGAATCAATACTGTAGGTGAGGAGCTGCAACAGAAGATATCATTATGATGTAAAGGTATAATTTACTAACCATGGTTTTTCTGGAGGAAATAGAGCCCAGCTTCAGCAAGGCCTCCTTCAGGTCTGCACTAGAATTGATGATAGGTAGGTTATGAACATCTTCCGCAGCCACCAGCACAGTTATCTGCAAATGAGGATATCAACTAAAAATTATGTTAAGCAGGAAAGGAAAAAGCCCTGCACACCCCTTCAACACCCCCCCCAAAAAGGCGCGAGGCGGAAGGAAAAGAAGTTGATTCAGAAGTCAAATCATTTTCTTACTCGTGAGATAAGAGAACAGTAAATTGATGCTCAATTGATCCCTCATCCACAACTTTTTAATTCTTGATCAGTCCTAAAATCTAAAATCTGAGATGGAGGATTGCGTCATGCTTATTGGAGCATTAGACCTAAATGCAAAATCAACCTCAAAGCAGGGAGAAACCAATGAGAGATCGGTTGCAGACAGGATCAACACCACAGGAAGAAGAAAATTGAATAACTGAAACCTTTTATTGCTTTCTTTTGGTTCACATATGAAAGAACATAATAGAAGGATAAGAAGAAGAAGAAGAAAGGAGATGGAAGGGGGATAGAGCCAGCTTCTTAGAAAATGGCAAAATTCTTTGATTTCAGACCTAAAGAATGATTAGAGGTGATATTATAATAAGTGGCAGCATGTGTTTTCAGACATCATACATAAGCCATGTCCACACAGATAAGAGCATTTTCAACTAGGCCAGAAGATATTAATGTGATCACCAACTGGGGCTGGATTACAAACTTGATGAAGAACTCTTATAGTGGAGATATGCCAGAAGGCTGCTTTCTTTTTGGGTTCGGAGGAGCTCTGGGAAATTTTAGCAAATGAAAACACAAATCTAACCGGAATAAAACAGCTCAGTTACATTAACTGACTCAAAAAAGTAAAGGTACTTTGCACAAACAAATGTTACATTTACCTGGGCAAACTCAGTTGTTGTGTAACATCACTTTCTAAAGTAAATCAAAGATGCAATCACATTCTTAGTTGAAAGGAGAACAAACTGTGAACGTTAATAGCACTGATATGGGAAACTATAACTTATATTCTGAGTGACAAACCATTTGATTTCTCCCAGCCCAACCACCCAATGCTAAAAACAATGATAACTAATAAAAGGAAAACACACTCAAAAGTGAAAGAAATTAAAAATCACAAATGATATGTCAAGAAACAACCTCCCAACAAAAATTGTTGTGGAAAGACTCGGTAGAAAAATTGCACCCCACCCTCCCCAAACCTGCTCGTGTGGATGCCGATGGCACTGGGTTCACACTTACATGAGTACTACATGACAGTTGCCTTGAAGTGTTTCTCAGGGATGATCCACCAAAGATACACATTGATAAACAAATTCAAGCAAGAAAGTCATAAAACTACAGTATAATCATGATGGTGATGGTGCTAAAAGATTTTCACGAGATCCTATATCATGTTACTAGCGACAAGGATCCTGGATAAATTTTAGTTAAAGCAACTTGCAAGATAACCTCACCACTATGTACTCATTACTGAATCCACTAGCGTTTTGGCTCATTCTGCTTTTCTTTTTTATGTTGTTCACATTGACAAGTGTCTCTTCGTCGAATTTCCCCCTTTCTTCAATGGAAAGTTGATTAAACCTCTTCTCTCCATCCTCAATGCTTTGCTTCACATCCACCTAAAATTGAAAGATACAAGAAAACGTGAATGTTTTGCAGTTCCTGAACATAAAGGAAGAAGTTTTCAGTGCCAGTCCAGCAGGAAAAGGACCCAGTTCCACATGAGCACTAAACTGCAGAAGCAGAATGACTAGTTTTATAACTACCATCAATAAGCAATCTGTCTCAGCAGGAAAGCGGGGAAAGGAACTGCAACCAGTTCTTGAACTTTCAGATAGTCACATCAAGTAATTTCTTCAAGAAATAGGACGCATTTTTTTATTCATTACATCTAGTTACTGAACTGAAACAGTACTACAAATAAACAATGGTTTGGCTCATAGAATGTATGTGTTGCATGTTTCTTTTTATGGAATTGAAAGATTATTTAAATAAAGTCATCCATATTAAAGGGGATAATTAAAACAATATGACCACAAAATATCAGCGAAGGCAAACGTATTTGTGACTTAAAACTGTCCTAATAAATGCACTCAAACGGTTGGCTAGAAAGAATAGTTTTTAGTTAATAATACAGTAGAGTAGCATACTTCTACAATAATTTATTGGAGGGGAATTAGAACCTACAAAACGGTCTCTTACCAAGGCATTAGGATGTCCATAAATCTCACAGCTATTATGGAAACCCTGGATTATATATTGACAGTAAGCATGTTTTTGCTGATGATAATGTTTAAACCACATACAAGACATGCCAATTATAAGTTGGAGAAAGAAGAGAACAAAGAGTCCCCTTCACCATAAAAGCTGCTTTCTCCTGCAGTCATATAAGCAGCTGGAGTTTCCCAACTTAAAGCAATTATAAAAACAAAAGCCAGAATGCCATGGTAAGGTTCAATATTTGAGAAAGGAATATCCCTACTTTTTGACATGCAAAGAAACAAACTAAGAACCATATTTCTAACTTCTGAGGTCTGTAAGACATCTTTGGCATTTAATCATATTAGAACCAACATATATTTCTATCACATTTAGCAATTCTAACTAATATAGTCTACAAGAAGAGTAGCAATTAGTAGAAAACAATTTTAAGAAATAAACAGTAGAACAAGGAGGGACATAATGTTAACTTACAGATGAATAACCTGAGATGCAATAATCAGGGCGGCAAAGTAACGATAATGTGGTCTCTGCAACAATAAACAAAATAAGAAAATATTGTGTGAGGAACAAGTGAGAAACAAATGAATTTCACAAAAAAAACACAATGGTACTCAATCTTAATAGTTGGTCAATCGATAGAGAAAGGAAACAAACCAAAAATAGCAACAAACACATGCCATTGCTTAAAGATGAGGGGGGCCAAGGTAGTGGCACACAAATGGTTGGACCAGCATGACAAGCTTTGGAAATCAAAGCCCAGAGGGAAGTGGCCAACTTGGGTTTTTAGCCTTATGCGGGCTGATACTAATTTGGTTATATGTTTGGGTATAAATAACATGAGGTGTTTTTTTTTACTTTAAATGTTTCACTTTTGAGTATGTTATGTAGGAAACAGGAGATAGAGCTTAAACTACCTTAAAAGTATAGGTATGCTTGTAAGCAATCCAAAGCATAGAATCCGTAATTGAGTATGAGTTTACTTCATGGGCATAAATGTTTTCTGACAATTTTCTTCCTCTTTTCTTTCTCTTCCCCCCAATCACCCTCCCCCCCTTCTTCCCCCCCCCCCCCCCCCCCAAAATAATGCTTCGTACAAGTATTGGATCCTGTCCTCTGGTAGTAAAACTCCTACAAGTTTCAGCCCCTAATCCCTGTCCGAAATCAAGAACCAGATCTGCAACTAGGTGGTTCATGAATCTGTCTGCCAATTGAGACTTCAGCCCTAATAACACAGTAATTTGATGACCATTGGATCTTTATTGAGGTGTAATCTACCTACAATTATAATCCTAGGCCAAACAGAGAAGCCTTGTTGGGTTTTCAGCCTCCGTGCTTCAGCTGGAAGTTGAAGCAGATACCTTTCTATCCCTCTAGTGATGATCCTTCTTCTTTATACTCTTGAATTTTCCCTATTGCACCTCCCTTTATGTTTAGTTCCACATATACTTTATTTAGTTTCATTCCAAGTCTCCTCTTCCTTTAATTCCTAATCCCCTTTCTAGCCTCCTACCATTTGTTCCTTTAACAAACCATTTAGGATTCTAGTTAATAACAATTTTGCTGTCATAGCTACATCTGTTTTACTGTTTTACCATTAATCTTCATTGTACTTCTTGTATGGACTCAAAAACCAAGTTAACCAACCAAACAGGGTTTCTGATCCCCAGGATCCCAATCAAGTAGGCAGAAAAAATCAACCCAAGTAGAAGAAAACAGGCATCAAAAGAAACAAGATGCATTGGCATGCTACCCTTACAAATAATTGATTTTAAGTCAACCAAAAAAACGGAACCAAGATATACACAATTTAATGGCATTTAGCATGTATGTCAGTATATACAATATGTGACCCTTCATATGAAACATTAGCTAATGTGCTATAAGGTGATAGGAGAAGTCATGAGAAAGGACATGCATTGTCTTGGTCTTGAATCAAGTATGACCTCACTGAAATTTTCCTGAGTCGCTAGGTTGTGCCTCATTCCTCTAACTTCCCATTTTTCACTTTTTCATCTTCTATATTTCCTTTCTCATTTTTTTTCCCTTTTTTTTTTCCCCTTCCCCCTTATTCCCCTTTTGTTGTTTCCAAGTTTTTTCTTTTTTTTTTTTTTTTTTTTTTTTATTGTTTTGGTTTTTTTTTTTTTTTTTTTTTTTTTTTTTTTTTTTTTTTTGATAAGTTGATTTCATGCATATTATTTTATATGATTAATTAACTATATTTCCATTTATTTACAATTGTTTTATATCAATTTACCCTAATATGATATGAAAATGAATATGTTGCACCCTTTCCTTTAATTTCTATAATTTTGGTGATTTTATATATTTCCTAACAAATTCTAATAAAGATTTATTACTTTTACATGTAGGAAATTATCAATCAAATCTTGGTATTATTGCAAGAGTCCTACCTCAAGTCAAAAACATAAAGAGAATGAGTCCTTGCATGCTTCTACGTTTTATGTCCTATTTAGGATTTGATCAAAGAAGGGAAAAGAGGAAGAAGAATCCAATTCAAATAAGAAGGATAGAAGAATCCCGATTTTGAGTGTCTCTGTCCAGTTTTGATCAAGATCTTCATCGGATGGTCATATGGTGTCCGATCGAGCTGATTTTTGGAGGAGAGCTTCACGACGTCTTGGTCTTCAAATCCAACGGTGGGATTATGCATTGGAGATCTCTAAGTTAGTCCGATTTATACATCAAAACAATCCTTGGTTAAGTCAGATAAGAACTCTGAGTTTGATTCAAACTCTGAGTTTAATTAATCTATAAAAGGATAGCAAAGCCAAGGAAGAGGGGGAGGACGTTTTTGGGAGCTTTGGAAGAGCGTGGAGGTTGAACCAGAAGACGTTGGATGGCTTTGGAGATCTGAAGTTTGGGAATAAGTTTTTCTTCATCTTCTTTCAATGTTCTTGAACTCTTCTGTAATGTTTTTAATTTCAAGTATGAACTAATTTAGTTTTTCTAGGGATCAGATGTAGCCTATCTTTGAATTCCCACTCTTGACTTCATCAATATAATTTTGAATATTGTTTCCCTTGATTGAGTTTTTACTTCTATTCTTCATGCTTTTGATTAATTGGCCACTAATCAACTGATTTGTTAATCATAATGAACTGAGAGGGGATTTATGTGTTCAGTTCATTGGAGTAAAAGCCATGAATTACATGTAGGATAGAGATATACTTACATGGTTTGTGTAGTTGTTACATGGGAATCCACAGAATTTAATGATTTCTCAGTTGTTGTAACCCACATAGAAATATAGTGGGTTAGCAATTGAGGGAATTTCTATTAGTACTCGAGAGAGACTAATAGATAGGAAAGGGAATCTCGACTATCAATCAGGAAAATATTTCTCAAATTATAAAGAGGGAGAAAAGGGTGGGAATGCTTAGTTATGGTGAAATCTGACCCCTAGGTCTTTAGCAATTAATAATCTCAATTTAACTTTCAATTTGCAATATAGTCTAGAATAATTATCTTCCTTATTATTTGTTCAAATAAAATTGGTATAATTAATTTGGTACTTAATCTATAGTCTTCGAGGGATCGATCTTTTATCATTATATTACTTGTTACGACAGCGTACACTTGCGTTGTACTTTTTCACAACAATTTGTTCCCCCCCCCCCGGGATAAAAAAAAAAAAAAAAAAAAAAAAAACCCCCCAAAAACCCACCCCCCCCCACCCAAAAAAAACACAACCCCCCAAACCAAAAAACCCCCCCCCCCCCCCCCCCCCCCCCCCCCCCCCCCCCCCCCCCAACAAAAAAAAAAAAAAAAAAAAAACAACAAACCACCACAGGGCGACCCCCCCCCCTCCCCCCAAAACCCCCCCCCCCCCCTAAAAAAAACAAACCACAAACCTGTCTCCACACCAAAAAAAAAAAAAAAAAAAAAAAAAAAAAAAACAAAAAAAAAAAAAAAAAACAACCAAAAACAAAAAAAACCCCCCCCCCCCCCCCCCCCCCCACCAAAAAAAAAAAAAAAAAAAAAAAAAAAAACAGGGGTAACTGAGGGGGAATACCAAGAAGGAAAGATCAATCAAAGACTAGATATCCCATATAGAAGGTCAGCAAATTACTAATAACAGAACTGCACTAGTGAGAAAAGCAGTGAGGCATGCTACTCCACTGATCTGCAGAAAGCTCTCAAGAAAAGGATTAAAAAGTACGAAATAATAAATAGAAAGTGAAAGGAGAACTGAGGTAAATCCAAATCTGGAGATTGAATGGCTCCAAGTATAGGTCAAAGGAAGGTCTAACGAGGGTGAAGAATCCTTCAAAAGGTGAGGACCATCCAATAAATTGATAGTCTAGAAACAAAGACCAAAGTATGAAACTCAATAGAGACCCTTGCGAGAACCACAGACTACTGTAAGTCTGTAACTGAGTACAAGTTGGACAAACAGAGCTGAGCAGCAACTGAAAACACATCATCGATAAGGTGAAATATTAATGAATCAGAACCCAAAAAAAATGGTTTGAATTACCTTCAATGTTCATCCATGCAGTAATTATACGATAATAGACCAATTTATCTCTTTTTTGGGAAGATTATAGTGAATCAATTGGGCCCTGAATATTTTACTTTGGCCCATGGCTGGGTACTATGGCTATAGGCATTCTTGTTTTGGGATTATTGATGTAATAAGCCAAAATTTAAAGCCCATAAACTTGGGATAAAAGACAATTTTGGATGAATAAAAAAATATATTAAAGAGCCGAAACCAAAGACAAATAAAAAAGGGAATAAGGGGGGGCGCCTAGCAAGCAGTCAAGAGGACGACTGGAAAGAGGATCTAAGACTCCAGGAACTAACAATCAACCTATTCCTTAGAGAGTCAAAAACAGGGGTGGGGGATAGTAGTGAGCCTAGAAAAAACAACAACTAGATGACATTACAAATCAAGACTCAAGATCGGGATTGAGAAGTCCATCTTCTCATGTTGCGCTCCCACCATAAATGATGAATAGTTGTAGCAAAGACAAGCTTACCCACTTGGTCGCAAATCAAGGAGCCAAGAGATAGTCCGAGGATCCAGTTCCAATCTCGTGCGAATCCATAAGAGTATCTCCATCTAGGCCAAATAGAAGCAAGGGCTAAACTCCAGATAGATCTGGAGAAGGGACAAGATAAGAAAAGGTGGTCAAGGTCCCTAACACCGTTCCAATAGAGGATACAACTGGGATTGGCAGGAATGTGGCGACTGATGAGGAAAAATTGTGTAGGGAGGGCTAGGTTGAGGGATCTCCAAAGGGTGAGAGAGTGGCGGGGGATGTGGCCTTTGAACCAAACTAGAGGGGCCCAAGGGACAGGGGGGACCTAAGGAGGTTCCAAGAAGAGGTGGTAGTGAAGGTTTTAGTGTGGGACGGGGACCAGATAGTGGTGTCTGAAGCAATGGATGAGGGGGCGGGGGAGGGAGTTCCAAACCTATGTAAGACTAGGATGGGGAGAAGGGGACCAAGAGCCATTAGAGATGAAAGAAGAGAGAAGGATAGCTTTGGGAATGCAGGAATCATAAACAACTCAAGGACCAAAAAGAGAGAACAAAATACCCATCAGATGCCAGAGATCAAGCTAGAAGGAGGTGGAGGATCCGAAAGAGATTTGGATAGAGATTGCAGAAAGGGCGTGAGGCCACAAAGTTAGGAGTTTTTTCCAGAGCCAGGAAGAGGGGGAATGGGCCGGGGCAATCCAAATGGAGTCCACTTTGAGGAGATATAAGTAGACCCACGAAACCCAAATGGAGTCATGTTTTAAGGCAATTTTCCAAATGAGTTTCAGGAGACGGGCCAAATTAACATCATAAATCCTGTGGATACCAAGACCTCCTTTAGTTTTAGGCCGGTAGGTGGCAGAACTGGGGATAAAATTGGTACGCAGGATAAGCAATTATAAATATTTATATTTTATTAGTCCTTTTTCATGTCTTATCTTGGAATTGTAATCTTAATTAGGATTTGGCACTGATAATTTGCTAGGATTCCTAGGTTTAGATTGAGTCCTAGTTCCATTTTGCATTTTGCATTTTTAGACTTATTAGGAGTCCTTTTATGCGTCAAATTAGACTTTATGAAGCTTTATATATATGTAATAACAGCAACTTGGAATCAAGAATATGACTTTTTCGTAAGAGTTTTGGTGTCATTAAGCAATGCATAGGAAATGGGTATCTGAAACTTGACTTCTTGTCTTCTTCTCTTTGGCTCCTTCCAAGAAAACATTTAACCATTCAAGCTGCTGTTCAAGTCTTCAAGAAGATCTCAACAACAATAAGTTGAACAATTCCAAACCCTAGTTGTACTTCTTCAAATCCTTTAAACCACAAACCCTAGCTTTTCCTACATCTCTGGTACCATGCACAAACTTTATAACCAACACAAAACAATCCAACTATCAGAATATTCGTATTTGGATCGAATCACCGTCACAGCCCAAGAAGAAACTTATTGAGGATGCACCCATAATGACTATTAAGTCTCTAAATTCCTTCATCTCCTTCTCTCCCAAAACCCATTTCTAATTACAGCAACAATCCACCACCGACGAGACCCCAGACTTTCGCTGCTGAACTCCCATAAATAAGCATAACCTAACCTGACCACCAAACCTTAACCTTGAATTTGACCAAAACCCTAATTTGACCTAACTGAATTTGCCAATTAAACTCTCAGATCCTCGTAATAATTGGCTCCTAGTTGGATCCTTCCCAGTCTAGGACCACAACAAGTAAAACCAACACCTATCAATACCATTCATATGATTGATGATTCATGGGTGCATTGACGCGTATTAACACATATTGTTGACAAAGCTTGACACATCTCCATACATACCGATCCCATCAATTAGTTGATAAATTCCTTAAAATGCCCTTATCAAATTCACGTAATAAAGCTGCGATTTTGGTGGCAAATGAAGGAGAAGTCTCAGCAAAGAGTCTAATATCTTGCAAGGAATCTTGTTTTTTAGCAATTTGGACTCAAAAATAAATCAAGTGTTGTGACATCATCCAACACTCTTCATGGCTATAGACTATTACAACATGTAAGAAACCTCATTGTTATTAGCAATTTCAATTTAATGCACTTGTCTGATTTCAATTTAATGCACTTGTCTGGTTATAACTTATTCTCCATTTAACTATTTATGCATGATACTTGTTATACATTCAACAGTGACTTCCATCTATATCTTGACCATTTCTATGTGCATCTATAACATGTAGCTCTGATTCGATATGATATGTCCTTTACGATAACCTAATTGATAGAGCCCTGGGATCATAGTATTATGCTATATTGGGAGAGGAATGATTTGCTGAATATCTAGCGAACAACAGTTAGGGAAAGAAATCAGATCTTGTCCTGAAAAGGAGGTTGCAGAATATTTACTACTGAATAAGAGATTTGGGGAGGGACAAGGAGAAAACAGAATATTTAAAACTGAATGAGAGAGATTTGGGGAGATTAGGGTTGATTAGGGGTAAGATGTGAGTAGTAGTTAAGCATTATTTATGTGAGTGTTTGGGCAGCCGTAGGCTGAGGGGTAGCAATGTGTTGTGGGGGTGACTAGCACCATTGTAACCAGTTTATCATTGTTCTTCGTTATTCTATCAATTAAATAATATCAGTTTTGTATTCGATTCGTGGGTTCTTATCACTAACCTATATTTTATTTTAAGCGTAGGTAGGACTCCTAGTTTATTGATTAAGGAGAAACAGAATGGAAGATGAAGAATGAGAAGGAAAGACACGCCTTCGCTTCACAACAAGAACCGCAGCTCCATTTAAGCATATTCCAAGCTTTCTTTGCCATAACAGTGGGCCTTGCAGCCCTCATCTATATTTACAACGGAACAATTACAAGTTACAAATCGTAATCCAAGTGGTGTGGACTTCTTGATTGCAAGGGAGCTAGCCTCCTTCATTCCAAGGAGATAAAACCAAAGAAACTATAAACTCCTACTTTCCAATATAAGAAAACTACAAAATAAGAAAAGTAAATAAGATCTTCCTCCACTTCTTTCTCTTCCATGTGGCCGACCAAAGATCAGACAGTGACAACGACTGAGTCTCAACCAGATAATGGCTTGCTTTGCATTGGTTATAACTTAATCCAATCAAATTACTTATGGGCCCGTCTTGAAGAAACTCAACCTCAAGTTCGAGTAAGTTAAGGGATCAATTGTATATAATGTATGTCCAACTTCAGCCCATACAAGTACTTTGGTAGCCTAAAATATGTAGTGATACGGGAAAATTTATCGAACCAGGTCTACCTCGCGCGCCGACCCGGCAAGACGGCCACCATGGCGCGGACACTGGTTGAATCATTAAGAAGGAACCTTGCGGTTCCAAGGATGATTGTGACTCCGAAGAATTCGGGATATGTGATTGACTTATAAACGGTTACCGCCACTATGAGGAGTGAGCAATCATGTCAATCATGGAAACTACCACTGATGCGGGGGAAAGATCGTGCCGTAAGAGGAAACCACTTTCGCCCCCGAAGAAAGGGGTAACACCCTACAATCGGACGGCCACCAAGAAGGATCATGAATGAATCCAACGACCGAGAATAAGAGGTAAAACCTATATAAACGAATATCCTACACACAGAGAAGGTATCTGAATCATTTCCCTTACTATTGTATTCAATTTCTGCTCTGCAACTCGTCAGAGCTTTGTGATCAGCTCCTTAACTGACTTAGCCTTCGGAGGTGGCCTCCAGACCCCACGGTCGGACCACATCTAACACTGTTTTGCAAGTGATTCCTCAAGTATATAAAGGCTGAGCAGATTTTGGACGCATCATGTAGGGATGAAATCCTAAAAGAACTTGGACAAAATTACAAATGCAACATGCTCCACCTCAGGTTCACACCGAAATCAAGGATGAGTGCTTCCAAAGGAATCTCTCGAACTCTAGTGTCAACCTCCAAATCAAATATCTATGATAGTACAATGATCCCTGTCCTCTACAAGTCACTGTCTTCATCAGATTCATTGATGCTTATGAAGGCAGATAAGATTTTCAACTTGAATGTCCTCATCATTACCATGGATAGCATCAGAATCTTCAACTGGATAGGTTTGGCAATCTCCACCAAACATCTCCACATCTTCATCCCCAATTATGCTGGAAACCACCGCATTTAACTGCTGTCGCAAAGGATTTAGAATTTTGATACATGTCCAAACTTCGCAATGGAAATATTGTGTTCCACACTTCCACTGCAGCTGTCTGTAGGAATCTTTTCCCTTACTCTCCACATGTGTAGATGGTAGGGTGAGCATTGGGTTTGTCAGATACCAAATTGACTATAGACTTCCTATTCTCCTCCCAGTTCTGCAAAACAAAACCACCATTTGAAATGCCCAACAATTTCTCTGCACGTAAGGCCTTCTAGAAACAATGCCCGAGGTCATAGATTTTGTCAAACCCATGCCCTTCTGGATGCATGATGCAGATTTATCACCAAATAGAGCCTCTTTCCTTAGAAATAAGTCTAGGGTTGAGTTATATATGTATTGGCCCTTTGATTGGTTTGCTTTGAAATTGGCCAATTTAATGGGCCTGAAAATATGGATAAGAAATTGGCGAATAGGATTCATTCCAATAGTTTAGTTAGAGTTCTGTTTTAAGTCCATTTCTTTTGTTATTACACTACAACAACAAGCATTTTCCCAACTAATGGGGTCGGCTACATGGATTCTTGCCTTTCAATCACCCATATTTGACATCATACTAGATACAAGGCCTAAGCCATGCATAACCTTTCTCACCACTTCTCCTAAGGTTATCTTTTGCTATTTCACTATGTTACCTAATAATTTAAGGATTGGGTTAGCCTTTCCTCCTTAGCATAAGAATATTGTTAAGTCTATCATATAAGTTTGTAATAGGACCAAGTATCAAAAGCAGATTTGAAAAATGAAAACCCCCTGGTCGAAAATGGCTTTCAAGCAACACTTCACCTAAATCTCTCCTTGAAAACCTCAAACAGCCAGACAATGGACAAACCAAAGCTACAATGAAGCTACAGACCAGCTGTCCACAATCCATCCCAACATCTTCTCCACCCAAAACCTCAGAATATCCTACAGACACACCAAACGGTATGATTTCTTCTGGGATGCATTCCCAAAATTGCTTCCACCATCTCCAGCATCATCAATAATGTGTTCCTTCTCAACCAAGAAGTGCCTAATAAGCCTTCTGCGGTTTGCGATACTACAAGAATGGACGGAGGGGTCCTGTCTTCACTGGTGGTTGCAGTACCATCATCTTCTTGTTCACTCCTTCCCTCTTCTCTGCCTTGCTTGAATGACAATGTCGATAGAAAGACCAAGCTCTGATTGTTTTTATAAGGACATTTAGTTAAAAAAGTCCTTTACCTAGCTTCAGGGGTCTGATTGACAGAAAGACAAGGAAGGTCCCTGATTTTAAAGGCAAAGGTCAGGGGATTCTCTATCATTTTTATTTTCAAATTGTTTTCCAACACTAGGCCAATTGCAATTGCAGAATCTGACACAAGTAAAGATGATTAAGATAAATACATCTCTACAGATTTTTAACTTCCAACAGAAAAGCCACATGGCAGATATGACTTTAAATCATGAATGTGTGGGACTGTATACAAAGGTTAGAGCTCAATTTTTTCTGCCAAAATGATTTCCTTCCCTAACAGAACACAAACTTCCATAAGAATTTTATGGAAGAACACTTTGATATGCTACCAAGGAGAAACTCGATGGCAATCGATAGTAGTAGTTATAGAATTGCTTAAATGCTTATTGACTTCTTTGGGAATCTAAACAGAAAATATTTTAGAATAATAGGACATATATGAAAGAAGCCAGAATATAGAAAGGGAGCATGAATAAAACAAGAGCAGCACTTCAGAGAAGCTTTACCTGTCAATACATAACTCAACCCATCCGGCGTGGATGTGTCTGCAGTTTCCGCAATCCGACAAAGATCTCTTTGCAGTGTACGCGCCATACCTAACAATCCTACCTTCGAAGGCACAATTAGAAAGGGAGAGACTGTGATTACAATGTTCTGGCCAAACGAATTACGAATACCAACAAAATTCAAAGCCGTAAATCTTAAACCATGTAAATTTTGAATGAAGTATTTACACCAAAACAACGCATAGACAAGAAGGAAAATTTTTCTCGCATTTATTTTTTTTTGGGGGTAAAATTTTCTCACATTTCCATGACACCGTTAATGCAGTTGCAATACGTGCCAAATTATAGCAGGTAGAAATCATGAATAATGAATAACAACGTCTCACCAAACACTAACACAAAATCATACCTGAAGCTTGAGAACACTTGTTTTCTGGGAAACGGTGAGAAGACCATTCTCTGAGCGTTCAGAAATAAATCCCGATACTAAAATAAATGCAAAAAAACCCATCGAAATCATAGAGAATTTCGAACCGGAGCCTGCTCCGACTCCAAGCGCCGGGGCTGCATACAATCCTCCACCACCAAACTGCCTAGGTTCATTATACGGCAATGAATACGAAAAACTAGGTATTTCTGTCTCTGCCGAATACCTTCTTGACGATGAAGACGAATGCGATGAGAACGCCTGTCCTCCCATCCTCCCCCCTGAATACCCTAAAGCTGGATGTGGATCGTACATCAACAGGAACCCTAAGAAAATAGCAGCTATTGCTGGCTTCTTAAATGCTTTTATGACCTTCATAACAGCCTGCATCACTGCTTCAAGCGGATTCCAATTCTTATCTTCATACAGAAGCGCTGTTGTCCATTTCTTCGATTTCTGAGCACATTTAACGGTTAAATTTGAGGTTCTGATGCAGCGTGTATTGATTTTCATCAACCGAAATGATACATGCGCTGGGAAACTCTTTAGCTTGTGATTCCATTTCAGAGATGAAAGCTTCGAGTCACCAACGAATGAAATCACTTCAAGAAGAGAAGCGTCCGCCATTGATTATATACCTCAACTCTGCTGCTTGATTTCTCTATGCGGTTGTAGCTTGTGTTTTTTCAGATATTTTGGCTGTCCGACCGGAAAGAAATGCAGTTGCAAGAATAACTCGTTAGTTGGTGGCCTGAAATAAAGGAGTGTGCAAAGACAGAACTAAAATGAAGAACTTCCATGAATTTCTCTTTCTCTCTCTTCCAACGAAATGCGAATGCAAGAATAACTCGTCACTTCGGGCGGCCAGAACAAAAGCGTGCAAAAAGCCAAAAACAGAAACACCAATCCTACGTCCGGCCAATTTACACGCACCATCTTTATATATAAGACAATATTCTGGCCCAAGAAAATTCAAAAAAAAAAAAAAGTTTTTTACATGAACTCCCTCCATTTTAATGGAAAACATTCCACCATCCCCTCCGTAAAATCAAAACGGTTAAAACATTTTAATATGACCCCTACCACCATTAACTACGGTTATTTTTGAACTTTTATTTTCAAGAGTTTTTACATGAGCCTCTCGATTTTCATGGAAAACAAGGCACACCACCCCCTCTAAAATAAAAAACCTTGCAAATACCCCCCTTACCACTCCTCTGGGATCATTAAATAATTTTAGGATGGAGATATTGCCCTCAAATAGGGTAATTGATGCTTAGAATGAGCTCTACTCTAAAATGCGATGAAGAAGTGTGAGACAAGCATCATCTTCTATCTCTACACTCTGCAGTTAGAAAATCCAACACTCTTGATTCCACTCGATGAACATTTAAACACTTTTGCGGGATCATCTGAATGACAATATATAAATGTGCAACTCTACTAAAAATCTAGGAGGTGCATATCATATTGAAACATGGTGGTTCTCAAATGTTCTTCCGATGGAGTGGGTATTTGCAAGGTTTTTTATTTTTAAGGGGGTGCGCCTTGTTTTCCATGAAAATGTAGGGGGTTCATGTAAAAAACTATTGAAAATAAAAAGTTCAAACATTACCATATTTGAGGGTAATATGGTCATATTAAAATTAGTTAACAGACCTGAATAATGGGGTTAATGGTGGAAGGGGTATTTGCAATGTTTTGATTTTAGAGGGGGTGCGGTTTGTTTCCCATGAAAATGGAGAGGGCTATAAAACGCTGAGAGTTGAAAACACTTCAATAAAAAATCTTTTATTATTTTATTTCTTTTTTTATATATATATATAAAAGCCCGTTTTATATATAGGAAAATTGAGGATATAAATATTACAAATGCCACTGCAATATTGAACCCTCTGCTAAGAAATGAGATTATCAACCATTCCATTAACCTTCTATCTTGGGGATCTCCTCTCCTCTTTTTTCCTTTCCCTTTTTCTAGTAATTCCCCCGTTTTAGATTGTGCCAATGTGGCATATAAATAATCCAAAGGCCAGTTGAACCCAACAAACTAGAGTTTAAATAAAATTCAAATTTATGGGTGGGTTTAAATAAAAATCAAATTTAGTTTAAATTGGATAACCATTGGATTACTTAAATGTTAGAAGACAACAATCCTCTTGAAGGAGTAAAAGGTGCATGAAAATATTCACAAGCTATAGAGGAATCCTTCCATTGGCTCATTGTCCCTTTTGATAGAACAAACTATATATCTCACGGTCTCTTTCATGTTAGAAGACAACAATCCCCTTGAAGGAGTAAAAGGTGCATGAGAATATTCACAAGCTATAGAGGAATTTTAGAATTCACGTCTAGCACACTCCTTAACCGGTTAATAGAAGTTTTGAAGTGATGAAAATTAATTATTTCCAACATTTTCTTGGGCTGATTCATCATTCTTTCTCATTTATTCACTCACTCATAGCTACATTACATTACATTGTTGCAACAAATTTCATAATAGCCAATTCATAGATGGAGTTGGAATTGAACAAACTATGGGATGATTGAATGGGGTTGTTGAAACTCACTCTCTCGTGCAATGACGAAGAAGAGAAGAAAAAAGAAGAAAGACAAATAAGATTTTACATGGTTTGGGCCTCTAATGTGCTTCAAATAAATAAATAATCCCTTTGCCTATGTGACATCTAGATGTTTATATTTTTAGGGTAAATATCAGCCATAAAGTTCAACTTTAAGTAAGATGCTAGCCACCCAATGCTTACAAACAAAATGCCTTTACAACTTACCTTGACAATTAATGCCTCCAAACTAATTAGAAAACAAAATTTACAAAAATGGTATCATATAAAACAAAACAATATTGGTTTTGCAAAAACCAAGAAGAAAATAGATACGTTGTTATTAATAGATAAAAGAGCAAATTGTATTGGCACCCCAAAATTGAGGTCTCAAAGCACTGACACCCCACTTCATATTTAAAAAGCACAGAAACCCCAAAATTATATTTTCATTGGATATATTTATCAAATTTATCACTAAAAATAATTAATTTAAAAAAATATCCCTATAATAAACAGTGTTTGAAAGGCTTTCAGTAATAAATTTGACAAATATATCAAACGAAATCCAATTTTTGTCTCTGTACTTTTTTAAACATAAAATGGGGTGTTAGTACTTTAAGACCTCTAATTTGGGAATGCCAGTGCAATTTGCTCTAGATAAAAACAATTCCGTAATTGTTAAGTCACCAGAATGGAACACTAATGATGTAGTTTTGCGATAATTTCATGGTCAAACTTAAAACGGGCATAACTTTGGATCTAGAAGAGTCACAGGACCATATGTAGATATTTTAAAAAATAAAAAATAAAATGAAATGAGTTGATGTATAGCATCTCTACCAGGGTTTACCTGGTATATGTCATTTTGACCTTGAAATTCTATAGTTTAGTGGGTCTCGAGGCAATTTTAGTTTTATAGTTCTATTTATTATTAGTTTGAGTTGTTTTTGCATCCCCTAATATTTGAGGGTTTACTGGCTATAAATACGTGTCATTGTTGTCTTATAGAGTACTTTTCAATTTTGAATACAATTTTTCAGTTTATCAAAGTTCTCTTAATCTGTTATACACTTTCATTGCGTCAATTGGTCACTAAAATCAACACTCAACATACATAAAATATTTACATTGATGGACTCAAAAGATTCAAAGTATACAAAATATAGAGAGAATAATCCTTATATCTCCTATAGTCTCAACAATTTTAACATGCACTCCTCAAATCCATCCAGGACTAGGCTAGGTCAGGCTTTTGCAGTCCCAAGTTCTACCTTATATATTATAATCTAAGTCCATTCCTGCCTTGACTCTAATCCAGGGCCAAGGATTACTTCCTTAACCCTAAGCCCTATAGGCCAATCCAAGTCCATTCCCACCCTGATAATCCTTGATTGTGTTGGGTTAGCCCTGCCCTAGCCTTAATTGGCTCTGTTCCTGACCCTAATTGGCCTTGTCTCCAGCATTGATTGACCTTATCATTAGCCCTGGCCCTGATTGGTCATGTAGTTGGTCCAATCTCTGTCCTTGATTAGCCCTATAACTGGTCCTATCCCTGACCTTGATTGGCCTTATACTTGGCCATGTTTCTAATTCATTGAGATCAAGCATCATACGTCCGTTCACTCAGATAAATGCTCATTTTCTAAGGTGCTAGAATGAACATAATAAATAACTTTAAAAGATAAGCAAAAGCACCTATCATGATGAAAACTGATGATTTTAGAGCCATAACATAAAATGCAATAAATAGTAATAGTTTCAAATACTGTTATTTTCCTTTTTCTTTTTCATATGGAGAGAGATAAGTTGGACGGCCTTGTCCCTCCCTAATAGGACAGTCTAATCATATCCCACTTCGTGGATTTTAGATCTTAGCATTCAGAATTCATTGGCTTTTATTGGGTTTAAATGGAATTTCCTTTACCAATAAAAAAGGAAAAAAGAGATAGGAAGAGTTGACGATCACTTGACTTAAGAAGCTAAAAAAAAGAAGGAAAAAAAAAAGAAAAAACAAATCCCGTGCTAGTTTGTTATTTTTACTTTCAAGCTCGTATCTCTTAGAGTGGTAAAATCCACACTTCTCATTGGAGAAGTCATGGTTCGACTTTTGCAAACGACAAAGCTTGTAAACTGGCCTGAATAAATCTTAGTAGAAAAAAAAACAAAAAAAATCGCTTTTCTTTACTGCTTTCCAAACATAACCTAAAATACGTATGAAACGAACCAACGAAAAGAAAGATGGTCCCACACAGTGTAAATCACATTCATCGGGAGAGATAATGAGTTTGGTAAACGAACTTTGACCAATAGGATAACATTATAGGGGCATTTGTGTAAAATCGGTGTCCACAATCAATCAGATTCCTATCTAACGATCTAACCGTTTTGGAACCTCCCCACATTCTTCTCAAATCAAATTCCGAAATAGGAAATTATTCTAGTGAGAAGATTTGGAGGGAAAAAGGGAAGAGAAATTAAAAATAAAATGACACGAAAAATTTCAATCCCGCCGGTTTAAAAGTGAAACGACGACAAAACGAAATAAAACTTCGGCACAGTATATAAGTACTATTTGAAATCCCAACAAGATCTCTCCTCCTTATCAATCTTGCCTCACTTTTCTGTACCGATTTTTCATCTCTGTTCAGACTCGTCGACCAGAAATTGTTGATATGGAGCATCGGATCTCTAAGGGACATGCCATGCGTTGACATTCATGTGGTTCAGAGAAGGTAAGCATCTTGAACTCGATGAATAGTTGCAGGTTTTTTTCATTTCTGTGATTCGTTCTGCAGCTGGAGTTCGATTATTTTTACCTTCGACAAGATTTCTCAGATCTGTCAGCTTCTGGATATGGAGAACAAGTTTCGTAGTTAGGGATGGTGGTCGGTGGTTGCCTTTGTTAGGGTTTCTAGTGCAACTGCTGTTCTGCAGTTGTTTTTTGGTTGGATTTTAGGTGGCGTTTCTCGATTCCGGAGGAAATCCTTGAATTTGGGGATTTTGCTTTGGTTGTTGGATGAAATGAAAGGTGACCTCGTACATGGTCGGCGTGGGAAGCTGCAGAAGGATAAGGTGGCTTCAGGAAGGTTGATTGTCAAGAAGAAAGGGGATGAGACGAGTACTGCTGTCTCTTCTGCGAAGCAGAAAGGATTATATTCGAAGAAAGAGAAGAAGAGAAAGCAGGTACCGACTGATTCGGAATCTGACGAGGACTTGTTAGTTTCTTCCCGTCGGAAGGTTGCTTGCGGAGCCACCCGAGGTAGTAATGGTTCTGCTGCTTCTAAAAATAGTACCTTAGATTATTCAAAGAGCAAGGGAGATTTTGGAAGTGACAGGAAGAAAACTAGGTCGGAACAAATTAAACTAGGAGATGATGCCCAAAGTGTTATGAACAGATTTCCTGAAGATGATTTTGAAAGCAAGAGAAGTAGGTTGGATGTTTTTGAATACACTGATGATCCGATAGTTGACACAAAAAAGCTAAACAAGGAAGCTATTGATGGTGATGCAATTGATACCAGCGGGCACTGCATTTTAAGTTTGAAGTCTCGAGAACCAAGTAGTAGGCGGAGGGAGCTTGGAAACGATGTTAGCAGAAGTACAGTGGTTGAGAAGCGGAGAAAAACTGTTTTTGGGTCTAGCAGCTTCTTAGCTGAACAGGAACAAGAAACCGATTGTTTGGATGAGAAGAACAAGTTTGAGGGAAATACTGTTAGCACTCTTAGGAAAAAGTCAAGAAATTCTGGTGATGATACTATCAGGCTGCCTGGGAAGAACGGTGTATTGAAGGTGATGATCAAGAATAAGAAGGAGGTACTTGGATCCGGAAAACCTTACAGTTACCAGGAAACAGAAGAAAATGGAAATGATTCTGAATCTGGAGATACTTCCATTTGGAACACCCCTCTATATCCTCTCTATTTGAAAAACAAATCTCGTGACGAACCTGGTTCATCTGTAACAAAGAACCAGCTGAATATGCAGAAATTCTCTCAAGCTGAGGATATCAATGCATTATCAAAATTGGATTTAAAGGAGATGGACCTCACTAGTACCAAGAAAGGGGTAAAGAGCAAAGGTAAGAAGAATATAAAAGATGAGATCCCCTCACCTATGCTGAAAGAGGGAAGAGGAAAGTGTTCTAGCACGAAGAAGCAGTTACTACGAAATCAAATTCAGGACATGCTTCTTGGTGCAGGCTGGACAATTGATCGCAGACCTAGGAGGAACCGAAACTATTTTGATTCAGTGTACATCAATCCTACGGGAACAGGTTACTGGTCGATAGTTAATGCCTATGAAGCGCTTAAAAGAGAATATGAAGATAAGAATTCTGGCAGTGAGTCTGGTAGGACCAAATTTTATTTTTCTCCTATACCAGATGAAGTGCTTGCTACACTAACAAGGCAGACACGTAAAAAGATTGAGAAGGAAAAGAAACAGAAGCTCAAAAGCAAGAAAGGAAGTAAGGGTGTCGAAGAAGCCATGGAATTGCAAAAGAGATCTGCCAAAAACAAACACTTTTTAAAGGGTGCCTGGAGAAGCAAAGATGGGGGAAAAATACGTTCAGTATTTAAAAATGCTAGTAAGTTTCCAAAAGGGAGATTAAAGGATAATGATGCTGAAACTCTGCTTCATGAAGAGAGCAATTCGAGTGCCATCTCTCACAAGGGAATGCCAAAATCAGTTAGGTCTCAAAAGTCCAGTTCTCATTTGTTACCAGGAAAGAAGAAAAAAAAATCTAGTGGTTATGCTTTGCTGGTTCGTGGATCCCATACTGGTGTAAATTCAGATGGTGATGATTTCATTCCATTCTCTGGAAAGCAAACTGTACTTTCATGGCTTATAGATTCAGGAACTGTTCCTTTGAGTGGGAAAGTGCAGTATAAGAACAAAAGGCGTACACGAGTGATGCTGGAGGGTTGGATTACCCCAGATGGCATTCACTGTGGTTGCTGTAGCAAAATCGTCACTGTTTCGAAGTTTGAGATTCATGCAGGTAGCAAACTGCGGCAGCCATTCCAAAACATTTTCGTAGAGTCAGGGATTTCCCTCCTTCAGTGCCAGCTTGATGCATGGAATAGACAGGAGGATTCTGAACGCCGTGGATTCCATTTCGTAGATTTTGACGGTGATGACCCAAATGATGACACATGTGGCATTTGTGGAGATGGTGGGGATTTGATCTGCTGTGATGGTTGTCCTTCAACTTTCCATCAAAGCTGTTTGGGTATACAGGTGTGTGTAAATATTTGTTTTTGTAACTTTATTAATTTTCCTGTTACTTTCCTTTTTTGATGTGTATTACCAGGGTTTTTAAGCATAAAAGGTAAAAGAGACATGGAAGTGAATGGTTTGAGTTGTTATATGTTTATTTAATTTATTATTTAAAAAAGGTTATGTTGGGGATCATTTCCACATGCTTGAGAAGTCTGTACTACTCAGATGTGACTTATCCCTAAGATGGCTCTAAATCCTTTGAATCCTAAAGAAAACAAAATGAACTTAATTCCTTCCATAACAGCAGTGATATATTTTATTCTTGTTTACTTGTAGTACTCATGAGATTTCCTTATGACTTCACTTTATAGATGCCATATTCTTTTTCTCGTGTCTTGCAGATGCTTCCTGCAGGTGATTGGCATTGTCCTAACTGTTCATGCAGATTCTGTGGGGGAGTTGGTTCTAGTATTGTTCAGAAGGATCCTGTAACCACCTCTGCAATACCCAAGTGCGGTCTTTGTGAAAAAAAATGTACTAATTCTTTTTTCATATTATTTGGAATTATTGTTTTGTTCTTTAGTAATTGGTTTTCTTACCCTTCTTTTTTTTTTTTTTTTTTTTAAATTTTAGTGAAGTGGAAGCTTTTACTATATATATCTATATTTTTGCTATTGCAGATCATCAATTGTGTGCTGGGGAAACAGAAGCTGAACTTGTTGATACTAATAATCCACACTCCAACTTTTGTGGCTTCAAGTGCAAGCAGGTGTTGCTTTTAATTCCAGGTTTTTCTTTTGAACATATTTTAGCTACTACAGTAGGCTCTAGCATTGGATGCCTGTGTCTGGCTTTGATTAGCAGTGTGGTAAAAGGTTATTATTTCAACTCCAATTCTGATTTTCATCATTACTAAGACTGAAAGAGTTTGGTGATTCACCAAATCATCATAATTTCCTTACAAGGTTTATTAGATCATAAGTGAATGATATTGTGTTTTGATCAAAACTCCACATGTTTTGGCTGGCTGTTTCATTTTTCTAATGTTGGTAGTCGTAGGTATATATTTTGGCCAAAAACTGCTGGGAAGCCTAATTTAACATCACTAGTATATTGGAACCTTTAATTTGTTTTAATAAAACACCAAAAATTATAATTTGGTTTGGTACCCTAGGTTGGTGGTGTATGCTATTTCCTGTTTTAGACACTTCTAAATATGGGTCTTATTGTCCACATAGCTTAGCATTAGCACATAAAACTTCAGTAAAAACAATTAAAGGATGCATTTGGAATGAAGAAAACTCTTTTAAATGTCACAGTTGGCAAGTGGAATTGTACAACCAAGGTTATGGCTCCAGTGCTAAACTAATTCTCCAACTCTGTGTGATGTGATCTCAGAAGACTGAGGGCTAATTACGGGATCTCTAAAATGAATCAGCCCGGTTTGTGCTAATCTGGATAATGTTAGTCAAGATCGATTATGGGTTTCTAGGGTTGAAAATTAGGGTTTTGGAAGGTCTGATTGATTACAAGTTTGGGGGATGTGTCAGAATGATATAATTAGAGTTTGTTTTAAGTTTGAAATATATCGGATGATTAAAAGTTGGTTTCTTGAAAAAATTTAGGTTAGTTTGCTGGGGCCTATGGGAACCCTAGAGCAGGAGGTTTCAGATGAAAGTTGGACAGGTTTCTGGCATTAGGGTGTTGCAAATCTGGTTTAGTTGGCAGATCAATGAAGTTTAATGGAGGTTCAAGAATCTAAGGAAAAAAGGAGTGACAACTGGGTTAGGAAGAGCTGAATCCTTGGGGTTACCTCACTGTTGTTGCAGCAGCTTGTACAGGTAGATCTTGGAAACAATTCTGTCACATGAACGCACTCCCCCCCCCCTTTTTGATTGATCTCCAACTAACTGTCTCTCTCACGGTTATTCTTTTCCTCAAAACTTTCTCGCAACTGAGACCAAGATGGGTTTGCTTTCTCATTACCTTATCCCCCCCCCCCCCCCCCCCCAGTAGCATCTTTCTCCCCAACTTGATCAATGGTGGAAAACCCGCACAATCGATTCACTGTCAATCCTAAAGAAAGTAAAGTATTCACTCAAAACCATGTCCTCAGTTCAGAATCAAACATGTGTGCTTGCAAACATTGAAGTATTGATAAAAATAAGAATAACCATATATATGCTCAATCGAGTGTCAGATAAAAAACAGAACTGAGATCCTTCAGTTCAGAAAATTGATTCAGCAAAGTAGGAAAGATACCTAGATCTGTAGCTACTATTGGCTCCATGGATCAATCCTTTGAACTGGGAAACACCAAAAGCCATAGCAGCCGCAGAAATCAAAGATAAATTGAAGGTAACAATAAAGCCCGTCAATTGATCAACGATAAATAGAAAACCATTATAACTATAGAACAACAGTCCTAGAAGACCGAAACTATAGGTTTGTATTTTTTCTTTCCACCGTGGTCTCCAGATCCAATGAATCATCTGCTCAACAAACAAGCAATGTCACCGTGGCATGTAAATCGTCACGATGGAAAACTGAATTAGACTTTCAACCAGGCAACTGTTTATTGCTGTGATACCATGACATTATAATGAAAAACAGAAAATAATTCTTCCAAAAAAAAGAAAAAGAAGAAAAACGGAAAGAAAGAGAGGAGTGATCAATTTCAGTAGGAGCTTCACTTCTCAATATGTGATGACTCCAAAGTATAAGCCTTATATTTATAGTCTTTAGAGGATTCAAAGTCCTATTCTCTATCTTACTCCAGGGCATATAGGGATTAACTTCTAGTGCTAATCCTGAGATCCTTTCTTTCCCTTTTTACCCTCTTTTCCAATATTTCTAGCAATTGTGATAACTATTAGCTGGGAACAGTTGAGCAAATGAATACATGAAGTTTTCTTCATGAATTTGTGTGATTTAGTGGAGGCAAGGTGCCTTGAGACTCGAGACTATGAGAGGCATGGGAGTGAGAAGTTCAATCCAAATCCATCCTTTACCTTTCTTAGTTAATTGATTACTTGTAAGGCATCGGCATCCTGAATCTACTGCAATCTGAGATCCATTTTAAAGATCTAATGAAGTTGTTGCTATTCTTATTCAATTGCGGAGAGGTGCTACTGCTGATATCTTAGTGATCCTGTTGAGGAATTTCTTCCTAGTTGGAGACTGATTCTACATTATTTGGTTTAGAGCGTACCATGGCCAGCCATGAGTTATCAGAATTATTCTCTGAATTAGTATTTGACATTTGAAGGTCAAGTTTCCTTAGGCTTATGTGGATTGACCAATACCTGTTCCACATTCCGCATTTATTTGAATCCATTGATTTCTGCCCCATAGAGAGGTATTACCCTGCAGAGAATTGAGGGCGGGCTCTGGTGCAATGGTTATTGGTAAGGCTGCTCTATTGGAAACAAATGGTCATGGGTTTGAGTTTGGAAACAGTCTCTGCAAAAGCAAAGGTAATGTATATGCCATGACCCTCTCTACCCTGGTGAGAGCCTTGTACTTTGCACTTGCTCTTCTTACTCTGGAATGAAGTGGGTATAATGCCAGAATTGAAGAGGAGATTTACCAGCTTTATAAGGAGTTATTTTTGTCCTATTTCCTAGTATATTGAACAGCTTGTTTCCAGCACCTTATGAGGTGGTTGCTTAGTTTTATTTGGAGACTGTTAGCTATTGCCAGCCTGTCATGAAGGACTTATTCTCCAGAATTGAACGGATATCACTTGGCTCTGTTAAGCAAGTGGGCCACACAGGCAGCTAGGAGTGAAATTGAAGACTCAATTGCCAGTATGTGGAATATTTGCACAGCTTTTATAATTGTTTTGATTATGTAGGTTTCTATTGAGATTTGTTTCTATTTTTGGTTCTATTATTACCAAACTTATACGTAATCTAAAACCTAGAAGTTGATTAGAATCATTGGAGATGAATTTGTGGATAGATTAGGACTTTTATATGGTTTTCTTGATTTTGTAAATTCTTATAGCCATTAGCTGGGAATGATTGGGTTTGTGAATATTTGAAGTTTTCTTTATGAAGTTGATTATAATCATTAGAGATGAATTGTGGATAGATTAGGACTTTATTTGGTTTTCTTGATATGTATTTCTAAGTTGTTATAGCCATTAGCTGGGAATGATTGTGTTTGTGAATATTTGAAGTTTTCTTTATGAAGCTGTGAGATTCGGAGGATATGTAAGATGCTTCTAGAGGTTGAGAGACTGCAGACATTGAGAAACTGAACCTGAATTTATCCTTTTGCCTACGTTTCTTTAGTAATTGGGTTGCCTTTGAGAAATCAGTTTCCTGAATTTATTGCATTCATGAGATTTGTTGAAGGATCTAATTGGGTGGTTGCTGTCTTTGTGCAATTACTGAGAGACGCTACTACTGATATCTTGGTCCTGTTGTGAAATTAGTTCCTATCTGCCGACTAACTCTGTATTATTTGGTATCAGCACCTACCTTGGTCAGCCATGAGTTAGATAGAGCTTGACCTTCATCACAACAAGGTGATTGTTTTAAGTTAAGAAGAAAAAAAACAAAGTTGAGATTTCCTTAGGTTAGTGGAGGGTGCAATGCTGCTTGACCAGCATCTGGTCCAAATACTGGGTTTATTCAAATCCATTGATTTCTGCCCAAAGAGAGGCACCTTCCATCAGAATTAAATTGGATTTACTTCCAGAATTGAATTTAGAATTGTGAGCCTTGGTGTAAGAGTAAGATTGCTCCATTGACCAAGCGGTCACGGGATTGAGTCTGGAAAGGTAAGGCTGCACACATTATGACCCTCCACAGACCCTAAGTGTTGGGAGATTCTCACAATGGCGATGCCCTTTTACTTCTTTTAAGAAGTTGTTTCCTGTCCTATTTCCTATTGTATCAAGCATTTTATTTCCAGCACGTTATAAGGTGATTGATTAGTTTATTTGGAAACAGTTATTAGCTATTGCCAGCGTGTCATAATTCATAAATGGTTCATTTTCCAGAATTAATCAACTTTCGTCTACCTCAATTTGGGGGGGGGATTCGTGATCAAGTGGCCCCCCTTCCAGCAGGGTATTGAATACAAAATGAAGACTTTATTGCCAATGCATGGAGTATCCCTACTGTTGTTCTAATTAGTTTTATTAGGTAGGTTTCTATTGGGATTTGTTCTGTTCTCTCTCTCTCTCTCTATTTTTTTTAATAAATTATTTTTTATAATACATGTATATGTAATCTGAGCTGGTTGGAAGGCAAGGATCCACGTAGCCAACCCCAGTTAGTTGGGAAAAGGCTTGTTGTTTTTGTACATAAATGTATCTAAGTACAAGGTTGGTTAGATTTAACTTCATAGAGACATTAGGACTTTTATTTGGTTTTCTTTAAATACATCAGTAAATTGTAATAGCCATTAGCTCGTAATGATTGAGAGGCTTAGTCCAAAGTTATCCTTGTACTTATCTCTTGAAGTCCTAGATTGAAGGGGGATCAACTAGGGGCCATTTAACCTGGATCTTATATGATTTAGGCAATCTAAGCACGCCAGAATAGGTGTGGGGCCCACTTGAGGTTCTTAATGGTGGGGGTTATGTTAAGTTAGTGTAAAGTACAGTATATTTTTCTAGTACAACTAATCAAGTTGTTAAATACATGGACTTATGGAGGATTTAGTAGAAATAGAACTGCAGATTAAAGGGCAATTTTAGGCAAATGGCTGAGTGGATGGGTATGAAACTTGAACTGGGTCCCTCTTAGGGTTAGGAGAAGACATAATCAAAATTTTGGCAGATTCCATAGTTAGATTTGGCCAGACAAATTTCTTGTGAAAGTAACCTTGCTTATGATTTTCATGAAGGTAGTTGCACTCCTTCAATGGCAGTGGCTTAAGTGAGCTTGAAACTTTTCAATAAATTTGGATCTGTGAATGTTATGGTTTTAATGGACTTGGCTACAAAGGAGATTGAGCGCAGGCGACACTAATGGAGGTTGTGGGTTGGTTTTAGGTCCATCAAGGTAATTGATCACAATTTGAACCTCATCCAATGAAGGTTCAACCCATACATATATCGAACCTAGGTGTTGTCAAAGAAAAGAAGTCCCACTTGATGATGGATCTACATTACTAATCCTAAGGTATCTGGGCTGTCTTTCAATTTGGGGGTGGCAAATGGTGGCCCTGTTGATAGGGTGGAGTAACTTGGATGTGGTGGTGGTGATTCTATAAATGCCAGACGAATAAATGTAGGAGGATTAGAGGACTGGGTTGATCAGTCCCATCTTCCCCATGTAAAAGGAGTCCACTCTTTCATAGTTGGAGTCTTTTCCGGATAATATCCAACATGAGTATAATGTTGGGCAGGCTAGCCGGATAAAATGAGAGGGACGCTGGGATATTTGTATAGGAAGGATCTTAGGGTGAAGCAAGTGACGTGGATAATGGCATTTCTATCTTCATCAGTCACTCTAAAGTCGGAGATGTGGGATTTTTGGATATTGATCTGGAGACCCAAGAGGTGCTCAAAGAGCAAGAGTGAGTACATGATGGAAGACATAGAGGAGGCATTGGAGAAGGTAATGAGGTAATCACTAAAGCAAGGTGGGCTTTGCACTGGAGGAATTTCTAAATCTGGTGCATTGATCTTTTCTGTTACTTTTAGATCTCGGTTTGAGATAGTGGGAAAGGACTGGTGTCTCTTAAAAGTTTATACTTATTTGCACATGTTGGTACATTGAAGATGCAAATCTATACCTGGAAGGTCTTTCCCTTTATAACCAATAATTTACAGAAACTGCTTAAAAATTGTCTTAGTTAGGATTAGAATGTTTAATAATTATTGGTTATGGCTTTTCCTAAAATCTGTATATCTGAGGCTTTATTTATTTTAAAGCCATTGGTTTTCTGGAGCTCTTATGTGCTGAGGTCTTGGTATGAAACTGTAATGCCTCACATCATTCTAGTTTTCTTGTCTTGTGTTTCCTGATACTTCTTTCAGCCTGCTTGTCTTCTTTAATTTGGTGTCTGCTTATTGAAGGCTGCATGAGTTTGTTTAATCTTTATTGATGTTTTTTGTTTTGTTCCTTTTTCTCCTTTCCTTTTTGTCCCTTGGGGGGGGGGGGGTCTGCAGATTTTTGAGCAATTACAGAAGCTTCTTGGTGTCAAACATGAACTGGAAGATGGGATTTCGTGGACTCTCGTTCAGCGTTGTGACTTGGACTCGGATTTGTCTCCCCGTGTGCTGCCTCAAAGGGCTGAATGCAATTCTAAGCTAGCTGTTGCCCTGGCTGTTATGGATGAGTGTTTTCTGCCCATTGTTGACCGGAGGAGTGGGATCAATTTGATTCACAACGTTCTGTACAGTTCTGGGTAAGAACGCCTGGATAAGTATTTTTAGGAAGAGTTGGTTGGTGTGAAACTATTAAGTTTCTTATTTTCACAAGGTTTGTAAGTCAAATTTGGTATGTGGTGCAAATAAAATGGAGCATTGAAATTCTGGCCAGTTTTGGAGTTGTTTTTTCTGAAAATGTAGACTATTAGTTGGTGGTTTGTTTATTTTTGCTCATTGGTAGGATGAGGGGGTCCTTCACTAAGTCTTTACCATCTTATGCACAAAGCAGTTGTTGGAGAAAGAAGTTCCATATTTTTTATGTTCTAGATTTCATTATTGGTTATACAAATTTTGGAATAACTACTGTGGTTGGATGAACTTCTTACATGTATAATGGCTCTGCATCTGTATTTGAATACTTTTCTTTTCCATGCAGCTCAAACTTCAATCGTTTAAGCTACTGTGGCTTCTACACTATCATTCTGGAGAGGGGTGATGAAATCATATCTGCAGCATCAATCCGGTAATCTTCCTCTTTAAGATCTTGGCAATCTGCTCATTGTGCTTCTGATTGGTTGGAAAAAGAGCACTTTGACATTGAGGTTCTGGAGAGGACTGGAAATTTTGTTCTAATCCTTCAAAGATACAATAGATCAGAAATTCTGAGCATGTACTCTAAAAACTGGGCAGTTATTGGGCTGATGAGGATGTCCATTGGCTTAGTTCCCAGTTTGGACAGGCTAAGCACCATGGCTTTGTAGAAGTAAATAACAATAACAGTGCATAAGATTTTTGAAATGATTTAACTGTAGATGGAAAGTGAAGGATACCAACTGTGTAAAATAATGGTTGATAACAGATAATTTTTTGCGAGATATACTATGCTGTATTCAGCCAGGTCAGGCATCTCCTACCGAGATTCAGTTAGCTGAAGTATGGTGCAGTGGGGAGGAATTCTTTAGTATCATTCCGCGACCAGTCTACAATTCCTTCGACCAGTCTACAATTCCTGGCCTTTGGACAAATTCCAGTAATTTTATTGACATTTTGGGACACCTAGGGCATACTGACCTTAAGCCATTCATAAATATTTCTCGTGGTTCAAAAATCTAGTGAGACAATCCATGTGTAAAGATGAACCTTTTGCCCTGACTAATATCCCTCTATTAGACTTCTGTACTTGCAAGTTGGAACTAGTTTTTAATGAATATTTTTTCTTAACCAGAAGAAATAAAAAAAAAAAAGATGATACGACTTTTCAACAAACTGATTGGTGGAGAAGGATTTAAATAACAATCTCATTTAGTTGGGATAAGGTTGTTGAGTTGTATGCGACCCCAGCCATTAATACCTGTATTGGACTTCCAAATTTTTACTAGGTAACCAGTGTGTACTTGTAGGTTATGTTGGTGCCTGGTACCCTGAGTATTCAAATACCATACACGTCCAGTGTTTGATAAGCATCATGTTATATGTAATCAATGACCGGTCGTTTCCTGTGCTAACGGTCTCCATTACCTGAATGATTATTGGAAAGATCAGAAAATTGTTGGGCAGTGTTTCTATGAGCGACTTTTGTATAGACCTTTGTGAAGATGAGAATACATATTTCTTTTTCTTTTTCTTGAAGCTGCTGCATTCATATGGTTGATAGAAAACTGTGGAAACTGGCTGGTCTATTAGAGTTTTCAGAGTTTGATTTATGGCTATGGTATTATGGAGATAAATGTTTAGTTCTGGTCTTGTCCATATTTATCCTTGTGTGGTTTCAACACCATGGTTGGGGCCTCATACTTGATTTATTCTGGTTGTGAAACCCCTTGTTAATTATATGTTGTCCTTTGCTACTTAGGCTTTCTACGTATACTTGTTAGTGACATAAAATTGTTTTTAAATTCTCAAGAGATGATTTATTCAATTAAAGGACCTAATCTGTAGATTTTACTTATATTAGTTGATTTCACATTTTCATGTTTACACCAACTGATTGAAGCTTCTGCAATGTGAAAAAATGACTAAATTACAAATATATATGATTTAATTTAGTTGAGTTTACAGCACTTGGTGGACTTTCTATCTTACAGGATTTGTTTGTAAATATTTTGCTCCTCTGGTGCTGACCAAGTGTTATGCTTTTATAGGATCCATGGGACGAGGTTAGCGGAGATGCCGTTTATTGGGACTCGTCATATTTATAGACGCCAAGGAATGTGCCGTCGGCTTCTAAATACAATTGAGTCGGTATGGAATTTTGACTTTCTTATTTCTTATTTGTACTTCTACATATAATTAAAATAAAATTAAGTTATTTGTACTTCGCATGCCTTAAGAACATTCTTGTTGTTGTTGAATTTGTGGGAGCGGGAATAGAACTAATGATATGTTACCTTGGTATCCTTTCCAGCAATTGCTTCTCATCTGGGACTCTTAAGGCAATTCACATTACAATGTTCTGTTATGAGAAAGAAAAAAAAACAGTTGATTAGTTTGAGATGACCTTGTACATTTGTCAGTTTATGTGCATGGTAAATTTGGTAAAGTCTGGGTGTAATTGTTGGCAAGTTTGTCACTGATTCTCAAAATCTGGCTAGAATGGGGAATGGAACTACTGATATGTTTACTCAGTATCCTTTCTGGTAATTGCTTCTGGTTTGGGAGTCAGGCATTTCACATTACATTTTTTTTATAAAGAGAAACAATTACTTGTTTGGGAAATTTTCCTTGTATACTAATCATTTAAGTGCATTCTTGTACTTTGGTGAATTTTTGTGTGCTTGTAGTTGGAAGTTTGTGTCACTGATCCTGAAACCCTAATAAAAGCAGAAGTAATTTGTAAATGATTGTAATTACATGAAATCACCCCAAAAATTGTCTTCTTGTGTATTGGCACTGTTAGTTGCATACACATAGATACATGGGTTGTTTACACTTCTTTGTTTCTATGTCCAGCTTTACCTTTTTAGGTTCTACTCATACCTGATTTGTTTTCAACCTTGTATTTTTCTCATCTCAAATCTTGACTCTTTTATGGGGATTAACTTATGCTGGAAATCATGGTTAGGTTCTCTGCTCTCTAAATGTGGAGAAACTGATAATACCTGCCATCTCCGAACTTATGCATACATGGACTGTAGTTTTTGGGTTCAAACCTCTCGAGGAGTTGCACAAACAAGAAATGAGATCCATGAATATGCTAGTGTTCCCCGGTGCTGATCTTCTACAAAAGTTTCTACTGAAATATGAACTCTCTGAGGGGAATGTTAGTGCTGTTGAAGGTAATTCATTGCTAATGTATTTAATTTTTCTGTAAGCTCTATTTATTTTTATTTATTGAAATTTTGAAATCTTGTTCCATCCTTGTCCAGTTGTGGAGCCTATCATGGTCCAGAGCAGTTGTAATAGGCCTAAGGCAGCAACAGTATATGATAGGGGTTGTGTTGCTGAGCCTGATGTTGCTGCCTCTGACGAGGGTGTTGTCCGTGATGATCAAGAAAAAAATGAAGTTTCTGCTGTTGGATCAGGTTTCCAGGATAATGGTGGTTCTTCACATGATACTTCTGATGTGATGCAAGGTCCGTTAGATGGTCCTGCTAGTGTTAATGTGTGTGCTTCTGATGAGGATGTTGTCTGTGATAGTCAAGTAAAAATAGATGAAGCTGCTTCTGTTAGATCGGGTTTTGAGAATATCAGTGGCTTGTCACATGATACTTCGGATTCCATGTGCAATCCTTCAGATGATCCTGGTCAACCTATGTGTCAAGCTTTCAAGGAGAGAACCACATCATATAAGTTGGCAGAAGGTTCTGTTGACTCCGCATCCCTCCATTCTTGTCCCACAAAGGATGAACCTGTGGAAGGAAAAAAACCCTTGCTGGATTCTGCTATGGCATGTCCTACTCAATCTAGTTCAGAGGGTGAACAAGATTGTTTTCTTGAAGTAAAGCTTGATGTTGCTGATACCAAACCTGCTAAAACTGGTCTTTGTTCTCTAGAGGAGATTTCCCTTCAGAAAACTACCGAGATAATTGAGTAGCATTGTTGTTTTTGCTTCTGATTATGTGCTACTGGAGAGAACATCCGTGCATCGGGTTTCATACATTAGACTTCTGTGACGTGAAAACTGAAATCGTTGCTACTGACCCTTATTTGCATACTCATTGTTGATGGAGTATACACACCAATCTGTTGGTGCTCTGAATTCCCAGGTGCCAGCTTCTTTGCATCGTTCACAAGTTCCAGTAGAAATATTGTTTGCGACCTATCAGAGGGTACCATTCACATGTGTCCTGATGATGCTCAATTCCTTTCTACTCTTTTTTTCAATTTAGTTTTCAGGGTTCCAGAGAAAGTTCTTACATCAGGATTCCAAGTTGCAAAGGTCTCCAAATTTTTTTTGATGCAACTGTAACTGATATTTACTGTCAAAAGAGGAGCTTTCGAGGTTGAGTTTTTACCCTCGAAGTTTTGGATGGGGATCTGTTCTTTATTGATCCCAAATGTAATAATGTATCATCATTGTAAAAGTTTTGACTCAAGTAGTGTATTGTGGCTTCAGTCATACCTGCTTTCCATGCTTGTGCTTCCGTACTTCTGTATGACTTTATTCTCAGGCCAAGTTCAAACAAGTGGACTTTGTAAATCTGCATCAGTGCATTTCCCAATATTAAGATGTCCGTGGTGGAGCATATACTTGTGGTGTAACTTGTTTTGAGTTGAACCATCAGAATTATTGTGAATGTTATGTACATGATACTGCTGGAAAATTTAATTACCTTGATCCTGATGCTGTTATTTTTTTGGGGTCTGAAATCATCGATGAATCATTGTGTTTGACTGATTTTGGTTCTCAGATTGAATACTTGGATGCATGTGGCATAATTCTGAGTCCCTTTGCAGCAGCCTTTCCTTAGTTCTGGTGGAGGTGGTGCATATGTTATTCCTAAGATGATTATTGATCTAACCAGGCAACTTTAAGTTTACTCCAAGCAAATGCTTGATGAGCATGTTGCAGGTGCTTTTTGAAACTCCACCTTTATCTCCACTGTGAAATTGTAAGCAAAGAATTATTCTAAATCTTTTGCCAGTTCAGATGTTAAATTTTAAAATGAAATTTGCATGATAGGAACCCTGTGACATTGCCTGAGCAGTATAATTACCATATATTCTGTTATACTTTTTGCTGCCACTACAAATTTCTTCATGATTTTCATAGTAGGGCATCTCGAGATGGTTTTTTGCTGTACTGTTACATGGGACTATCCGGAGGGCAAATATTAGTACGTACGTCCATGACTTAATACTAGATGTTTAGCTTTTTTATGTCTCAAGGGTTAACTGTTGTGCTTCCCAAGGGGGGTTGGGAAGGGCCGGGGCCTGGAATTATCTGTTGAGGTACATTCTTTTTCTTAATGGATCTATATTTATGGGATAGTTGGCTGCATTTTATCTGGGTGCTCTGCTCAAACTGTCTATGGAGTATGGAACTGGATGGATCTATACCTTGTACATGTAGAAAACTTGTTGGCAAAACTTGGACTTCTATATCTAACTAATATGGTAATATGGAATTCATATGTCTGCTGTTCTAGGAAACAGCAGGCAATTTAGGGTTTTAAACCCTGCTGTTCTAGGTCAAAACACTGTGGACAGCAGCTGTTTTTAGCTAATTATGACCTGTGGATGAGGAGATTTGAATTCCAAACCTTGGGTATAGAGTTAGGAGGTATAGGGTTACGAGGGAAAGGGATCTATGTTTTGGTGAGGTTTGTTTGAGGGCTGGAGCTAGAAGAGAATAATTCTGTTTAACAGATTTTGACTTTATGGTATTATCCTCAAGCTAGGGTTTAGGGTTTTGTAATTTCTAGGTTTTCCAGGTTAGGGTGAGGTAAGGGCTAGGGTTGAATGTAGGGTAGGGGAAGGGGCTGGTGTTACTAGGTTAGAATGGATGGTAAACCTAAACTAGGGTTTAGCTAGAGTCTGGCTAAAGTTCTGAATTTTATGAACTCATGAGTTTCCAGAATCTGCCGCAAGCTAGAAGAAGAAGAAGAAGAAGAAGAAAGAAAGAAAAGTGAGGGGAAAGGGCTGCAATGGGATAGGGGCTGGAAATGGAGGGAATTAGGGTTTGGGGATGGGGAAGGGTGCCGGAAGCTAGAGGGGAGCGGGGAGGGTTGCATAGGGGTTGGGATAGTGGGAAGTGGTGGGGGGGGGTGGCTGGGTTTGTACTTGGAAGCTAGAGATGAACAGTTGTAGGGCTTGATGATCTTCAAGCTGCCACAGGAAGAACAAAGCTGGAAAGTTGCAGAAAATTGTGAAGCTCCAAAATGGTGGGGATCCTTCTTGGATCCCATGACACACCTTGTCTCCAAAACTCAGTCTTCTATTAATTTCATTAAATCTGATTTGTTACAACTGAGAGGGCTTAATTATACCTTACATGAAGAAAATTTAAATAGGACTCAACGAATAGAAGACTAATTAGGACCCAACAAGGAATTCAGTTTGAAGTGGAATTCCTTGTTATGCTAAGGCTCTGCTCACATAACTAAAAGAGGAATTCTAATTAGAATTCCTAAACAAAAAAAGACTTGCAAAAGTAACTTACTATTCAACAAGGAATCCAATTGAGAATATAATTCCAACTAGGACTCCTAAACAAATCAGGACTCTGACCACCAACTCAATTGAAAAACAGTAGATCCTAACTCCTAAAATAATAGTGAATCTAACTAGACCACCCTGGCTTCAAGGGAATGGTAAAATGACCAACATTACCCCCATGGTTCAGTCAGCCTTTGGTGCCGCATGCTTGTGGGCTGATTTGGGTCCAAATTAAGCACTGCCCCATGGTTGCCAATCCTGGTTAGATCAATCTTTTTGTTGTTAAGTTAGCTCATATTTAGTGATAGCTTCCTGAAAATTCCAGGTTCCTGAGAAATCTATGAAGTGATGCCTTCCCCTCTGGCATCTGGAATTTTCAGGCTGTCATAGAACTGCATTAGTTCCTAAAAAGAATCAATTAGGGAGTTTTTGTGGTTTGACCCTTCCTTCTTACCAAACTGGAATTCTTATTGAATTAGTATGGATCTCTATATCCACAGTTCCAACTCTCCCCTCATTTTTTTGGGGGGCAACTACAACTTATTTACGTGCCCATGTATGTACTATCTGTCTAGAGCATCAAGAGGTTGCAGAATCATGAACAGGGGTTCTTTGGGTGTTCATACCTATTACATGTTTCTGTCTTTCTCTCTCTCTCTCTCTCTCCCCCTCCCTCTTGCAATGGTGTAACAGTCTTATTAACTGTTTTCTAATGTTTTAAGTATAAGAACATCATGGCGCAGGTTTAGGTGGAATACTGAGTAGTACAAGACCACCAATAACATATTATACTATCCCTTGAGATGAAACATTTCTTGAGTCTGAGGATTAATGTGCGTATTCTATGATTGACCAAAGGCTTACTCATAGGAGGGAACCATGCAGGCACCTCTGTAATCCAGTAGTCAGCTTGCAGCACAATGTGAGGAGACTGCACAAATTAAATTCTTGGTGCAGTTTGTGTATTGTAACATGCTAATATTGAGTAGGATCATATGTCAGGGTCTTAAAAGTTCATTTAAATTGTAAAATTTCTTTCAGCTGTTTCAGATTTCAGGAATCAGAGGTCAAGGTTAAAAACAAGATCCTTTTTGAGGTATGTATGTTGATACTGTATGCCTTTTTTTTTTTTGGGGGGGGGGGGGTACAATGATATTGTATGCCTTTTTTTTTTTTGGGGGGGGGGGTTACAATGATTTTGTATGCCTTAGCTCTTTATCTTTGGGTATTGCCAAACAGCTGTTCATTTTGTTATCTAATGTACCTGGATTTTCATAGATTCTCATTTCAGATTATTCATATTTCTGAGCTAGTCATAGATCCATACTGCAGTGGTTCGGCTGCTTTATTGATGGGGCCTAAGAAATTATTGTGTTGTAAAATTCTATTTCTCTATCCAATATAGCTCTTGAATTACTCTAGATTCCCTTGAATGATTGGCTATCTAATATAGATCTTGGGTGGATAAGTGGGAAACAGTCCATGATTTGAAATGTGCCATGTGAATTATAGATAGCATAGGGGAGCAATTCTATGTGAGTTTTTTTTTCTTTAGATGTTTCCTACCAATAATTTTTCCTGACTTGTGCTGTCCAGTCTATGGACCACTGTTTGATGGGTCATATGCATCTATGATATGTCAAAATGGTTCATCTAGGATTGTGAACCTTTGTTATATGTCAAAATGGTTCGTCTAGGATTGTGAGCCTTTGTCCTTAGGTTTTATACTCTACCCTGTTTGGAGGAGTATAACCTTTAATTATCCAATTTCTTGTAGGAGCTAGGTTCATGGGATCTTATCATTATTACTTATGGAAGTGATAAATATAAAATAGGAAATGATGGAAAAGAGGTGATGGAGATCTTAAATGATTCCTAGACATCATCTATCCGAAAGATGGACTAAGGATCATGTTGGGTGACCCCAACTCGAATCAGAATCACTATCAACAGATTTTGATTCATGGCGGTTCTCCACAACCTATTTTGGAGCTTTGTGTTTAATATGTAATTGAACTTTTTCAGCTTATCAAGTTTTCTGATTATTTGATGAGTATTACTTAATTCTGCCTGATCTGGAACAGAATCAGATTGGAATCAGCATGAAGTGTTTCGTCCCTGATTGTAAATCCTACACCCTTGATAACACACACGACCCCCCCCCCCCCCCCAAAAAAAAAAAAAAAAAAAGAAGAGAACACATTGCACCTATCCTTCGTTTTTCTATTGACAGATTCACAGTATGAGGGATTACCTTGGTTATTTGTTATCTGTTTTGAAGTTTTACTAATTTACTGGGGAGCAACCATAAGAGAAGTGTCATCCAGTTTGTAAATCTTGTTCAGGATTTATTCTGAGCTAAGATGCTGGTATATATTTCATAGCTTGAGCTCTTGATTGCTAAACTACCTGAATCTCATCAACCCAACCCCCCTGCCTCGAAAACACCGAACAGCCAAAAAAAACTGGCATTTTAGTTCTCGAAGTTAGAAGGTTAGAGATGGTAAAATAAAATAATTGGTGGGTTTGGAGGATTTAACATTTACTTGATTTGAAACAGTTGCTAGACTACGTGAAGAAGTATTTCAATGAAGCAACAACATTTGGCTTGACTTTTGCAGCAGCCTGGGAGAGGATTTTAATTGCAAATTCCAAGGTCAGGCTTAAATGGAGCAAGTTTGGTAGGGTGTAATAGTTATGTTTACAAATCCTTAGTCTAGGCTTTTTTTAGTGAGTATTTATAAAAAAAAATGATCTAATTGGTATTTTTGTGTAAAATCTAGGGGAGAGAAGAAAATGTGTATCATCTTCTTGGTTGGTATTTGATGATCTGCATTTGTGGCTTCTGTATGGTTCTTATTTTACTTGTCTGTAAAAGACATTTCCTTTCATACTTCATAGTCATAAATTCCTTTCAGGGGCAGGCCTTGGCACACAATGGTCGGTGGACCACATTTGTAGCCTGAGGTCAAGGTATTGAAACAGCCTCAGCAAAACGTGCTGGGGGTGAGGCTGTGTAGGAAAAACTCCCCCCCCTCTCCCATGGGGCTTTGCTTGTGCGGAAGCCTTTGACCCCGGATTTGCATTTTAGTCATACATTCCTTTTGCTGAGCATGTGTGGATTCTGAAATTGGTATGATTTGTAGTTTTCTGGGGTTTGTGGGTTGTGTACAGGCATGGGAGGAAGAGAACTAAAAGAGTGGGGATATGGGTGCCCTTGTATTCTGAGTTCTTCTTTTGTTGTTTGATTTAATTGTATAGGTTTTACATTTTCTGATATATAACGAGCATATGGAGTCAATTGACACTTTGATGTTGCTTTACAGAATTAGGGTGAAATAAGTAGTGGCTAGCATGTCGTTATATGAAGCAATATCCTGTGTTTGAATTAGTCATGAGTTAGTCATATGTCCCACAGAGCTTTGATGGAGTCTTGCAATGGCTTTAGGTTCACTTGGTTAACATGTGAATTTGTATTGTGTTGAATTTAATGTTGTCTGGGGATCTTGAATATTTATGACCAAAATGTGTATATCTAACCAGTTTATCCTTTTACCCTTATCTAGAATGATAGCTAAATTAAAATTTTGAGTGCTTTTATTTTAGCCATATAATGATAGTCAGGTGGTGCATTTGTCTTAGCTCATTGTTTTGTGTCTTCCTCCATTTTATGGTGTGCGGGGTTATTATTCTCTGCTTTTGGTCCAGGAAGAACTATAAAAATTTTTTGTGTGTGGAGAAATGAGGGTTTGATCTTCTTAGTAGCTTGTTTCTTGCATAACCATATGCTTGGTTGAAAAGTCTGGATTGTGGTCCAGAAGTGAGGTTTAAAGATCAGTTTTTTAAATTGTAAATGACAGCATTAAAGCTGAGCTGTAAACGATATGACAACTGTAGCTATTGTGTTGCCTTTGACCAATTTGTGACGTTCTAATACATAGTAACTATCATTGTTATTATTAATATTATTATTATAACAACTGTCCCAAAGTAGTCTTATTCCATCTTTATTCTATTGTTGTTGCTTCCAAGCTTTATGACAAGGAAGCAACACCTACTGATTCGCAATGATTTGGTTAGGTTTTATATTTCAAGTTTCGATTTTTTTTGGTGAATCCAAGTTTCAAGTTGATATTTCAGAAAGATAAAGAAAAACATTTGGCATACAGTAGTCGGCTGCACTTAAGGGGATCAATTCATGTTTTAATCCAGCCCCCCCCCCCCCCCCCCCCCAAAAAAAAAAAAAAAAAAAACCCAGTTTGGTTGGGCTTGCTTGAAGAACACTTTATCAGCCTTGGTTTTTACTTATTGAATTTGAAAGTCCTTTTCCTATTAAGTTTGTGCAGTGTTCTTGTTAAGCTCTACATTGAAAGAACATATAAATGCATCTTTTAGGCTTCACCAATATTTTGTAGCAATGTACTGCTAAATGACTGTTGTCTTCTTCTTCTTTACTTTTCAGGTAATGATAGATAAGGGAACATGGATTCACAGATATGGTGGATCTCTGAGTTTTGTAAAATTTCTTCATGCTATAACGCTTGAAAAAGTAGATAAGGTTCCAAAATACAGGTATCAAGCAGTTGCGATTTAATTATTCAACAAATCTCTTGAATATATATTTTACTCACACTGGGCAGTGAGGGGAACTTCTCCTATCATTCTTTATTGTTTCTGTCGTAATTCAGAGCTGGCAGTTTTTCTATTGTTTTTTTTGCTTGGAAAACTCTTCAGTACTTTAATATTTCCTTCTAGTTCTGGTTGTGGGATCATCAACAAGACGTGCTGGCATGTTATGTTTTGCTTTAAAACCCCATTGATGAGCTCATTTAACTTTGGAATTGCTTTGTTAGTATTCTCAAAGGCAACGGTTCCAAGGGTTGGGTTGTGACTTCTGTTTCAGTCAGGTTTCTAGAGACAATGGATACCTACAGTGGGATAGTCCCTTTCGTCTACGGCATGGTTTCTCATTTCCGTCGTCATCGACAGGGATTCCGAAGGCTATCAATTCAAGAACCATTTGTTTTGGGTTTGAGTAATAGGAGATTTCGAATTGCTATTCTTGCTGTCATGATATCAGCAAAGTTGAAGAATGCTGCGAGGTTGATGCTTGGTTGTCGGCGGGTACAAAAGAAGATTAGTTACGTTTAGCCCCAGTGCAATAATTTGTGACCTCTATCATCTGGTGCCGATTTGGTTGTGGTTTGATAGTCTTTGAAATTCAAGTTGAATGCTTGTGATCCAATTGTACTGATTCTTTTCACTGTAATATAAATCCATCTGTTTTTCTATTTGGCAAAATTTTCGCCCACTCTTCTTCTTGTTGATCCCTGAGTTAGAACTAGATTTATGCACCCCACTTAGAAGGATATCATGTCAGCTTTCAGAGGTAGAATTCTGTAGTGGAGAAAATAAAATTTGCCTTCAAGAAGTGATAATCCAAATTAAGGAGGGATGTAATTCGTGTTGAGGTATCTGAGTCATACTCAAATATGGTTGAGGTATTTGAGTTAATACCCAACGTATGTTCTAATATAGGCCATTGAATTAGTTACTATCTAACGGTGTAATGGGCCTTTATAAGAGAGTCAAACTAACCATAGAACCTAATTTTGGTCTATAAATACTAGCTGGAACTGGAAGTAATGGTTTGGGTATTTCAATTTAGATACTCAGGGCACAAGATTGCTTAAAGCATTACACCTTGAAAATTGGCAGGTACAAGCAAATATGTACTATCCCTAAAAAAAAATAACAAATGCCCCCTGCTATTAAGGGTGGGGGTTAAATGATGATGGGTTCCGTTAGCGAATATACTAAATACCTTAGTTTACCCTTCCAAAAATGTGTTAGTCCTAGTGTGGCTGATCATCCGAAAAGATTACTAAACATCATTAGTTTGGTGAGCCAACATAGTTCATAAATAGCAAACATGAATTTTTTTTTTAATGGAGAAGTATTTTGTTATTTAAAATCAAGTTACTGTTTGATCAGTTTATACATTTTATGGATTTTTATATTATTTCTTTTAGGTTAGTGTGTACACATCATCATTTAATCCCAACACCTTACAATGATGGGCATTTGATATTGATTTTTTTTTTTTGGAGTAGTAGATGTAATTGATTCGAAGTTAAAAAGGATCTATATATAATTTGCCCTTTAAAAGGTGCTAAAAGAAATATGGAAATTTAATATATTTATTAATCGATAACATCATTTAACCACTTTCTGGGATAAAATGCCAAATTTTGAAATGATACTTCAAGCCATCTCTAGATGGGTAGGGACCTTCAACTTAAACCACCACAGTTTTCCAGGCCCACCCAAACTCAATAGACTTCAAAGATGCCATATGAAAGTACCACTATTTGCATATGTGATAACATTAACGATATTCACTTGCCCATGTTATTGTGTGTGGACGTTTACATTGGTTGTTGGGGTCATATGGAATGGAAAATACAATACCTAAATAAAGATATTATCAACAAAGGGACAAAACCACAGGCTATACTTCATAGAATTCAAGGACTTAAGTTCGCAGAAAGTTACAATGCAGGAAATTTGGTGCAATGAAGAGAACTTAGTCAACCTATACCTGGAATGAAGAACTTTAATTGGCCTTTAAATCTTAAATTCTTGTTGCTTGATCTAAAAAATTGTATTAATACCCATATCACTATGTTTAAATCCCAACCATCCAAAAAACATTCGCTTTTATAAAATTTCTTTTACTATAAAAAATAAATAAATAAATCATTTATCCCCAACGCTTAACAATAAAGAAACATTTGTAATTGATATTTTTTCCATTGATTCAAAATTCAAATGTCTATCTATATATATAATTTACCCATTTTTATTTTTACTTTTTTTCGGTGAGCCTTGGAAAAGGACTCTAGGTCCCCTATGGGAGCACATGTTATGTGGGGCCTAGCTTAAATACCGATAAGATAATTAAAACTGTAAAAATTTCAGTGAACCTTGCGTGAAGATCGTTGTGGGAGGTGAGCTGAGGTTTTTGAGAACTCTCCCCCGTCAAATGAGACCTAATTCTAGGTTGACACGCTGTATGAGTTGGCTTACAATCCTTAAAGCTCGGTTTCCCTAGACGTACGCGGGGATGAGAAGCCCTCTACAGTCAACCCCAGCTCCAGTCCTCCACGGTGACAGGAGAATTTCAGTTTTTTGGTAGAAGTGACAAGAAAATCTCAAATAATTTGGATTGGCAGGAAAAGAAAAGAAACACAAGAAGAACGAGAGTACAAATCCCACTGGGAACCCACTCCTCCCATAGACACAGGAAGATCCAATTTGCCCAAATGATACGCCATCAGTTGCAGCTGAACTTTTTAAATTTGAGATTTCTCACATAAAAAACGAGAGTACAAATCATCTGGGATTCTTCCCCAAGGTACTAATTGCACCATCATATTTTCTGTCATTTTTACACCTAAGTCGTCGTCATTACCCCCAAAAAAATGTCAACACCTAAGTTTAGTTGCCCTATCTTACAGGGAGGGAGTCACCAAAAATCACCGGTCATCCCCAGGATTTGGCATCTCCTGGGGTGCTCGTGTCTTGGGTTGATATACCTTTTTTACCTGCTGCTTCTCACCATTCAAGACAGCTTCCTGTTGTCTATAATACGTACCTGGATTTCCAGTTCGTTGCCTGTCAATCCAATTGGTAGGTGGCAACGGTGGGGCCACCCAAATTCCAACCAGTTGATTGCTGTAGATTTGGTGAGTACTGAGCATTTTGTACTCCACCATGGGGCCAAGATCTCACCCCTTCTTCAATCTTCAAGCCAGCCAGCCCTGTGTTTAAGTTGAATTGGTCTTTACATGGTTGCCCATCTTGTATCCTGGAAGTCTGTCTATTACCTTGCACTTGCACCTCCTGGAAATTTGGACCTGTTCTTGAGTTTACACTGGCCCCTCGAGGAGGGTTGTAATACGCATTGCTATAATTCAGGTCCTGAGGTAATCCTCTTTCATATCCAGAAGGTCCAGCTGGCCAAGCCCTATTGCCCATTTGGTTGTGGAAATTCCTCTTAAATGGAGGATCTAACAATGCAGTGGAAGCCCCAGTGTTAGATTTGATTTGAAGTGTGTTTTTAAGCAGGCGATGAGCTGCTTCTCCCAAAAGAGGACCAGAAATAGCCCGAGGTACCTGTGGCCTGAAAAACGAAAATCAAAAATCAAACAAATGTCAGGAACACTGCCCAAATCTACACATAAGAAAACAGGATTTGTCATACAAAGTCGAACAACCAAAGGTACAGAGACTACAGTGCCATCCATTCCTTCAGAAGCTCAAAAGACGAATATTCCATTGGATGAGTTTCACAGTCAGCACCAACAATTCACTACACGAATGCAATGAATGACCACCTGTGAATGGCTTCAACCCAAAATAAATTCAGTGAGTGTGATGTTACCTCTCTCTGGGTTGTGAACGTCGTCCACTGTTGTCTTCATGCCACAACACGGGGGAAGGTTTTACATCATAAGATCTTACAATCTGTCAGTTAAACAGATGTCAGACATGAGCATACCTGGCACATATTTGAATATTACACTTTCTAAAAAAATGACAACCATCATAAGCCTAAGATGAACATATCCCACATCATAATGATTTCTAAAAAGTAATCATGTATGCTAACCCCAACAAAAACTAGTTATAATTACAAGTATTTACAAACCAATGCCAACAGTACAAAAATGTCTATAAAATAGAAAGAAAATTTATTAACCCTATTGTTGTGCACTTTTGGACAGCTAAGAGTAAGAAACATGCACAACAAAGTCCAGCAAGTCAGATCAGGGTAAACTAAGGTTCCTAACCCTGAGGAGCATAAATCAGACCAAGGTATTTAGGTAAATCCCTAACCAAGAAATGGGTTCTAACAAACCTAAATCTCCCCTCCCAGTCTTAGTCTTGACTTTGATTTTCAGATTGTCCAGTTGTGTAATAATAGTATTTCCAATCTATTTTCTAAGAAATGCATAGGCACTTGACTAGGATTTGGTCAAAAGAGTTTCCAAGTTTCTAGGCACCTTGGCTTACATTCCTTCCTTTTGAACCTATGAAAGGACAAGGAATTTCTTTTGGTTTGGCTTTGGTCAAAACATTCAAGGCACTTCCCCTTGTTGGAAAATTTCTGTCTCTCTAGTAGGATATTTTCCAGTGTTTACAAAATTTGGTGGCTAACACCTGGCCACCATCAGAAACTTGTGTTCTGGCAGTTGGTAACCCCATTCTCTACAGATATTGAATAAAGTGATATTTGTGTTTTCTACTTCTAACGTATGGTGATGTATCTTCGTCTGAGAATCTCTGAATCTGGTCCCTAGATTAGAGTTCCCACACTGATTTAGATACAGAAATATTTAGGATTTGAATCTAGACAGTAAACCCTTTACCCCCAAAAATATAATAATAATAATAACAAATAAAAATTCTAGACAGTAAACCTAAATACAACATCCATATCAGAGGGATTACAACCAAAAAAAAATCACGAGACTTCGACTCTTGACTACATCTGAATCAACCTCCCAGTAAAACTTCTGAGGGGAATAAACATATATAGGTGGCTAGACAGAACTGTAGGTTTTGAAATTTTTGCATTATCTTTCCTTTACTTAGATTTCTTAAACATATATTAGATCTGTTCACCGAGTTCCAGAATGATTGAAGAAACTTGTGAAAGGACACACTTCAATAAGTGCCCTCAACAGTTTTCATGGACTCCTGGAGGAAGCAAAGTCACCAATACTCACAGAATTTGCAGAAAGGTTGCCACACAACTTAAAGAACACTTGATTTGTAGATGTCTGCAAAAATACTGTACAAACCTCTTCTCTGTTAACTTGAACTAACATTCTAGTATATGGGAAAACTCCCCCATCTCCCACATGTACCAAGTACAGTGAACTGTTGGCAGCTACATAAATAGAACTTAAGCAAATCCATGCACACAGAAAAACTGTCAAATTTCAAGGGGTGGAAACCCTCCAGATAAGAGTGATAGAATCCTTTTCCCATACAATGTCAACAACAAGACCTGTGCGAGCTAAATGGGATTGGCTACATGGATCCTTGCTTTCTAATCAGCTCTATTGAGGCCATACTAGAAAACAGACTTTATATGCTGCATGGCTGTGTGTCCTTGAGACTACAAGACTGGACACTAGGAGAACCCGTTCCCCCCCCCCTCCAAAAAAAAAAAACAAGGGAGAGAGAGGGAGGAGGTAGAAGAACATAAATAGCTAGTACCATCAGAAACTGCCACTGAATGACACATAAATTAAGCATATCTAGGTATCAGGGATAACAAACAAATGTTATGTCCTCAATAAGTTAGGAAACCCTCCAGATAGGAGTGTGATAGGATCCTTTTCCTATACTTAAAACAAAAAACAAACCTTCTATGTTGCATGGCTATGGTTGTCCTTGAGACTCGGAAAATTCTAAAGAACCAATAAATTCGAGAAAACTGACACTAAAGACCATCCCCAACCTCCCCCCCCCCCCCCCCCCCAAAAAAAAAAGAAGGAAAGAAGAGAGGGGGGTAGAAGATTATAAGTAGCTAGTACCATCAGAAAATGACACCAAATGACACAACTTAAGCATGTTTAGGTATCAGGGACAAGAAACAATATGTCAAGCATGTCCTCAACATGTTTTGGTTTTTCTCCCTCTGAGACCACCTTGGATAGCCTTGTTGCCATGACAACCATGATATATGGTTCTTTACAAAGGTTAATGGGTTTGGCATACCTTGTTGGGCATTTTAACACCTTCAGGAGGTTCTGGTATATGAGTATGAGGTGGAGGATTAAGATAAGTTGCGTTGCTGCATCCAAAAAATGCTGAACGTGAGAAAAAGGTAAACCTGAAGCTTCACAACCAAAGATGGCGAGTGTACAGTAGACTCACAGGACACAATTGTTTTCAATGGTTGGCAATTCCTTCACCGGAGAAGGAACTAGTTTCTTAAGCCCATTTCTTTCACATAACCAAATGTAGCCATTCATTCCGTCACTGCAATTATAAATATCAAGTAATTAAAAGTTGAACTCATACTTATATACATCATCAAATACCATATGAACTGATTCAATAAAGCAAGTAAATACAAACCAACCTTATGTTTATATCAATTTGATATGGAAGTACTTCCGAAGGAGCTGACTGATAACAGAATATGTAATATGAAAAGATTTGTCTTGCTAAAGGATGAATCTCATAGACATAAAGCAAATCACTCATCATCCTATTTCGAGCCTTTTCCTCTTCCTGAGTATTTCCATGATGAAAAATAATGTCATCATCCATGGCAAAAACTCAAAATAAAAGACCTAAACATAAAAATCCAAATACCAATCTTGAAGATTGTTTGCTCAACTAATGCTAGCAGTGAATCTAAGTCCTTATATAGAAAAATATGAAACATTTACCACTAATTAATGACAAGAACAATTTTTTCTATTGACTACAACTAGTACTGATGTAATATCCCCCAACATTTTTTGCATGCTATTCTGGGCCTGGGAGTATAGTAAGGCTTCCTACACCCACAAGATGTCTAACCCCTGCTGAGATTCAAATTTCTTTTCTTTCTGAAATTTGAGATTTATGTGGAGATTGCTGGAGCTGTATAGAAGACTAGAAGGAATAAAAGGATAAGAAAGTGGAGAAAGATCCTAATTGCCACACCGTCAAAGTGTCCTCAAGCTTCCTTGTTTCAGCAAGCAACTTTCTCTCATCAATGAACGGCAGCTTTGCAACACCCTAAGCTCCAAAAAAATTGTAACACCTCCCATCAGTTTATTAGGATACATAGACAAAAGCTATCAGTCAGAAATTAAGGGCAAGTTTTTACCTGCCACGCAAAGCGTTTACCATTCATGTCAATCTCAAAATCTGGGGGGGGGGGGGGGAAAGAAAGACAGACATTGTAAGAAAAGAAAGGTTTGAACCAATATTTTAACAGAAAGGCATGAAACAGTATTAAGATGGAAGTCTTTACCGGCAGGATAGAAGGAACTAATTGGTGATGAATGGTCCCTCATCAATGCCCTGTAATGTTCAGGCAGAGAATTGGAACTACACCAACAATTAAACTTCAGTATCAGCCCACAAGAGAAGAAAAGAATGTCTCAATGCCAAAATGAAAGAAGTCACCATGTCAAGTAATTGCAAAACAGATGACTAAGAAATAAAACAACCTTGCAGCTGGTAAGGTTCCCATAAGCTGATCAAAGGGCTTAAATGGTTCTCCCAGGAAAAATGTGATCTCCATATCTGCCAAATCTTTAAGATCGGAAGCAAAAGGAGCATAGTGATACGGATAGTACCTGACAAGCACAAAATGTGAGTACCACTAGTAAGCACTATAACGAATATGAAGATTCCAAAGCTCTTGAGATGATGGAAGAATTGGATGAAGGCCCTTCTCCCATGGCTGTGCTAACAAAGCCCACCATTCAGTTCCTCATCAAGGAGATGTCTAGGCAAACCTACCCTAATAGATCAACATTAATCATACAATCCGTAGATACTTTCTTGTATGCCCATATTTTATGATGTACCAAAAGAACACAGTAGGATGAATGGGGTGGGTTGGTGCATGGGTGTGTCCAACCAGGTGGATATTTTGTTTTGAACGTAGGATTAAACAAACCTTAACTCCAAATTTAAACTGCATATTTGGAGTTTGGAGCAGAGCCCCCATTAGTCCAATTATGCTGTCTATAAAAGTATTCATTTCTCAAAAGCCTCACATTAAACAAATTACTGTCAAAATGTTATCTAAGTCATGTGCTCCATACATCAAGAGTAAACAAATGCAAGTGTATCAGACAAGATTGAACAGATAGTCTGAGATATGTTTTGTCTCAAATGGCACAGCAATTCACACAATTTTTATTATTTTTTAAAATTCCAATCTTCCTAGTGATATGTGGAACAGCTACCGTTATAAGCTGTACAAGTTGCCAAGAAATGTGTTCCTTTGCATGAGTAAGAAATCCACAAAACACCAACCTTTTGCTCCTTAAGTTGTGGCCTTTTTTCTGGATCAACCAAACCAGTAAAAAAAAGGGCGAAAGAAGAAGAAAAAAAAAAAGGTAACCTTCAATTTATTCATGGGCAAAACATCAACCACTCTCCCCCTTCCCCCTTTCTTCCTTTAAAAGAAGGGGGGGAGGGGGGGGGGAGATGGAATAGGAAAGGATTTTCATTATCAGTAGAATAATAACTAACCATAGCCAAGAGCAGACACCTTGGTAGTAATACCGCATGACCCAACATAGACCTTCCACGTACTTCAAGACCTATCAAAGCATGTCTTTAGATGGTAATCATCCAACAACCAAATAACCAAACAGATAATGCAGAAATTGTAAGTTTAAGGACACTACTTTGCAATGATATTTAGTATTAGAAAACAATAAAAGGTTATCACAGTAAATGTTAAACCAGCATACTGTTCAGGAGAGTGTAACCAAGAAAGAATGACTTAATTGTTCACACTATCTAACCTGGGCTATAAATTTCCACGATTTCAGAACGCTGAAGAAGTGCTCAAAGCACATTTAAGAGACCAAGCTCTGATTAATAAAAGATGCAAAAGAAAGCATTAGAAAGAATTCCAACAACCAACAGTTGGTACTAGGCGGTAAGCACCATCTACTGCAGTCCAGTTTCAATAATAGTTGGTCTTGGGCTTTTAATGTTCCAGGTTTAACTGTAATGCTTCAACTATAAGACCCAAATCAAAATTCCAAGAAAGGATATGCTGGAACATTTTCGAGGGAGATGGTATCCAGCACCAGTGTGGAAGGAACTCCCATGCCACACAAACTGGGCCACGGGTATAGATTTTGTCAATATGGGATCCATACTGTCAGGAAGGAGAGAGTGGATCAGGTTTAAAGCATGCCACATGACAGTGGGTCGACTAATAGAGTTGAGACATAATTTACTTATTAGAAGTTTGTTAACAAGTCCAGTTTATGTGTCTTATAATTTTTTCAACTTTGTTTAGTCTCCCACAGCCAATCTTTTAGATATCAATAGCTTCTATAAATGCTCAATTGGACAACAATAACATTGCTCCATTGTGACTAGTGGTTGTGGACTTAAATCGGGATACTGCCTTTTTCTAAGTGGGGAAAGGCAGCATACATATGACCCCTCCCAGACTCTGAACTGGCAGATGCCTCGGGCACCGGCCACTGTATGCCCTCCCTCTATCTATCTATCAATCTATCTACAATTATCCTATTTTCTCTCCATCAACTTCAGCCTTCTTAGCTCTTTTTCCTCTCTAACTCCTACAAAGGCTGCTCTACTGCTGCTATTCTAAGTCTTGCATCATTGTCGTAATCAGCATGTTAGCTCTTTGTTATCATCATTCTTCTCAATTTTCCTCTCTGTTCAAGCCCTCTTACTTCCATGCGTCACCTTTTCCATCCATATTCTTTTCCATAGTTCAATTTCTTTCCTTGAACACTCTGTTCTTACAACTTGTTCACTAATTAACCCTATTGTTATATTCTGTACCTTCAATAGTTCCATACAGCTGCCCTTTGTTTCAACTGAATTTCACACTGAACACATCCCTATCCCTAGTCTGTTTGATGAAATACAACTTTCACTGTATTCCATCTTAAATTTATCTGTTAGATACTCTTAATCAAATCCCAAAATCAGAAGCTTCTTTGACCCTAACTTGTATTCATGGATTAAGGTTTTCGAAGCTGCATCATCATCTCCTTGTAACTACTCCAAAAAGATACTTCACAATAAAGATAATAAATTTCAATTAGTTTCCTGACATTCCAAGCATGATAATGAAGTACCTAACACGACATGTCTATATTCTTTAAATCCCAAAAACCATCTATAATGCCAATGGAGGAGTAGTAGGATGGTTAGGAACCTGCTTCTCAGTGGAGAGGTCAGTGGTTCAACTCCTACCGGCAGCATATGTAATATCCCTATCCCTATATATATAAAAAGCGCCTTTGTACCAAAAGAAAACCATCTATAATAAAAATTTGAGGGGAATAGAACATGAAGCATTTGACTAAAAAACCTGGTTATTTGGGTGGCATTAAGATTAGGGGCTACCTCAGCTGGTAGCCCTGATAACTTCCCTAAACCTTGTTTCTTGTGCTGGAATATTTTCATATCACATCCTACTGTGGGCAGTGATAAGCTTTTTCTGCTTCTGGGTGCAAGCAGTCTCAATTGATATCAATCAATAAAATTAATGTTAGTCAATTTCCCTTTATTATTTTCTGTTTCACAGATAGTTTATGTTTCCACCATTTGGAACAGTTAATTACTACCATTCATAAGTTACCAATCCCTCATCCCCATCAGAATGTTTAGAATGAGATACAACCAAAGTCCATAAATAATAGAAAGTTTAGATACCAGATAAAAGAGCATAAAATCTGCAGAAACAACACAAAACTAATAGTTATTGGCTACAATTGAGCATGCTTACAACATCTCTTTTGACTTCATCAATTTTCGTTGCGTCTGATAGTTCAAATTTCTCAGCATAGTATCTCTCTTTGTAACCTGGCTCCCCTAGTTTGACCTGAAAAAAAGAATAATATTAAAACCCATTTCAGAGCCCAGTATTTTAAGCAAATATTTGTCCTCTGCCCTGTCTGTTCTGAGGATGCAAGCAAATGCACATGCAGCTCAAAAGCATCTGAATCCAGGTAACGAGGTAATGCTAAGTGTAAATTGCAACCATAACGTTCTTTATTTAATGGATAAATATAACACAAAGAACTTGTGGACCCCTTTACATTTGCATCAGTTGCTCATGGTTCAAGGCCATTTAAAAATGAACCTATATCAGCAAAGTGCAATACACATATGGAAACATATTAGTAAATGACAAAGACAGAAACCCCGACTAATCCTGTTTCTTAATAACTTGAAAAAGCTAACAGCATTTCATGGACGTAAGTGAAAGAATAAGTGGGATGCAACTGCATCTAGCTCCATTAATTCACAATTGAATTTTCATTTTCAGTGAGACAGACCAACTGACTTGATCTGTTTACTTGGATTTACTGTTTACAAGCAGAACATAGTCCAAGTGCGAATTAATCCAGTCTTAACCATTAGAACCAATCAACCAACAGAAATGGCAGACCTTATCCACAGCCAACATCTGAGACACTTCGGAATTCTCTCTTTTCATTCTCAGCTTCATCTCTTCATTATCCTCTTGTGCCTGAAATAGAATAACAAACAAACACTAAGATAAAAGCCGAATATCATCACCTATGTACAACACAGCTTCAGAAATGCCCTAAAGCTAACCCCTCTGATTTCCTAGAGCACACCCCAATCAGTTTGGCTGTGTGACAGACCAACTGAACAGGAGGTCTTAAATATATGTGATACTTAAAACCTCCAATGACATTCTTTACAGTATTACATATCAGGTCATTAGTAGAAGATATGAAAATTGACAATTGTAAAGCAAGAGTTTTTAACAAGGAAAAATGAGATCATTCAGTGCCATTTGGTAATGCTTCTGTTTCTTATTTCTGGCATTTTTTTATGCTAGTGGAACAGAAAAACAGAGTCTTCCATTTGGGTATACCAGTCTGTTTTTATGTGCCAAGGAAACAGACCAGCCTCCTTGTTGTGCCAGACACAAGATACTGGAAACACGAAAACCTCATTTAATTGTTTTTCGAAAGCCTTTTTGTTCTCGGTGAAAAAGATAAGCTAACTTCAAATAAAACACCTCTCAATGATAATTTTTATCGGAGGCACAAAGCAACGAAAGAAGAGCATATGCCTACAACTCTGTCGTTTTCTGCCTCTATCTCTGCTTTTGAAAACAGGTTTCCTAAACACCATTATACAGTTCAAAAATGTTTTTTTAGCATACAAACAGATAAAAACATATGTTTCAGAACAGAAGGTTTACCAAAACAGGCCCTCTGCATCCACGTGACACAGAATAGGATCAGCTAGCCAGGCTTGGCAGATGGACCATCCACAAAACATTAATACAATAGAGCATGACGTTAACCCAAAAAGCTCCAAAACAATGAAGAAAATACCCATAGCTGATAGCCCAATATGATAAATAAATATATAGGCCCTCCAACAGAATGCAAAAAGGAAAGCGCAAGCCTATCTAAAAAAAATAATTCAAAATAAAAAAAAAAAAGGAAAGAAAAGAAAAGAAGAAGAAGTAGAAAGAAAAAGCCATGGTTTTTCCAGGAGGAAAATCCAAAAGAAAAGCTTCCCACCTTTGATATACTATTTCTAAGCTCCTTGCTGGATGAAAATGCCTCAAACCAGAAATTCATATAAAGCTAGCCAGGCTGGTCTGGAACTCACATCCAAGTCACACAGAACAGGAACAGCTAGCCAGGATGGGTGACCATCCAGGAGGAAAATCCAAAAGAAAAGCTTCCCACCTTTGATATACTATTAGGCTCCTTGGTGGATGAAAACGCCTCAAACCAGAAATTCACATAAAGCTAGTTAGGCTGGTCTGGACCTCACATCCAAGTCACACAGAATAGGAACAGCTAGCCAGGTTTGGTGACCATCCACAAAACATTAATACAATAGAGAATGATGTCAACACGAAAAACCCCAAAACAATACCATAGTCCACTAGGATAAATAAATACATAGCCCCTCCGTTAGGACCCTAGTTGAGGGTGTGAAGGTAAGGGAGTTATAGGGGATAAATTCAATACATGAGGGCCACATGATCAGCTATAGGGACAAGTGAAGGAATCCTATTTGAGAGCAACCACTCCTATGTTGTCCTTCATGGAAAGGGGGGTTTGCCAGTTTGTTGGGATTTGTCTTGGGCTATATCAGGGGAGAGAGGGGGTAGATGGGAAGGTGTGGAGTTATGTTAATGAGTTTAGTGAATTGGCCATTTGCATTTCTTCCAGAGATCTCATCTATACCATTCGAATGCTATTGTGTGTGTTTTTGGGTTAATCAGGGTGCTGCCAACAGCTGGGTTTGTGTTCAATCAATTGGTATGTGCTGAATCTGAAGTAGGGGTGGGAAAAAGTAAACTTTTTCATGAAATTCCAAAGTATGGCTTGTTTGGTTCAATTGGGTGAAAAAGTGGACAGACAAGCTTCCTTAAATTAAGAGGTTTGTCTGTTGATGTGGCTTGTTACTTTTCCCACCCCATACCTTTTCAAAGTTCCACTACATAGGCAGGACTTTGTGGAAAAGTGTGTGAATACAACAAAAGTGGGACCCACATTTGACACATTTCCACAAAATCCTTTCATTTCCTTTCCTATTCTCTCATCCCACTTCATATAAGTCCCACATGTTTATTTTTCCCACCCCACTTCTGCAAACAAACAATGCCTTGGTTTTTTAGGAAAATCCAAAAGAGAAGATTTCACCCTTGATATACGACTTCTAGGCTCCATAGTGGATGAGAGCACCACAAACCAGAAATTCATGAAATTACACAAGGAAATGCCAGAAAATGGTGTTTCATTCTTCCTAGATCGAGGCCTCGAGGCAAATAACCTTCTGAATACGAGCTCGCTTCTGAAAGATTTGGTCCTCATATACTGCAACTGATTGAATAAAATGTTCCACCCTTTCTAATAAGACCTGCATATAAGACACACCTAACATCAGCACAAACATGCATTTAAACAGCATTCAAAGCAGAAAATTTAACCTTGTCATTGAACCCATTTTTACGAACTATCCTTGACTAACCCTAATATATCACCTTCCCCCCATTTTTCAAGTTCTAATCCAAGAAACGAAAGGTCTGTACATACAGGAAAGAAGAAGAAAAAAACGAAAAAAAAAAACAAATTTAAGTCATCAAATAGTGCAAAGCTTTTTTATGACAATTTGGAATTACAAGAAATAACTTAATCAAATAAATAGAAGGGCATGTCTCTTTGTAACATAACATTCTTTGTCCCCAGTAAAACAGCATGACAATTGACACCACAAAGGATGGTGGAGCAAACTCATCTCACATCCATGGTTCATCTCGTGTTCAGGAGGGTAGCATGGGAAATGATTTTCTCCAAATTCCCTTTCCTAAACTCTAAACTTTTTCAGTCTGTTGGAACCTGGAAGATCTCTTGGTAGCTGATAAGCCTCTAGCATCTCATTTGCCCCGCCGCGATAGGAGAACGGGCAGAGGGGATTATTCTCTCGGAGCACATAGGGAACACTGTCAGCTAAAAGAATCAGGGACAGGTGGCATGAGGAGATTGGGGAACAGCCACACCCATGCACATAAGGAGCAGGTATGAGACTGTGCAGTTGAGCCACGTCGAAGGAAAGAAGTGGAGGGAGAGAGGCAGGTCATTAGGAGAGCCACTGTTTTACTGACAGGGGGAGACGAGAGAAGAAAAGGAAGAATTCAATAGAGTGGGTAAGTTGGACTTGTAGAGGAGAGCTAGTCTCTCGGGTAGATTGTAGGAAGAAGAGAGTAATCTGGTGTTGGTTCTGCGATCATGGTATTACACTTCTGTGAATAATAAGAAAGCCATTCCAATCTTCTATATAGTTTTCCTATATTGTTCTATGTTGTTCTGTATGCTAGTTGACTGCTGTTCTTCATGCTTGTTAGTTTTAAGTGTTGTGTGAAACTCAGTTACGATCATCAAGCACTTAACAATAGCTGTCAGGTTGAAATATCTCGGGTGTACAGGTGCAAGAATAGGAGGGAAACCGCCGGATCACCACCAGCGGCTTTAGGGGACACTTGGGAGACAAGCTCAGCTAGAAGAGACATGTGGGATAGGGAGACGGGGTAGCAGCCACACCCTGGGAATATGACAGCAGGGCAGAAAATGTGGTCCAGTTAGCAAGAGAGTATTGGAGGGACAGCGTTTAGTTAGAAAGGCTTTGCTTATGCAAGGGGAAGTTATGTGTGGAGTCTGTAGTGTGAAGCAACAGGGTCTTGCAGGGGATAGCTTAGCTCTCAGGTCTCTCAGGTGAGTTGCTTGAGTCTGTAATTACTCCTTGCTATAGGAGAGTGGTGCTTGATGTTAATGGAAGATGCTATGTGCTGCTATCAGTTCTATACCTTGTGTTTTTTCAGATGAATATTAATGAAGAAGAATAACAATTCATCTTATCTATACCATGTTGTTCCAGTTGTGCTGTACTCTACTCTTCTAGTGTTCTTGGGGTGATTGTGAGTTATACGCAGTGAGTGTGTTGCAATTGCTGTAACCAATTTATTGGGAGGCAATTTTCCAGACTAGCTTCAGTAAGCTAGCAGTATTGTAATCCCAGATGCAGCAAATACTGAGGCCTCCTTCTGCTTTAGGTCAGACTCCTGACCAGCTGATGGGATGGATGAAATGAGAAGAGTCATGGCCTTTCCAAAGAAAGGAGCAGAAAAGGATCTCCAGGACTCTCACTTTATCTTGTTCACCCTCTTTTTCATAATGACATATGATGATATTGGGAGTGGTTTTTCCTGCACATCCGCAAAATGAAAAAGAAATGCTAAGAGGCAAGTCAGATTGGGCCAAAATTTTCATGAACCTGATTGATAGGTCCCCTTCTCACATGTGACATATCAAATTTCAGTCCAAATGGAGCAGAAAATTGAAGCCTGATTCTTTGAAGAGGCAATGGAAAAATACAACTCACCAAAATAACTGACAGCAAAAATGCGAGGGAATATACAAAAACAACCAATATATGGGAAGGGTATATCATTAAAATTGAGTCTGAATTTTAACATTTGGCCAATAATTATCATTTCCTAGATATGCAATTGTTGGACATGCCAGATCAGACATCCATGAGCCAAAGCATTCAATCACAAGAAATACTCTTGCCTGCAGTCACTCCTAAGAAACTTTTTCTAATTAAAACAAGAACAAGAACAACAAGGATAATAGAACTACAACAACCAACTATAATGAGATTACTCAAAACCCAAACCATGGTACAAAATTCGGTCGAAATCACCGAGATTTCGCATTTTGGAAAATGCAAAACAAAACTCATGAGGACCAGAAAAAAAGTCCTCAGTTTCGATCGAAACTGTCAAAATTTCGTTGAAACTTGTCAAAACCTCAAAACCTGTCGAACCTTTGTTCAACCCAGTTGGACCAGCTGGTTCATGAGAAAAAAAATTCCCAAATTTCGTGGGAAACTTGGGAAATTTCGTGGAAACTTGGGGCTTTTCCTGTAAATTTTGTAGTTTTCCCAAATTTTCAATTTTTTTGTTTATTTCATGTTTCCCCAAATACCACGACAAATACCCCTTCCATCAGGACTTCCCTATCCAAAGTGCATATTCCCTCAGGCTGGTTATCTTAAGCATGTTGATGACCAGACTCATAGAGTTACAGTTGTCGATTACTTTGACAACCATAGGCATAAAATGTCATTGGATGTCTATGTTCGTTGGTTGGAGGAAAGGATGTTACATGCATAGTACTACTCAGCTCACAAGATGAATCCACCCTTGGCCCTCCTCTTAGCACTAAGTTGTAAGTTCCTTTTATTGTCAACTATTTGAAGTTAGACATTATATATTGAATGTTATGTGCTTAAGTAATTAAGTTTATAATGTACTTTTCGGACATCTCTACATTGATGTTATGCACATTGAATGACATATCTAAATTGATTTTTTTAGCAAAATACAACCAATGTGTTCTTTATACTCTAATTAGCTTAAATACAAAATCCCACCCCAAAATACTCTCTAAAACCTATCGAAACTTGTACGGAAAAGTCCTCTGTTTCCTCAAAATTTCCCAAGTTTCCACCTAAGTTTCCCATTTTCACCCGGTCTAAACTTGAGTTTCCCTCAAATTTTTTACCATGACCCAAACTACAGCCATTTCAGGCTTAAGAACTAAAAACATAACTGGACGATACATCTGCAGGAGAATCAAATGTATAAAAATGAAACATTGCAAATAATTACAGAAGGCCTACAGAGCAAACTGATTACCTCACCCGCATCTGTAAGATAACCACCCACTGAATTGAACTCCTTTTTATAGACAGACATCAGTAGATTGATGGCACCCTAAAATTGCAGAAAAGAAGTGGTTGTGAATTATATAAAAAATGATTAATAAATGGGAACTGAATTCCAGTCAATTGAGAAAATAATAAACCACCAGACTAAAAATAAAAACTGTTTTGAACACTGTGCTGAGATCATCCTAAAATACTTACCTCACGGATTTCCAATGTTGGCATGTGTGGAAGAAAGTCATTGCCGACAAAGAAACAGAGAAAAATAAAATCATCCACTACTCGTTCAAAGTTTATCTCAAATGGCGGGTTGGGAATCTCTAATTCATACTGTAAGTACTCTCGCAACACCCAGACATTGAGGAACTGCACACAGAATGAAGAATGGGGTATCAAACCCTTTTCCCATACTACTTCCAAAACTCAGTCAGTGTATTCGAGAAAAAGTTAGAAATAGCACAAACCACTCCAAGATTGAACATAATTGACCTGATATTTCTTTTTGTGAATTGGGGTGTCATTTATTGCCTTCGCAGCATCCTTTCCACGACACTCAGCAGCCAGATGACCAACTTGACCACAAACAAAGCATTTCTCCTGTTGTCCTGGCAGTGAGATCACCTGTATAGGCAATATCAAAATTTCTAAGTCCAATCAAAACTACTAAACTAGTTGCATATAAGATAAGTCATAAGTGCTTAGAGAGCAGTAGCTACCTCTCTCAAAATTGAGAAGTGAACCTCATGAGTAGCCAAAGACAACATAATCAGATCTGCATCCTGAACATATTATTGCAGACAATTCAGTTTTGACGATTGATGAAGAAAAGGACAGGAAAAGAAAACTAACTAAAGTAGACAAACCAAAATGACAAGGAAGAAAAGATACTAAAGCCTTGCAAAATCACACTCACCAAACCATATAGACAATGCCGTGTGTTTGGATTAAAACCAGGAAGGTTACGTTGTAACCGGATGTAAGACATGATTTTGTGTTCACCCTCACCAGGAACGTTTGAATCAGAGAGAATAACCTTCAAATAATCACCCAATGCAGCCCCATGAATAAATTTAGAGAGAGGGAGAAGTATCCTGAAAACCAAATTGTTCAGGAGAAAGAACCAGAAAGGATTACTCCACATGTGAGGAATCATCCAATCCTAAGTGACTAAGGGAGACACACCAACTTAAGGTGATTCTGACCTTGACAAAACTCCAACCAGGGTTGTGGTTCATCCTACACTGGATGTAATATTGAAGAGCTACAGATAATGCAGCCATAAACTGTGTGCCTGGAGTAATAACATTTGAGTCTGAAGTTTCAGCCTTCTCCTTAGGAGTCAGAATTCTCCCCTCAGCTTCAAACTCCATCCTCAGTCTTTCCTCTTCAGCTTCCTAAGATATAAAAACAAATAACAAATTGAGTAGTCCAGACAACATGAATTTCAGGATTAGCTATGAGAGAGAGAAAGCTTACCGCCTCAGCAGCAGCATCCTTAGCTGCTCTGAAGCGCCGTGAACGCTGCTGATTCATTTTAGCTCTTGGTGCAACTCCGTCTGCAAACATTCATTAGCCAGAAATTGATCTGAACTAAGACTAAAGAGAAGGTGAACACTGAAAAGAAGCTGAGGAACCCAATATGCGCACCTATTGCCATGTAAAGTAGCTTTCTTGGGCGTACCAATGTAAATAGATGATCAATGTATTCAAATATTGATTTAAATACATCATCATAGGTGGCAGGAGCAGGCTGCATATACCAACATTGCACTGTCATTAGGGTTCAATCGAAAATCAATAGAACCAGGGTCAGAAAGATAAAAGCAGGAGATGCTAGTCCTCCAATTTTTAACTCACATTACCCCAATACCCACGCATGAAATTCAGTATCAAGAGAAAAAAATCAAATTGATAAGATAAAATAAAGCAAGCTCTTGCAGCACACGAAATTTTACCACTCATATTTGAAGAAAATGGTTTATAAACTTGTACACGTGATGCAGGTCCGGCACTGAACTGGCTTATTGCCATTTGAAATCAACCTACGGATGATAAATATGGGTGTTGGGCCTTTGTTTCATATGTTTATGCGGTCATGGGCCCATAACTTTAATGTCTTGGCCAAGTATGAATAATAGATTATTTATTTGGTGTAAGTTAACTCAGTTCCATTCAGACTGATGCACATTAATTAACAGACCTTATTGACCTGATACACATTAATTAAATAGACTTTACCAGGGACTTAATACACATTATTTAATTAGTTTTTATTACGCTAGCACTTATTATTAGAGTTATATTTCAATTCAGTTTCTATTCTAGTACAACTAGGAATGCAATTGTAAGACTATAAACAAGCCCTTACACAAGTAACACTTGACAGATTCGAATTAATAAATATTTAGTTTAACTCAGGCTTGTGTTCACTTTGTTGTTGCATTGAGAATTGTGTTCTCAACATTGGTAAGGAACCTCCAAGTGCATGCGATTGGGGTCACTTGTGAAGCCAAGCAGGGATTCCTCTATAGCTGCAGATTCAGCCTTCACTCAAGTCATTCCATATCCTCATGGTTCAAGACAAGGCTCCTACATCCATGTAAGTGGCAGCCACGCCCCATATCCCTTCACTTCCACTTTTTTATATATTTTTTTATTTTAAATTTTCGGACTGCCTGACCCTAAAATTAACACAACCCATATCTTATAATTTGGCCACCCAAACCCAATCAAACTTGAGGGATCATACCCCAATATCATCATCTACTATCCCTTCAAGTTTCAGCCAGTTCTGAGTAGCTAATTATCAAGCATTAATCCCGAACCCTAATTTGAACTTCAAAATGAAGTTAGTTTTGATAAGATCTTGGAAGAACTGGCCTTCATTCATTTGAGGCTACATCGGCCTGGCACTTCATTCACTGTTGCCTACTGTAACTTACGTAAGACTGTAAATCCAAGGGAGATAGTCCCAATTTGTTGTTCAAGCTCCAAATAATTCCAGTAGGGAAACTCCAGTTCAAGTCTAGTGAAGTCCAGAAACAGAGATGTGTAGCAATCGAGCTAACAGAATGGGCCAGGATTGGGATCAAGTGTTGGTGCAAACAGCAGTAGAACAAGTTCCAAATCTCAATCAATTCCAACCAAGGGTTGTCGAGTTATGATCTTCACCAGCTGCAGCAACATGACTAAATCACAGGAACAGCAACAGCCTTCAACAGTGGATAACAGCAGTAAAAAGGCAGGGAGAAGGAGATAAGAACATAAAAAAGAATCGGCGTAGGGGGATAGGCTCAGCCGTTGAACATTAGATTCCTCCATAAGTAATGGAAACATTACCTGCAAATCTGATTTCTCTGAAGTCTGCATTTCTATTGCAATGCAAGGGCTTTTTTGCAGTTTGGCTAAAGCTTTACAATGAAAAGAGAAACTAATAACCCAGTGACGATAGAATCTTATAGAAAATAGAAACAGTTCAGCCACGTGCATATATAACTAAAATAAAGGGATTTTAGTTTCACACAAAGTTCTAATCTCTAAATCATGTTTAAGTTTTGACTGAGACATCCCGGTTTGCAAGAAACCAAGAGATGATATGCAGTACCAATATGTACATGCTTTCAATATGTTTTGGTAGTTTCAAGCTGAACCACCCATACAATTATATAAGTTCTCTTATCCCTACCAAAAGTAGACAACACCTATGTATTTCAACTTTCAATCAGAACCTGGTTGAACCACCTTAGTAGTTTAGTAATGCCAAATATCATTTAGATAAATGCTTAAAGAATCAAATTTGAAAAGGATAGAAACTCAACAACCCAATTCAATAACAATAACTGGATTTTTAACATTGGATGAAATCTCCAACTTTCCAACGCTGGAGTTGTTCTAAAAATTGTATAAAATATTAATACGGTAATAATTGGTGAAATCCAAAAGATCAGTAAAACTGATAAGTTGTTTTTATAGCTAAAGAATACTTTCACTCAAAGCCAATTGAATAACATGCACAATTGATGAAGCTTGAATGGGAGGGAACTCTTTAACATTAAAATCTGATAGTCAAAGAAAAAATTTCCATGCCTAAATTTAGAAGAATACTAAATAATTCCAACACTTCCATCGTAGGGTGGCTCTAAGCACCGCGAACAAACACATTAATGACCAGGAGCGAATTCTCACTTGCTATTAATACTTGTAGTTGCTCTTTACTGCTAAAATTGGCAGTTACTCCACGTATTGCTCAACAAAAAACAAATCTTTTGTCTTCTATTAAATCTATTTAATGAGTCAATATATACTACAACTAACCAACAAGTTAACATATCGATTGCAATAATTGGATTAGCCTTGCAGATTTTTCTTCTGCAGTACCTCACAGGAATTATGCAAGCATCTATGAACACTCAAAATTTCATACCCGACGTGTATTTTTAAGAAACTACTCAAGTTTTAGCAAAAGCAGCTCTACGGGGTCAAATATTGGTTGGATGGAAACGCTTGAAAGAGAACATTGTTCTGGGGAATAATGATCCCTATTGGACTGTCCACTTTGTATTGAAAGAGTTTATTCTAGTCAAACTTTATTCTTTACATGCTAATGTTGTCAATATCGCTCTGATTGGAAGTATTTCTTTCAGCGTCAAAACAAATTACTGTTCTTTTGGTTTTAAAAATGTTATACCATATTGAGATTTACAGAATCTCTGGATTTACAAAGCTCAACATTAAAAATGTTGAAAGTTTTGCACGATGTCAAAAATTCGGTTTTTACTCTCTTTTTTTAACAAGTGCTAGAACCTTTTGGAATTTGATTTTTGAACTATATTTATTTGATTCAAATGGGAGTATTTCCTTATTTATGAATAGTGTCTTGAATAAACCTAAAATAATTTGCTTAAATCATATTTGGCATTAAAAAGGGATATTTCTGGTCCGACGTTTCCAACCATTTCCAATAAAAGTATGCCCTCTCAAACTTGGGCCAAAACCACAGGTAACTTCTCCTTTTATTTTGGGGTTAAAAACAAGTTCCATTTTGAGTGTTCATGATTGAAACTAATACAAACATAGATTTCAAAATATCAAATATAGGTAGCACAGCAAAAATCAAAACACACACAGACCCACCCCACCACCCCCCCCCCCCCCCCCCCCCCCCAAAAAAAAAAAAAACACTTGTGGACCTTGAACTTGGTTCGAGATATGATTGAAAACCTGGCAAATCTTAGTTTAGGAGTGGCCAGAGCTTGTCCCAAACCGAGATTTTAAGCCTTAGTTTGGAGCATGCCCTAACTTCGTACATTAGAGTAACCTCAAAACCTAGTCATTTCTGCATTCTGGTCTGCACTCTTAATTTAGGTTAGCACACATTTTCTTTTTTTGGGAATACTGTTTGTCAGCAGGTCCCCTCCCCTCCCCTCCCCTCCCCAATTATAAAAATCCATATCTAACAATTCCCTACTAATGGAAAGCTAATAACTGAAGTCTGTCAGGGAAATGAAACATTATTAGGAAAAACAAAAACCAAAAAAAAATAATCACATACCTTGCCTTCAGGGTGAAAACAAGGATGAATAATCCCATTCATATCCAAATAAAGGTTATCAAATTCCATGTTGTTCGGATTTGGCTTGGAGGCATCGATGGGTAAAAGGACGCCGTTCGCGCCCTGAGGTTCTTCTTCAATTACGTCAGAAATTGATAGCGGATATCGATCAGCAAGCCATCTATAGAACGCTGGCACTCCCATGATATCCTTGCAGGGTCAGAATCAAAACGAAAGAAACCTTGAAATGGTTATTAGGGTTTTGCAACACGAGAGAACTTCTGAATCTGTGATGGGCGATGAAACAATGATATTCATTCAGCCTACAACAATTGAACAGACGAATCGGTTGAGGAGTTGATGAGTTAACAGTAATGAAAATAAATTTGCTAAAGAAATTTATACGAATCAAGAAGCGATATCAGTAGTTGGTGTTGCGAATTACAGAAGATTACAGACAGACAACGACAACACAGGACCGGGAGACTTCGCGATCCCCACACTGAGAAATGAACAATCTTGGCGAGACAATAAAGCCCCTCGGACTGCAATCAAATTACGAAATTCTACAGGACAAATACAGGATAACGAAGGATAAGGTGGAGATTTTCTTGGGAAACCAACCGTGGTTCGGTGTATCCAAGTCCAGTATTTCTTTTGGTAGAAAAAGACAAGGAAAACAAATGTCGAATACATCGTGAGGGGATGGGAGGACGGTCTGTTCGGGTGGAGAGCATCTGGAATCTTAGATACTAATAAATAACAGTTGATTTCATTATAAGATAAAAAATGGTTGGAAAAAAAAAAATGTGAGACCCATTTATAGTTGAATGAGGAACAATAAAATAAAAAGAAATGGTTTTATCAACAAAATTGAAATTTAGGTCTTACTTTTATCATTTCCTTCTTTTTCCCAAAAAATCCCACTACAGATGTAGAACTTTTAAATGGGATGAGGAGCAAAATTTGGCCAAACAAAAATAATAATAATAATAATAATAATAAATATATGAGAGAGATCGGGTAGAAAAAGTGTGAGACAGCTACATTAGTTGACAAGCATCTATTCATCTCCCTCCACCCATATTAAACTAAATAAACCGTACTTTGGGATTTCATACAAAAATTTACTTTTTTGCCACTTCAAATTCTTCAAACAAATGGTGCTTTAGTAATACTATAAAGTAAAATATATATAAAAAAATAAATAAACTTGAAAAAATTACTTTGTGTAGTTTCAAAGTTTCCAACAAAATTTACAATGAAGTTTATAAAGTTTTTTTATTTTAGGTCACAGTATAAAATGGATTATTTTAGTTTCTTTGGAGGTTGAGAGCTTGAGAGAAGATAAGAGCTTTGTATTGTGTCAAATCATTGGCGATTTGGGCATACCAAAGCGCAAAACGCAAAGATAATCGCCTGTTGAGGTAAATAAACCTTAATGTATAATGACTTTATAGTATTGTACTTAAGTTATGATCTTAATGCAAATTTTAGAGATTTTGTAGGGTTTGCCCACAATCTACCACCATTATCCTATCTATGGCACGTGTGGTAGCTTGTCAAATTTCAACCATTGGTATAAATAAGGAGAAAGTTGTTGATTCATTGTTAGAAACCATGAAGGGAGGCCAATGTTTGCATTCTCTGAGCTTGCGATACTTTCATCATCCATCAAAGGAGAGGCAATGGCAATGAGGGAGGATGTTCTACATTGTGTTAGGAATGGCATTTAGAATCTAATGACAGAGATAGATTGTAAGACTTAATTTAGGTTATAAACTCCAAGAAGGAAGTCACACTAGATGTAATTCCCTTAGTATAGGACATTCAAACCTCAAAATCATAAACATATGTTAGAGCATTGTGAATGTCCAACATTTCTAGAGAGACTAACAAAATTGTTGGCTATGGTCTTCCCTCTGCATGGGCTCTATAGATAAGGCAAATTATGGTGGATATCTTATGTCTTCGACGTGGCATTGGCCATTGAGACCTTGGAGCACATTTTATTATAGTGCCCTTATGCACAAGCACCCTAGTTCAGTTTACCCCTTTCTCAACTCTTGCTTCACGTGAAAGATCAATTGATTGCAGCTTGGTTTGAGGCTTGGTGTAGTATTTGTAGGTTGGATAGAAATGGTTGCTAGTGACCAATTTGGCTTATCTTCATTTTTCATATGGTCAAAATGGATTACCCGCAATGCTCTAATTTCGAGAGGTATCTCCTACAACCCGAAGAAGTTATCCAACATGCGTAGGATGCCTATGTGAAATTTATTGTTGTATGGGTCCCGCCCACTACGGTTGTTGCCACCCCCTACTTTTGGTCTCCACTGGAGTTGGGATGGCTCAAGGTTTATTTTGATGCGGCATATGGAAGATGAACTATTTGGAGGGTGTGGATTGATTGGCATGACTCACAATGGACTATTTATTGTGTTTGCCATTTCATACTTGGTGGAGATCCAATCCAGCCTTATGGGAGAGCTTAAGCCATTAAAGATTGATTACCTAATGCCTTGGGCTGGGGTTTCATTTGCATAGTGTTTGAATCTGATTGCCTTGTGGCTATTCAAGCTCTTCGTGAAGGGGATTATGATGTCTTCTCCCTTTCTCTCTCTCCAATTGTGGAGGAGATCTTAGTTCTATCTTCCCCATTGAAAGTAACATACTCCTCTATCAGTAGGGAGGTTAATTTTCCTGTTGATGATTTGGCCTTACATGGCCTTTTTGTTGGTTCTAGGTTTTCTTGGACAATGAACTCCCCTTGGCTCCTTGACCTTTGTACTCCGGAATTGGGCTTTGATAACCACCTAGTTGATTTGGAATAAAGAGTGGTTTAATAAAACACACACACACACAAATGTCCTATCTTTAAGCCATTTTTTTTTGGTGGGGGGGGGGTTAAATAGGATAGATTAAAAAGAGCACGAAAAACCACAATATCTTGATAACAAAGCTTGAAGATCGAACAAGTGGATATGGATTATGGGACAAATTGTCTCATACGGACAAGACAAAGCCCTCATAGCTAGGGAATCCGCAATGGAATTTTGTTCCCTACAAATGTGCTTAATAGAGCACGATAAAAATAAGGACATTAGATGTCGAATGTCCAAAATGATTCCTGAAATTTCAATACAACCCGAGCTCAATTGGTTGATGATCAAGTTCATCAAGTTCTTGCTATCTGATTCCACTAACATGTCATCGAAATCTTATCTCAGCATCTTTGAGAGCAAGCGCCTCACCAGGCAAAACTGAGTCAAACTTAGCCGATTTAGAGGTCGTTAATCTGCAATTGCCATTAGAGTCTCTGCAAATCCAGCCCAAACCACACCTTCTTGAGAGTTGGGCTTCAAAGAGGCATCACTTTTCCTTAAACGACCTCAATGGAGAGGGGAGGGGGTCCACGGCCCATCTCCTAATAAGCAAATGGGCTTGCAAATTTTGGAACTGGGCCAAGAGCAACTTCCTTATGCTTCTCATGTAACTTGTTCACTTTGTTGATCATTTATTGCAGAGTTTAGACTTTGCAATTAAAAACTTCATCATTTATGGTCAGCCAAAGTTGCCACAAAATGCATGCTGCTAGTCCTCCCAACAATTTACACTCTATTGCCTCTCTGCTCTTGGATTGACTGAGAGTCTTTGATCAACCTTGGCTCCTTCTAGTGATGGATGAAAAATTTCAGAAAAAGCAAAAAACATTGAAATGTAGTTAAATTATTTTATTTTATTTTATTTTTTTAATTATTTTCCTTTTGTGGGTTAGAAAAATACTAAAATATGTTTTATTTCAAGAGACTACCAATCGGCGCCCGCGCACGGACGGGGCACGCGGAGAAGACGGGGACATGCCAGATATTCATTAAGCCTAAGAAAGTGACAACAAGTAGAAGAAGAAAAACAAGAAAAAAGAGACAACAAAACAGAAAGGAGGAAAGAAAAGAAGGAAAGGGAGGAGGAAGGAACATAGGGCGGAGGTGGCGGGCCAACCGCCGCAAGAGGGGGGGCGGGGGTGGGCGGTCGGTCCAATTGCCCCTACTTATATCACTGCGATCTTGCTTGGGTCCTGGGCATTTCAAGCCATACACTTTTGGGCGTTGGGATCAAAATTTCGGTTGAAATTTTGGATCCAGCCGAAATTTCGGCTTGATGATTTGTGCAGGATCCAAAGCTTTTTCGATATCCCTGGGTGTAGGTACTAGGGGGCAAAGGAGTCTTTTGAACTTGTGGTGCTGCCCGCACCGACTTATCATGAGTGTGAATGCATGTTGTACAGTTGTACTCTCATGTCTCATCCCTGATAGATGCATTATCCTCTGTCGTCTGCAGGCGTGTTTGCTAAGCGAGAAGGCTGGAACCTGGAAGGTTTCTTCTCGCTTTAACCCTGCATTCCGTTCTGTCGTTGCGCCAACTCTTCTACCGATTTTCCAATTTTCCCTAAACCCTAATTTACCTCTGTATGAAGAACAACCAGAAGATGAAGACTGGAAGTAATCCCAAGGGCTCCTCCAACAAGCCATCTTCTTCGTCGTCTCAGCGTAGAAGCAGATGGGAATCCGGGAACAATCCTGACCCCGATCGTAATGCGGGCTCTGCAAGTGATTCAAAACCCTTAAAAACTTCATCGAACGCTAAATTCGATGCAGCAGCAGCAGCAGCTCCTGGCTCATCAACGAAACCTCTCGAGTCAATCCCATCTTCAAGCAATGGTTCTTTCCCTTCAGGCGGAGTTGGAGCTCAGTTTCCTTTTGCGGATCACACTGGAATTGGTCCCCCTCCGCCGCCTACTTATGGCTTTCACATGCTTGAACGTCGTACCATCGTCTTGGCCGATGATAGTGTTCGGTCTTACTTTGCTCTTCCACCCGGTTATCAAGACTTCCCGTCGGTCAGTAGGGTCGTTCCTTTTGGACCCGGTGCTCATGTTCCTGAAGCAAGTGGTATAGGGTTAGGGTTTAACAAGCATTCGCCTTATGGTGGGTTGAGTCCGAATGGAGGATTCCGTGTTGACGGGAATGAGGCATTTGATCGTGGTGGTGGACAGTTTGATAGGAATTCATTAGGGTTTGATGGGCGTGTGCCACCCGAAGGCTCACTCAAGAGGAAGTTCGGAGATGAGTATGATAAGGATGGAAGAGAAGGCGATGAATTTGCTAGGCGGCGGTCACAGCTCTCGGAGTTTGAGTACCACAATTCAAATTCTGTCGGCGACCGAGCTGATTTATTGTCTGGTAAAGATAATGGTCATTTCAGGAAGGAAACACTAGATTCTATCAGGGGAGTGGATGATTTGAGTTTCAGATCTTCGAAGCATATGCGGGGTGGGGGTGTTTACAATGATGTACCTTCCAGGCATAGCGTTGATGATGTTGGTCCTCGTCCTAGGTTTCCCGACGTTAACCCACATGCTCTGAAGAAGGCATTTCTTCGTTATGCAAAGTTAATCAATGAGAATGCATCTCAAAGGAAGAATTACGTCGAGGATGGGAAGCACGGGCCTCTGCAGTGCCTTGCCTGCGGCAGGTTCGATGTACTTGAGAATTGGATATGCTTATCTGCTTCTTTTTCTTATAGGATGTTTTCAATGCTGATGTCCATTGTATTGAAATTATATACTTTATTTTGCAACTTTGAAGCTGATGACCGAAAATTCTTAATTATTTATTTATTTTTGAAACTGGCGATTTTGTTTAGATTGGGATTGGTAGTTATTACATATACCAGCAGGGAGAGTAGAACCCTGAAGTCTTTGCTAAGAGATCTTTGTCATTGCCAACTGAACCAAACCTTTGGTGATGGCTGAAAATTCCCAGGCGTTGGATGGAATTTTCTACCATGAGATTGGGATCAAGTTACCTGAAGATATTTTATTTTTCTGATTTTTGGTAAAGAGACTGCTAAGTATACATCTGTGATAATTATCTCTCCTTTAATCTGCCTGTCGGGCATTGGGTGGATATTGTTTCACATCTCACTAATGCCCTTTTTGATGTTGGCCATTTAATATTTAGGTCCTTAAGTTATTGATTTGGTAGAATATTAGAGTTGCAGGAGTTAGGTCTTATATAATGAGTGTCAAAGCTTCTGGGGTTAGATGATACCAGTTAAGGATTCTCATGCATGAGATGGCATTGTCACTTGTCTCCTGGAATGCCAGATATAGCCGAGGGAAGCCTCTTGAATGGTCAGAATATACTTGAAGGGAAAATTATTTTGTTCTTATTATATGGTCATACAAAACTCATTTGAGCACATGATGTTATAATGATTCTAGGACATTCGGGAAACTTGGTAGTTAGTCTTATTTTATTTATTTAAACGTCCCCTCTGTTTGGTGACCAGGATATTATGTTGTTAGGGAGTTAAGATGCACTTCCATAAATTCACAATATTGTTTGCCGTAATCTGTTTGATCATTAAGGATTGTCTGGATCGGAAATATTTATCGACTGAGTCATGAAAAATTAGATTTATAGCTTTTCCCATGCTTTAGAAGTTCTTTCTGTCTTCTTTTAATCAATTCGTGAAAAGTGAGTGTTGCTAAACAGAGAAACCAAGTAATTCTCATGTTGTTTGAAGTTTATAATGTGGGTTGCATCTACAAAGCTTTGGTGATTATCTAGTAGGGACAACTGGACGGGTATTGGCTAACCAGGTACAGGCTGCCCTTGGAATGGGCTTATTGATCGCATGTATGTTTGAGAAGTCATGTTGGTAATGTTGTTGAAAATGATCAATCTGTATTATTTGATTTCCACTGGTCTATCTTAGTTTCTGGCTGTGGTATCACATTCTTCTTCTCCTCCCTGGTTCTCAGTGTAGTCCTCCCCCCTCTTGTGTGTGTGTGTGTGTGTTTTTTTTTGGTTTTGGGGGGGGGGGGGGCGTTGTTAAGCACATAGGAATTTTGTTTGTAATAAACTATACCCTGTACAGGGGAACACATTCTACCGTCTTCCTACAGGTAAAATTTTGAATTTTCTGTTATAGTGTCTGATACCTCAGTTATGCATCTGTCGTTATGAAAGAGAGAAGAAACCAAATAAAAGAACCAGCTATAGTATTCTTGCCATTTAATAGGGCACATGGAAAGGAGCTGGGAATTTAGTGGTAGGGTGATACACAAAAACCCTATGCCACTTCTCTGTATTCATCATCTGTTGCTGCAAGATGTCAGAGAAGAGCAATGAGGTATCAAATGTGATCCTTGTGCAGTATTGCGATGAGCAGTTTTTATGTGTTAAGGAAGAAAGTTAGTGTTGTTGGAGAAGACCTATGGCGATTCATTTGATTTTTCATAACCTCTGATGATGTTATGTTATGTTTAGCGTGGTGATACAACATTGGTTAATAAACGTATGGTGTTTAATTGGGGTTCTTGAATTGCATTGCATGAAAGGTATTATTTGTTTTATACAACGTAGGAAGAAGACTCAGGGAGGGGAAACTTTTGTTGGTGGGTGAATTTAAATACTTCCTCCACTGCACAATTGAAAAATATTGTACTGATAATTCTAGTTGCATGAGATGCCTAAACTTACCACTATTAGATGATTTACATGGAATACTATTGACTTTTGAGGAGAGAGAGTTAATTTTTTTTGTCCAACATCTGGTGTTTATGGGTCAATTATGTACCTAGGAATGTAATTATTAGAACTCAAGATGCTGTTTTTGGTTATGACATGGCATGTTATTGTTGCACGAGTTTTATACGTAAGAAATCTTGTAGTGGTTATGTTTTCCATTTGATATTTGCTTGACTTAGTTAATGTAAGTAGTATCCACTATTTTTGAATTTACTGAGGTTTAGGTGAATCCAGTTATGACAACGGAGTCGTCATTGCATCTTTATTGGGTTACTTCCGTTGAAAATACTTGGTGCTTCTGATATTGTTATAGACGAAACTTGAAAGTGAATGTGCAGATAGTTTTTAGCTTTATGTGGGTCCTGTTACGTGTTTTAATGGCCTGAGGGTGATGAGCTTTTTGAGCTTTTCTATGGAATGCTTAAATCGAATGTCTTTGGTAGTTTGAACTATGTGTTCTATTTCCAGGATCCTAGGAATGAGTTATTCTATATTTTATAGGCTTCTGTTACAACATTTCCCTTTCTGAAGCTTGAATTTTAAGTTGATAATCATATTTGGCAGAAGCATCCTACTTCACTGTCTTTAGCACCTTAAGCATTAGCCATGTTATTTTGTTATGTGTATTGTATCCCAACTGGTATTTAAAGTCTTACTGGGTGTATTGAGTATTAAAGTTTATTTAATGCTTAGGTGGTGCAAAATTTCTTTGTGCAATTCTTTCCTGTAGTCTACACATACATTCAGTATTCGATTTATGCTTCTGTTCATGGAATATGGTACTTACTTCGTTATAAAGGTGGTCCAACTCTTTTGTCATGCAAGTTATGGGCAATTGGGTTGCTTTATGTGGTTGTCTTGTATGTGTTGCTTTCTACTTTTGTTGGGATTCTTCAAAGGGCAAAGAGGTTTCTTCTCAGCCATGGAGAGAGAGCCTTCTCTTTGTGGCTGTTCCCCCTGTGGCATGCGCATGGTCAGATAAAAGTGGATCAAATGTTGTGGATGATTAAGTCTGCAACTCCATTACATCGGGTGTGCATATGCCGGAATATGAGTTTGAAGATTGACATGTGCTAGAGGAGACGTTCCCTATCTCTCCATGATCAGGATTGCTGAATCATCATACTGCATAGCAAAAGTTTTTTTTTTTTTTGGGGGGGGGGGTCTATGGAGAGAAGGAGCCTATCTATACTAGACTGAACCCTCTTTAAATACTTGAAACGTGGAAGCAATTTGTCATTTCGTCTGTTGTGGGTCCTTGGCTTTGTTCTGTCAGTTGGGTCCAATTCAACTCATGGTTCAGTTACTTATCTCAAAGTTAAGCTTCTACTGAGTTGTGTGGGTACTGGGTCGTGGGCTATGTAATCTGAGTTGTATATTCTAATGAGCCAATTCTATAAGCCCAAGCGTCAGGCGTTTAGGTTTTTAGTTTCTGTTTTTCAGATTAGGAGCTTCTTTTTCTAAGGTTGCTGATGTATGAAGACGACCTATGTCTACAATGGGAAGATTTCTCTTGTTGCCCCTACTTGTTATTTTTGTCGATTTCTATTTTAGTTTGACTTCCATATAAGGTGTTGTGTAAGGCTTCAAGTCATTCTTAATGATAATTTGCTTTTTTAGTTTGTTTCTATCTTATTGATGGAGGCTAAATCCAAATAAGTGTCTAAGGGTTCAAGTCATTCTTAACGATTTTGAAGTTGAATGAAATTTGGCTTTTGTGCACTTTTTATCTGTAATATGTCTCATGTTTCAGTGAGTTACTGACTTGGCAACAGGTGAGTGGCCATGCTCATATTTCCCTTCTCCTTCCCCTTCATTTTATCTCTTCCTTGCAATGTCAATACTTGTCTGAAGTTGTTTGAGGTCTACTTCTGGAGCTTTGTGACTTCCTTGCTGTGCCATTGAACTGGAGACTGTTGGTGGCAAGGTTTAAAGTTTTATACAGCTGATCCCATTTGATATGTGTCTGGTATGTAATTGCAGATATGTGTTTGGTTTCCAATATTGGTGTTTCCTTTATGTATGTGTAACCAATCTTTCTGCGGCTTTCGTGATGACACTTGCATTCTATTCCAAGTATGTGTACTAATAGAAGAAGGAAGGATGTGAACAATGTTGCTTGAGAATTAGCCAGTGTTTATCTATCAAGTGGACTCTCACAATCACCCTTTGGATAGTGGGGTGAGCCATGTGCTTTTAGTTTGTAATAGAACTTCTTCCCATTATCTGGCATGTCTGAAGTCTCTGCTCGGTGTGTGTTTTTGGCTTTGCATTGGAACCAAAAAGTGCAAACTTCTTCTTTGAAGAGGATTTTGAGTCATCTTATCAGGTTAACTAATTTTTGACTATCTTTTTGGAACATGATTGTATATTTTGTTGTAGCTTGTATTGTCCTTCTGTGAATCAGTACTGTCACTTTTTGGTACACTATATTTAGACTGTAGCATGCAATGGTGAATGAACTGTTTTGGCGAGCATCAGATGATCAGAGGGTTTTATGGTGTAAATATCTCGTCTAACTGGTCACTGTTAAGCAACAACTAGATTAAAATAATGGTATCTGTAGGAGATACCGATTGTATGTACGTTATAATTTGGCTTGTCGATGGCTCCTGTCATTTTCAGTTGACCTATTTTGGTGGTGTGGGTTTCAAAAATTGCCGTTTGGCTTGTTGATTTTTTGGGTTTGTTTCTCTGTTCTGGTCTGGCTAGTGTAGTGGTATTATTGTTTGATTCTGGTTATATGGGTGATGGTCCAGCTGGATGCTCTGGATAGTCTTTAACGTCAATAATTTTCTGCAGAAGGTGGTTTCATAATTGCTAGCTGATCTGAAGCTTCTTGTTTGTGTAGTTAATAATTCTTTTCTGGAGGTTCACCTTCGTCTTTTTAGGTCTTGTTGATTTTTGGGTTTGTTTCTCTATTCTGGTCTGGCTCGAGTACTGGTATTATTGTTTGATTCTGATTATATGGGTGATGGTTCAGCTGGATGCTCTGAATATTCTTTGAGTTGGTCCATAATTTTCTGCAAAAGGTGGTTTCATAATTGCTAGCTGATCTGAAGCTTCTTGATTGTGTAGTTAATAACTCTATTCTGGAGGCGTCCCCTTCGTCTTTTTAGGTTTCTTTTTGGAGCCATGCTGCTTCTGCTGCTCTGCACCCTGAAATGCTATCATATTAGACTAGTTGTTTATATATCACAGAGGATGATTGCTGAATTGTTGCAGCTAACTTGATGGCCCTTCCTTTTCCATATATAGTATTTCATGAATGTGAGTTCACGTGATTCACTTTTTAAGGTACCTTGTTGTTAAGATTCTGTTGTGATCCTTATTATTTGCGTGCTGATTTTCTGGTGAAATTATTTGTAGAGGGTAGAAGTTTTTAATTTTCTGGACACATGTACCTATTCTAAGGTTGATGAGACTGTTACTGCCATAGCTGCTGTCATTCAAGTTCTGGCTTTATATTTGATACCTTATTCTTCATCTTCAATTCCTTGAATTCCTTGGTGTATATTTTCAAACCATGGGTAGGTTCTTGTTGATGTGATTTTAGAGTTGAAAGCTGAAATACTTGTTGTTCAATGCACATTGTCTGAAACCACAGGACATCTAAAGAGTTCCCAGATATGCATGGTCTTATAATGCACGTGTTCAGCCCACAGAATTCTGACTTGCTTGTGGATCACCTTGGCTTGCACAAGGCCTTGTGTGTTCTGATGGGTTGGAACTATGCAAAACCTCCTGAAAACTCAAAGGCTTACCAGTCATTTTCTGCTGATGAAGCAGCAGCTAACAAGGATGATCTGATTATGTGGCCTCCTGTGGTGATCATACACAACACAAATTCTGGAAGGGGAAAAGATGGTCGCATGGAGGGTATGGGAAATAAGGCAATGGAGTATAAACTTAGAGGTATAATTCCTTCCTCTGTTTTGTATGTAGCTAAGTCTTTTTAGAACTCCATTAGATGAGAGTGCTTGTGTAAATGCTGTTTGTCTCTCTCTCTCTCTCTCTCTCTCCCCCCTCCCTCCCCCCTCCAAATAACTATATGTGATATAACCCAGGGTGTGGGTTAAGCTTCCAAGATCCTCTTTAACTAGAACCAGCAAATAAATGGGCTAAAAAAAGGTTAAGGTTTTGTTGATGGATTTGTTTTGAGAGAAAGGAAATTTATGGGTATCCTATGAGATGGTTTTGGTGAAGAAAATGGGTACTACATTGTGTATCTTGGCTTTGGGAGGTTTAGGGTTTTAACAAAATGAGGATGGGCTGGTGGTTTTGAAATTGCTAGGGTTTGGTACCCAAAGATCCTATTGGATGAGCTAGGGCTGATAGGAAAAGGAATGGGATGAATTAGGATTAATATGCCTAGGGTTTGAGAGTATTAGGGTTTTAACAAACCCCAAATGGGAAGGAAGAACTTGAGGAATGTGCAAGGATCAATGGATTGGGGATTGAAAAGGTGTGGAAGGCCTGCGGTTGGGAAAAAATGGGTTGGGAGCTTGCGGTTAGGGAGGGAGGGGGTTCTTGGTTGATTCTTGCTGAATTCTTGTTCAAGAATCTTGATTATCTGTTTCTTTTCTTTTCTTTTATTTTCCTTTCTTTCTACTTCTTCCCCCGCCCCCTTCTTCTTTTCTGATTTGCAGATCTGCTGCAAGAAACAGGGAGGAAAAAAGAAAAGGGGAGGGGAAGGTCCACCACAAGAAAGAGGAGGAGGGTGGGAGGGTGGGGGATGTTTCCGTAGGGATAAGGGAGGGGAGGGTTTTATATGTTTGCCGATGGGTAGGGGAGGTGTTGGGGAAGAGAGGTGAGGAGGTTGGCTGCAGTTACAGGTTGAGGAGTGTTACTGTGAGTTGAAGAACTTGCTGGAAATTCAGATTGCTTGACTCAAACCTTCAGTCCAGGCCGTGAGAGGTCTTCCACCACTCCAAGCTCAATTTATTGTACTTCAACTGAATTTTACAAGGAGATGTGGGGGCTATGTATACCCTTACATTGAAATAACTGGACTTGAGCTTAAACAAGGAAACCCAAGTATACTCAACTAGGGAATCCTTTATAGATTAGGATCCCATTTACAACTTAATAGGTAACCGCTAAAAAGGAGTCCTTCAGATAACAGCTTAAAGCTTGCTAATAACCACAAAATAACAAGGCAAAATTAATTATTAGTTAGGAGTCTTTACAAATAGATTCCAACTAGGATTTCCACAAAACTAGGGCTCTTAATTATATTGACCTTGAATTAACTAAATGAAGAAAACAAAATAGATCTAGACTCCTCATGAGGCAATGAATCTAACTGGACTAGGGCACCCCAAGGAGGGGCATGGAAAATGACCAGAATACGCCTAGGTGCATTTGGCCAGCCTTGCTGCTGCATGCTCATGGGGCTGTTTTGGGTCCAGTTGTGGGCCTTCATTGGCCTTCTCTCGGTGGTCCTTGGGGGGGGGGGGGGCTGGTTACATCACTATGCCAAGATCAGTTTGCTCCTGTGGTAGTAAAATTGATATGTTGCAGCACTGTTTTGTCATCCATAAATTAGCTCAGAGTTTTCTACTGCTTACACTATTTTCTGGAGTAGCTAGTTAATTTTAGATTGCAAGTTAAACATTAAATTTCGGGTTTCCACTTATTTCTGGTGATTACTCATGGGAGGGTTAAAATGGTGTATTTTATGAATCTTACTTGAGTTGTTTCTGCTTGATTACAACAATTTGATAGTCCCTATGTCTGGTGATTCATTTTCTAGCTTCTACTCCAGAATAAGTTACTATGTAGAAAAACAATCGAGTCAAATTGTGCCTCTATATTGTAGCATTCAAAGTCTCCATTGAACATTGCAATTCCATTTCAAGTGACTTTCTCTTGGCCTATCATGAATCTGAGCCACTCCTAAATCAGCTCCAAAGCCGCCAATATCGCCATTGCTTATTTTTGGTTCCCAATATTCTGCACCTACCTTGTATCAGATGTACATTTATTGTTTACACAAGACTTTAGAATACAGATGCACCCATATCCACTTCGTTCACTCTATTTTAATTTTCTGGGAAACCCCACCTCTATGTCATTCTTGTTAAGTTGCAAAATAAGAGATGAAGTTTTGAGTTCAGAATTGCAGTGTTGCTTGCTAATTTACCGGACAGGACTATGTATTGTCCGTGAAAAATTCCTACACTTGGTGCTTTCTGGTGAGATTGAATGCTTACTGAAGGTCAAAGGCACATTGTGGGGTATTGTGGGTGGATTGCTTGGGTTGGCTGGTTTGTTCACTCTGAATTGGATTGCCTGACCAACAAAGCTGTGTTAAATCAATTGGAATTTGGATTGGTTATGCCGATTTGGTTTGTAATCAGGCGATTTACCTGATCTGCTTCTAATTTTGAGATTCATGTCGGGACTACGTTTAGAATTTTTCATTTTATTCTATTGGCAATGAAGATCATTGACTAAACTGAAGCGCATGCTAATCTCTTTGCATTCAAGCCACCTTGCACGCTAATCATATCTTTGATCTTTTGACACCTTTAGTACTTAATTCATACTGTAGGAAATTGTCTTGGCAGTTGATTTCTGCTTGTTTTTAGATTTTATTTTTTGTTAGCTCAATTAATCAGTGATTTGTCTTTTTATCGCTGCAAAAGATATCACTACCAGGAGGTTACTCTGTTACTGGCTTTTTCTACTTAGGCTCTGTTTGGTTGTTAGGAAAGTAAAAGAAAGGGAATTCAAAATATTGAAACCTAAAGAATAACTGTTGTTATTATTGCCTAATATTACTCTCTTAACCATACTCTAAATCTTCATTGAACAATAAGGTTAAATAGTAATTTGTAGAACCTTCAATATCCTTTATTGTGAAAGGTAAAAAATGAATAAATTGAAAGGCCAACTTAATATGGTGAGAATTTTAAGTGAGTTAAACAATGATGGGAAGTTTCCTTTTATTCAAATGTTAAATAGACTTATCCCTTCCCTTGCACCAACTTGTCTTCTGTTCTGGTTGTATTGGGGGCAGTTATTTGAATATATTTCATGACCTATTTTATTCTGGTGGAGCCTATATACAGCTACCAATACCACTCTTGTTTCTGTTCCCATGAGTTTCTTCTTTTGATGACAATCTGATGCCCTGAATTGGTCAAATAGATGGCCAGTTTATTCGAATGTTAAATAGCTTTGAGGGATACTTTTGGCTTTTCATATTTTACTGAGTTTTACAGATTTCCTCTAATGAGGTTTCTATTTGGTTTGCATATATTATTTAGTATTGGATGTGACTTATTTATTTATTTTCCTCAGTCGGAGGGCTTTTACAACTTTGACATTTGCTATACCTTCTTGCTAATCCAAGAGTGATTCATATGATGCTCACACCATATACTATCTAGTGGTCTAAGATATCAGGCCAGCCTTCTGAGTAACTTATGCTTGGTTTGTAGATTGAATCTAGTTTTAATAGTTTAGCTAGGGGCTAGGTGAAACATGAATCCTTTCACTCAAACATCTCATAGTCAATCTTTTTTTTGGTGGTTGATGTCTACGTTTTCCTGTTTACTGAATTAGAGGGAGAAGAATGGTTACATATATTTTGGTGTATTGGATATTTTTGAGTAGTTGTAATTGGCAAGGTTGGTTTTCATGATCGAAAGTCATCTCATTAAGAAGCATTGCTGTAATTGCTTCACCTTGATGACGGTATAATCCCTTTTTTGCAAGGGGTTATGTGTTTCAGAGTGAATATTGCTACTTGAAAGGCCCAATTCAACTTTTAACAAATATTTTTTATTGTACCTTTCTTTATGGCTTCTAGATCTTGGTTTTGGCGGTGGAAAGGCCAAGTCCTTGTATGGAAAGGACGGTCATCTAGGCATTACTTTGGTGAAATTTGCGGCTGATCAGTCAGGTCTCAAGGAAGCCATTAGATTGGCGGAATTCTTCGAGAGGGATACTCTTGGTCGTCAAGGCTGGGCCCGTGCAGAATCTTCACAAGCAGGCAAGGATGATGAAAACAATGCCAATTTGGTGAAGGTTGATGAGAGGACAGGGGAGAAGAAAAGAATCTTTTATGGGTACTTAGGAACTGCATTTGATATGGACAAGCTTGATTTTGACACAAGGAAGAAAGCTACAATAGAGAGTAAAAGTGAATTCAAGCCATGAGATTAATTTTGATGTTAGTAGAAGGTACCTTATCATTGAAATGCTGTTAGTTGGATGATAAACCTTCTCCTGTGATGATGGGGCAAAGTTTATTGAGGCCAGGAAATCATTATTATGATTTTCTTACTTTCATGATTTTGTTCTGTTTTACCTCTTCTTACCTTTTTTTTGGTTTTTGGGGAGGGGGACGGAGGGTAGTGATTGCTCTTGGCTGCTACTCTTCATTTGTGACTGATGTTTGCAACAGATGGACGGTTGGTTGGTAGGTGTTTGTTATTATGTAGATCTCTACTGCATGTCTAGATGAATTTTAAGTTTTACAGGAGGAAACATTTGATGGGTTTCACCATCTCTGTCAGATGTTCAAATCTCATATTTGATCCTGTATTTTGTTCTAGAGAAATTCTAAATACAGTTTTTTGAACTGTGAAGTATGTCATTGGCTGATCTTCATCTATGATGCTGTTTGGTAAGGAACTGTCCTATCTCTAATGTTTTCATGGTATTGCTTGGCTGATTTTCTTCTATTATGCTGTTTGGCAAGGAACAGTCATATCTCTTATGTTTTCGTAGTATTTGCTGCATTTATCGTAGAAACTTTGATATTACGCATCTGTGAAAAAGAAGCGGTAGCATTTTGGTTTAGGGTAGTGGGAATCAAATGCCAAAGCCCAGCAAGGTAGGTTATTTTCCCTTTTTTCCTGTTTGATATTAATATTAGTAGATGGGAGGAATTTGAGTCCCAGAAGCATGAAGACTTTTCTGTTTTCAATCCATTTCATGCAATTCTTGTCCTATGGAAGCATTCCAGCTATTATCTTGCTATGCATGGATGTGCCAATTGGTTTTGGTTTTGTCTCGTGGAAGTTTGTATGCTTTGGTGAATAACTGTGGTTAAGAGTATGACCCTGTCTACTTGTAACAGACTCGTGGACAATTTTGTTAGTACCATCCCTTCTCAGAGCACCTAGATTCATGTGGAATTGAAATTTTGATATGACAAATTGCCTGATGATCTCAGGAATTCTGAAATACTTTTGATCATCATTATGGAGAGGCACTGATTTGGGTGAGAGTTTTGATAGCATTAAGGGAAGTGTCTTCTTTCTTCTCTCCTTTGGCATTGTGGAAAGAAATCTATCAAGTGATCTCTAAATGCAGTTTTCTATAGCTCATACTGTAGGGTTTGGTTTGGTGGAAACAAGTGAAAGTATACCTTAGATCATAGTTTCCTGTTGTTGAGATTTGAGAATGCTTTTTCTCTAATTGTCTTTTTCTTGGGTTGTGAGGAAGGAGGGAGAGAGAGAGAGAGAGAGAGGGTTGGTTAAGGATGGATGCCCTTAAGTGAGGGTGGGGAGGGTATTTGGATTACTCTTCTACCTTTCATTCTGAATGTGTGAAAAGAATTCTCTTATTTTTCAGATAATGAGAAAAGATTCTTTGGTACAGAAGGCTTTGTAGGTTACCATTTTGGCTGGTTACCGAAAAAAGAAAAAGAGAACCATTTTGGCTTGGGATTGGAGAGTTTTGATTTGGTCGGTCCAACTAGTTTGACATGTAACTAACTAAAATGATCTTGTTGAATTTTAAAAAAAAAAGAAAAGAAATTTCTCCTTGTAAACCTTTAGAGGGAAGGACACTTGCAAGTCCCACCACCGGTTGGTTACAACTTTTGAAAGTAAACATTTATAACCTAGTGAGTTAAAAAAGAAAAGAAATGAAGAGTATTTCATTTATTGTTCGCAATAAAGCTCTTTTAATAAGTCAATGGAGGGTTGGTAGAGTGGTAACATTCATATCGCTCCGTGGAGAAGTTATTGGTTCGATTCTTACGGAAAGTTATTTGTTCGATTCTTGTGGACGGTAGTCTCCTCCCCTGTGGATGTAGTTGAGGTTTGCACAGATGCCAAAAAAAGAAGAAGAAGTCCTTTTAATGTTATCAATGTGCTCCAAGATTGGAAATTGGAATGATAATTCTCAACCTAAAAGGTTGTGATATGCTAGTGATATGGTTGTTTGCCATGTGGAGGTATCTCATTTGTTACATCTATATATGATTTGTTTGGAAGATGGAATCTTTGGATTTGGGTCTTCAATTCTAGGTTCTTGGACTTGATTTGAAAAATTACATTTTTGATTTTCAGGATTTAGGTGTTATCTCACATCCTGCCATGGATATTTCGACTTATTTTTCTATTCTGGGGTTTGAATTCTCCTTGGTTGGTTATAGACTTATAGTCCCTCCTCTATCCCCTTTGAAGTACAAAGGTGACTGGTGATTAGCTTCCATTTTGCCCCGTTGGAGTTCTGGTAAAGATATTTTTCATATCATTAAAAGAAAAGTTTCAGTTTTAGATAAATGGAGAAATACTCGAATTACAATTTTTTTTTTCAAAAAAAAAAAAATCTAAATCACAAAAGATGTCATTTGGTATTCATTTCTTGTTGAAAAAAGTAACATCTTTACCGGAAAAAAAACAATGGAAAAATGAAAAAGAAAGTAACATCAAGTTTAAGGATGGTTTTCATTTGGATTATTCAGTCTAAAAAAAATGATAGTTTGCTTTTGTCTTTCTTGCATTATTTGAAAAAATCAATTAGTTATCTAGATCGTAGACAAGAGAGTAATAATTTTGTAAGGAGTAAAATTCTTATTGAATGTACATCAATTGAAAGAAAATAAAAAAAATACAAGGGTAGTTTGCTTTTAGGAATAAAGAGTCTTTAATGTAAATGGAAAATACAATTTTCTTTAAATAGAGAATTTTAAGCACTATCCTTGAGTTGTCCCCTAAAATAAATGCCATTCTCTGTGTTATTCAATTTATTAATTAGATCCCTTATAACATTAAAGTATATTAAAGACACCCCTTGTGTGAACGTTTTGTTTTCATGCAGCTGTGTGTCTGTACTTTTCTTTTTTTAATGAATGAAGTACTGCTTACTAAAAAAAAGAAAAGTTAGAGACTTCGAAGGACAAAAATAAAGTTGAGCCAAAAACCCTTGCTTGATTGATTTTTTGTTTCTCTTTGCTATCAATGACTATTTTCTTAAAAAGAGTTTTTTACGTGTGGATCATAATCAAATTAACACCATTAATTAGGCCTGTAAAAGGACCGGATTCAGCTCGGATACACTAGTATCCAAATCCGAATCCGATTAGCAAATCTGTTATCCGAATCCGGCAAAAATTTAGAGAAGGCATCCGAATCCCAATTCAAAACTTTATTGGATATCCGATACTAATCCGATCCGATAAAATATCCGATTATTGATTGATAATTGTCATTTTTTTTACATTTTTTATTATAAATTTCTAATTTCCAATTACCGAATACCACTATCCGAATCCGATTACCGGTATCCGAAATCGATTATCATCTATTTTTAAAGAAAAAATGTTAAATACTTTACTCTATCCGGATAAAAATTTATCCGGATATTATCCGATCCGATAAGCAATTATCCGAATTCGAATCCGAATCCGGTTGTTTGACGGACGGATACGGATATTTTCCGGTAATAAAATTTTCGGGAATACGGATACCCTTAAACGAATGCGAATTCGGAGGCGGATTTCGGCTATCCGTTTACAGGTCTACCATTAATCGCTATTAAGTATTCAAATTTCAATCGTGGAAGGACTAAAATGTCCCTTAGATTATTTAATACAGAGTATTATTTATATCTATTTTGACTAAATAATTAACGCTTAATGACCAATTATCTCTTTTAAAATCATGTATTAAATAATCTGAGAGATATTTTGATCCTTCTACATTTGAATATACTTATGGGTGGTTAACAATGTTAATTTGCTTGAGACCCACACGTAATATATTACGTAATATATTGTATTGAGAAGACCTAACATTAGTTTATGGTTCATTAAAGATTCCATATGTAAAAAAATTCTATTTAAAATAGATAAATAAAAAACTAATTGACACTAATAATGGTATTTGTAATAGGGTTCTGTCTGATAAATTAAATAACTTAGGGGCTAACATTCATATTAGTGAATAACCCGAGGTGGGCGCTGTTAAATCCTCTTCTTATCTTAAGTTTCACATGGCCTGATAATTGCTAAACAAAGAAAAATTGCGGATAAAACATATATGAAATGACCGTGTTACCCATATCTTGCGGCGCAGGAGAGACTTGGCTAATTAATTTATGCAGGAAACGAAGCACAGAAGCGATTATCCAATGCGGGCCGAGCACTTGTGTAGGCGTAGAACCGTCCAGAGATTGACGCATTCGGGTGCAGCCGTGCAGGAAGTGCGAGACTTCAAAAAGAATCCGAAAGACGTTGTCCACGTGTAGAGCTATGAATTTTACACGTCATCGAATTCGTACATTCCCCTCCTCGAGAACTCCCATCTTTGCTTTTTGGTTTTACCACCCACTACCTTCGACGGCTTCTTTTTCAGAGTCTCACTACCCCATTTCTAGGGTTCCGATCTACCTAACTCCTTCGTCTTCACAATGGGATCTTTAGCGATTCCTGACCCCGGCGAGATGTTTCAGACGAGTTTCGAAGATTTCCAGAGGCAGACGTCGTTGATGACGAGCTGTACTCTTCTATGGAAAGAGCTTTCTGATCATTTTTCTTCCATAGAACGAGATCTACAGAAGAAATCTGAAGCCTTGAAGGAGAAAATCCAACACCTAGACAACAAGACCAAGGAATCCCTAGATGTCTTGGAGAAACGTGAAGTTTCCATCGTCGGAAACGTGGAACAAGCACTGGTTGGTGTTGAAGAGCGGAAGGAGGCTGCGCTGAAGGCGTTTCAGAGAAACGGTGATGAAGAATTTGATGATGGTGAAGAAGGTATGCTGTTAAAGTTAAAATCTTTCTGTTCAAAGATGGATTCTCAGGGATTTTGGAAGTTTGTGACTTCAAAGAAGAAAGAATTGGACAAACTTCGTGCTCAGATTCCGTTGGCTTTGTCTGATTGCATCGATCCGCCGAAGTTTGTTATGGAGGCGGTTTCCGAAGTCTTTCCAGTTGACAAGCGAGTTGAGAAGAGTGAGCAGTCGAATGATTTGGGTTGGGCTTGTGTTTTACTCCTGGAGTCGCTTATTCCTGTTATAGCGGACCCTATTCTTGGGAATTCTCGGCCTCTGTTGCCGCCGAGAGTGAAGGAACGGGCAAAGGAGATTGCAGAGACTTGGAAGGAGAGTTTGGATCAGCGTGGGGGAATTGAAAATGTGAAGACTCCGGACGTACACACATTTCTGCAGCACTTGGTAACGTTTGCTGTTGTCTCTAAACGGGATGCCGACTTGTACCGGAAACTCGTCATTGGTTCTGCCTGGCGGAAGCAGATGCCTAAGCTCGCTGTTTCACTTGGGCTCGGGGGTAACATGGCTGGTATGATGGCCCGTATAATCTTTATTGCATATATATATATTTTTTCTTTTTTGTGTTTTGCACTCTTACTGATTCTCTTTCGGTTTTGTCGGTGATTTTGGTTAAGATCTGGTCTGTGCTGCTGGTTATTTTTTTCCTGTCTTAAATTAAATTAAATATCTTAACTCTTTTCGAGACTAATGGGTTGAGTGCTTGGATACTACAACAAAGTTACCAAGGATAGTCTATGCGTTTCCGTTTGTTTTTAATTCATAACTTGCTTTGATGTTGCGAGCTACTGAAGAGAACAATTTCAGCCAGTGATCCATTTGTTTTTGATTTATCATCTGCTTGCTAGGGTTGGTTAATGGTTGGACAGATTTGGGTTCTTGTTGCATGATCCACTATGTCTATGACCATCCATCCAGACCCAATCCTGTTGGAACTTGAATTTCATGCCTGGGGTGGAAACGTTGTCTGACCTGGATTTCCTTCATTTTGTCTGTTTTTTCCAGCCCGTTTGAATGAATGTCTACATAGATGTTTAGGGAGGTTGAACAGGAAAGGAGAAAACCATGCAGATGCTTCACGCGGACACTTTAGCCTGAGTTGACAAAAAAATTCGGAAAACGAAAGAAATCAAAGAATAGGAAGAGTGAACAAGAGCAAGTGGGTTCGTTAAAAAGAAACAAAGAAAAAAATAAATAAATCCTGATACAAAGATAGTTTTATCTTTTGCTTTGTTGCTTCTTTCCTTAGGGGTCAAAAATAGCATTAGGTTTTGCTCATGATCAGTGCCCAACTAGAGCTTTAGAAACAAACTTTCATAGGGGAAAAGAGATCCAATCTACGTGTCAACTGTATTTATTATGGAACACTGCCTAACAAGATCACTTATGTAACTTAATATTTGTATAAAGCTGACCAATGACAGCACCTGTCGGATAATTTTTCCTTAATTCAGGATCTGGAACCTGACCTTATTCTCAAATCAGCAGGGACTCTTGATCCTAAATTGGACTTCACTCGGGTAATCTATGTTTGGAACGACTTTAATTGAGTTGAAGAAAATCCGTGGGATAGGTAGCTCAAAAATTTGGCATCCCTACTGCTTACTAATCTATGAGTAGAGATATTCAGTTAACCACCAGAATAATTGACATTTTAGCAAAGTTATAACTATGACTTGTGTAGATATGTGTTTACTGCAAGATTTGTGTGGCTTGGAGATCATCACCAGAAAGGGCTCCTAGGCTAGCATTTGCTGTAACCAACAAGGAATCAATGTGTTGTCATTTGAAAGGTTTTCACTTAATATGTTCAGCTTCTTTTACCCCTTTATTTTTTGATTTGGTTGCATCTCTTAGTATCTGGAGTTAAGTAGAATATTTTATGTTCCTTGTGCAAGAAAAACAAAGGCTGCAGACTATGGGTGCGCAACTCTGAATTTTGAATTTTAACTGCGTCTGTTTTGAAGGGCAGAGTCTAGGGGTTGTGTATGGGGTGACAAACATGTAGCCAATTGAGAGGTTCGTCTGCATGGTTCATCTTTAAACAGTTTTGGTTCAGTGGATAATCTTATAAATTGGGTGTATTTTATTGTAACAAAAAATGTGAACTGCAGAGGTTATAAACTTCTTGTGGTTTGCCTGTCTCTTTTCCCAAGAGTTCTTTAAGTCAAGGGTATCACTGTGCATTCATTGATGTACTATGGCTGTACTTACCAAATTGTTATTGTAAGAGTGGAATGATTGCACTGCATATTTGTTGATCCTAGTTGCAAAGCTAGGGCTTTGTTAAATTTCTTTTCTTTGAGAAGGGGGTTGTAATGAAAGTCTTTTGATTTGATAAGAATTCAGTACCTTTCTCCCTCTCATGGAGAAGTCACCTTATATTTGTGGCCCCTATATAAAGCAAGTGATTTGTTTGTAGCCCATTTTCTGCATTTTCATTGAATTCTGACACCTCCTCAGTTGCCATGTCATGCATATAAGTTTGATTTAATTTATTCAAGTTCACATGGTTAATGCTTTCATTGTCAATGGTCAACATAAGTTCAGATAGTCTTGGATATTTTTAGAGAATTTAAGATAAGACTGTCAGGGACAGTCATAGTTCTAATGGAGAATTTGGTGACAGGCTTGACCTTTCCTCTTTTTGGTCTTGAATTCAGAGAGAAACTATTTTGTCTATTTTGTCAATGTGTAATTTATTAGTCAGGAAGCCATATCTCATGGCATCAAGTTATAAAGAAATTCCATATAGTCTTATCAAGTGATAATTGTGGCTTTCATGAGTTGTTTACTTCTGTCTTGTAACATTTCCTCTTGTTCGTTTCACTTTCTCTATCTTGTGCATGTTGGCATATAAGGATTGTTCCTGGAGTTAATAATCAAGCAGGTTCAGGTTGGTTAATCAAATGTATCTTTGGGTATATTATACCAAATCCCAGGGTGTAAGGATGCTAACCTGTCCCTCTTATGTAAGTGAATGCTTGGTGGTTCATGTAGAAAATAGAAAGCAAAAAATATTGAATTTCAATGCCATTCGTTATACATCAGTACATTTAATTTCTTTATTATTATCATTATTACTTTTTAAAATGAAACATTCTAGTCATAATGATTACTAGAAATGACATGGCATCTGAAGGCAGAACATGAGTAGCTTAAGTGCTAAACATAGTCTAACTGGTGGCGGTTTGCAAATGCTAACGAGCAAGTTTTTAATGTTTCAGAAAAGTCGTCGTTGTTCTTGTGCACACAGTACATTTTGTTGTCAGAGATGGGTATTCCTGATTTTGTCTTCATGCTTTTGTTACTTGCAGAGATGATTGAGGAATTGGTCAACAAGGGACAGCAAGTTGATGCAGTTCATTTTACTTATGAGGCCGGTCTTGTGGACAAGTTCCCTCCTGTTCCCCTGCTGAAAGCTTATTTGAAAGACTCAAGGAAAGCTGCAAATTCTATTCTGGAGGATCGCAACAATTCTGGCCGAGCAGCCGTATGTATATGTCTACTGAATGAATTTCCCAATTCTTTCATTTCTTTTTATCTGTGTTTGTGTATTTTTTAAAACTATAAGTTTCAGTCAAATATTTCTTCCTGAGGAAGAAAATTAATGAGAGGAAGCTTTGACGTTAATCTATTTTCTTTCTCGGAATGACTACCAAGTTCTCTCCTACTGTGTGGAGGATTTAATATTGGCTTCTCTTGATTCACCAGAGCTGGAAAGAATCATCTTTGGTCTGTCTTAAGTTGGTGACTTTGTCGACATGGTATCATTATTGTCATTCTTGTTTTGCCTCTTCTGAAAAATATATTAGAGTTTATCTCTAACAAACCTGTTCATTTGGTGAGAACTCCATGGATATAAACAGTACATTGCCTCTGGAGCATTTAATCCCTCATTTAAGTAGAGGGATATTCCCTTGCAACAAGTAATTTTGCAATTGTTTTATGGTCAATCTCATTTATTTCTTTAGAGTGTAGAAGTTGTTATCATTTGCGAAATTCTGTTTTGTTTTTTTTTTTTCCTTTTTCGGTTGAGAGGCACAATTGGGGCAGAAGATAAGGGAGTTAGGCTGTGTGATACTGTTTAGGCAAATCAAATCAATGAAGGGTTTTTGTTTTCCCCCCCTTGCAGCAGCATGCTGGACGCAAGGAACAATCAGCACTACGAGCTATAATCAAATGTATTGAGGAGTACAAGCTTGAAGCTGAGTTCCCTCCAGAAGGCCTCAGAAAGCGTCTTGAACAGCTTGAAAAGTCCAAGTCCGAGAAGAAAAGGCCCGCTGCAGTCCCTGCCAACAAGCGAACCCGTGCTAACAATGGAGGACCTATGCCTCCTGCCAAGGCTGGCCGTCTGACAAATGCTTATGTGTCATCTTTCCCAGCACCTGCAGGCCCTGCACTCATCAGATCTCCATCCCATGTCCAATATCCAGCTGGTGTTTCACCTTACTCGTACGATCGACCTGCACCACCTGCCATGTATGGTAACAGGAGCCCACCGGCCATGAGAGATCCCTATGCTTACTCTCCAGAAGAAGCAGCACCTCCTGCAATTGCTGGGCCTTACCCAGGAGCTCCAATGAACTACCCAGCTTATGGAGTTTATGGCAATGGTATAGCAGCAGGGTATCAACAGGCGTACTACCGATGAGGACTTGACATAAAGAGCAGTTGAGAAACCTGAAGATAGCAGAACTGATAATGACCCTAATCTCATTTCCTTTCAATTGCCTGTCTGTAATCGCTAAGACGCTAACCGCTTACTTTAGCCTTTCTTCCCTGTGTGTTATTTCTACTTATTTGCTTCAGATGATGTGTTTCTAATCCTGGTTGATCTGGTTTCAGTAGGATGGGTTGTATTCATGGTCTTCATGAAACTTTGTTGTAGGAGATTGTGAAAGTGATCTGGATGACTGTTTAGTTCAGTTGACTCAGTTGACTCAGTTGACCCAGGAACCTGCCACATAACTGTGATTTCACATGTAAAATTAAAAGAGGAAAAAAAGAACATATAAAGTTAGTGTCTAATTATGATGATGGATCACCACTGTTTCTGGTTGTTATATTGTTTTATTTTTGTTTTTTGTTGCTATTATGTTTTTGTTGCACTTGTAATCCAACTGTGTTAATCACCCGAACGGTGCAGAACCTACACCCTATGATTATGAGATGTGCGCCAAGGCCACTGGGTGTAAGACCTTGGCCGAGAAAGGGATGGTGGAGATGGATAAAGCCTTTGCGTTTGTCAATCAGTTTGACAAGCTATAGCAATGGATGATGGCAGACTAGAAAATATTATTGCAGGCCAAGTGCTCGATGATTTTTCTGTTCGAAATTATCAGGCAAAACACATTGTAATTTAAGCTCTGCATTCCCCTTTCTTGTAGGAACCTGAATATGTGAGACGATCTTCATCGAGTCACGAAGTATGATTGCTCGGTTGTTGACAAGAAGCGTTGTTAGCTTCCTAGTCAAAAGTGCTTTAGTAATGCGTATTTAATGTGCATGATTTCTGTTTGTCAGAGTAGAAATTTTAATCTCGATCAAGATTTTGATCTGATGGACAGAAGTGTTACAGAAGTGTTTCACATGACAATCCTGCGTACGACTGAAGCAAGGTCTGTCGGCTCCATTTTGTTAGGTTTGTTTCAGATGTTATCATGCATGCTTATGGAGCATGGAGTGATCATGCATGGAGCATGCATGGAGCGATTCAAGACTATCAGAGATCTATACGCAGATGTTTAACCACACACTTCTAGGTAGATGGGTTATGTTAATTTTGTTCATTCAATTGAAAGTAATGATGGAATAAAACAACTCTAACAATCCAAGGTAACAAAGAGGTAAAACTAGGAATCCATTACTCCATGGGATAGAAGATGGGCAAATATCAATTGGTATTCATATTGATGCGTCCAAAATCTGCTCAGCCCTTAGATCATTGATGAATGACCTGCAAAACAATCGTCAGATGTGGCCCGACCATGGGGGTCGGGAGTCAGTTAATGAATTGATCACAAAGTCCCAACTAATTACAGAGCTAAAGTATGAATATGATTACTGGGAATACGATTCTGTTACCTTCTTCGTAGTAGGTTATGACTTATATAGTTTGTACCTTCTAATCTTGTTCGTTGAACTCGTTCGAGCCTTCTTCTGGTGACTGTCAGATCTTGACGGTTAGACCTGTTAGTGAGGTGATGGACAACTTCCCTTGATCACATGATCTTTTGCTGCGGGTGTGGCAGTTATCCAAGTTTGCACGATCATCTGCTCCCGTGAGTGCTGATAACCGTTTCCTGACGAGTTATCCATCTCGAGAATCTCAGACTTGTGCTTGCCTGATGATCGTGTAAGGTTTCTTCCTTAGCACACTATCTTCAAACCCAGTTCATACGAACCTAAGTCGGTCGGTTCGTCCTTGACCGGGGTCAAGGGTTGAACCAAGAGTGGACCTAGATCAACGATATTTTTCCCGTATCACATGCATTTATGTAATTGTTAACCCTAATGGGTTATTTAAGCTGGCGAAAGACGATCATCCGAGGAAGTGTATTGGTTTGAACATTTTCTTATTTCATTTCTCTAGATTGCATTCTATATATAGATAAATATCTATTATAATAATATTAATTGCATTACTACAATTATTATCAACCTGTGTAAGGTGTTGGAGGCGGAGTTGTTAGCAGTCTAACGGAGAGTGAGAGTGACACTCGAATTAGGAGCTTGGCCGGTGGAAATAGAATCCGACTCGTCGGAAGCCATTTCGATGCTTAAATCCAATGTTGAGAAGCTGGGAAGTTACAGGAATTTAATAAATGAAATTCTTAGTTTGTTCGTATCAAGGGAACATGTTTGTTTCTATCATGTGTCATAGAATAATAATAGTGCGGCAGATTGGTTATCCAAAAAGTCTATTTGAGCCGAAGAGGATCTGATTTTGCTTTCAGAAGTCCAGCCGGAGCCGAGAAGATTATTGAGGACGTAAGCTTATTTTGTTTTTTTTGCTCTTGGGGTCTTTGACCCAGTATTTGTCCCAAAAAAAAAAAAAAAAAAAGAATAAGAAGAGATAATTATTGATATTTCTCTTCATTTTAGCTTAATTACTATCTTATGTTTTGTACTTTTTGAATTTACTAATTCAACTGTAGACTTTATTCAAAACTGCTAATGATTTCTTCTATTAAGCTCTGTTAGTTAAATAGATGATGTTCAAATTTAAATGAATTGATTGAAATAATCACATATAAAAAATAATTATAATATTTTATTTGTAAGTTCAACAATTAAGGTACACACAATGATAGTGTAAATCGTTTTAATTAAAAATATATAATTTGGGCAATGTCTTGCATGTGATCTGGGTCAGGTTGGGAATTGGGACCATTAACTAAGGGAAATTCGAGTAACGTACGAACCCAAATCCAATGAGAATTATTGTTTGGATCCATATAGTTATTTAATGTATATTTGTCATCTATATCTTCATCTTCAAAGTTTGTGGGGTCCTAATCGCTTGGGTCAAGAAATATCACATTCTAATTCTAGTGAAAATTACCCAGAAAATTCAAAGAAAAATAATTCTAGTGAAGATCTTATCAAAAGAAGAAATTTTTTTTTTCTCTTTTTTTTGTGAGTCAAAAAAGAGTTCTAGTGACATAGAGTGACATAAACTCATAATGGACCATCTTGAAATTAAGGTTTTATCCTGTATGATTTATTGAATGTTATTTCATTCAAAGATATACACCATGGATGTGCTTTTAGCATATACTGGTGGTAGCTTTTTATGAGAGACAATACATCTAAGAAAATCATAATGATAGATTTAAACTTCTGCCCTTACCACACCTCACCCGCTTCCTGCTTGACCTATAGAGCCCCTGATCGCTATGACTGTTTGATGATAACTATAGAAAAAATTAAAACATTTTTTTTGGGTATGGAAAAAGATCATAAATACATACTAGACAAGCATTGTATTTCATTTTACTTGTGGGACCTTGAGTATTGTTTACAAGAAAAAAAACCTTAAATATTCTAGATAATAAAATATGCCGTAAAATTCTAAATATTCTTAAATAGAGTTTTCTACCCCACCATAAAGAAACAAATTTATTAATTCTTTTGGATAAAGGGAGACCTATACTGAGTATAAAGGGGTGTTACAATCTGTAAAATTGTCAGTCTCGTCTCTCTTCATTAACAAAGAGAGCAAACGGATAGGAGGAGTACCAGGATCAAAGGTAAATATTTGCTCAACATTTATCAACCCTGTAAGTAGATTAGCACGCCTATTAGTCTTTCTAACTCCATCACGGATTACACAATTGTTGAAAAGAGCCATTAAATCTAAAATGTCTTCAAGAATGTTGAAGGTAGACTAATGGGGCCTAGTAAGTTCCCAAAATAGAGTTAACGGCCACTAATGAGTCAGATTGAATAATGACATCGGATAAGCCTTTCTGAGAAGCAAAAAGTAGACCAGTCTTCATGGCAGTCATCTCGACCTAAAGGATAGAGATGTTCTTCATTCCACCAGCAGCGGCAAATATGACATCACCATTTTTCTTTTGGACTTATTTAACTCTACCGAAGGGAGTCTAGCTAGATTAGCCCCCATCAAAGAGGAACAATGTGCTCCTCTAATACTTTTGAATCACATCATTGCGAGTGAGACCCACCTCGACTATGTCTTTAGCGGAGCTTTTATATAATTAATATATATATATTTTTTGTTGGAATTGAGTTCATCCAAGCTAGTTTATGTGCACTTCAACGGCTTATCCAAAGGGATTTAAACTCTAACCTCTTACATGGAATCGTTAAATATATTTAGTTATTGCAAATAGGGCCATCTGTTCACTATTCAGTTTTGATATTTTGTTTTGTTTGTTTTACTTTTGGCGATCCCTGAAAATTGAAGGCTGATATTGGTTGATTAGGAAAGCTAGTTGGTGTCGACCAAAAGGCAGCAACTTAATTTGACAAAAGACGACGTTGAGAGGATTGAGGTTGTAACGTCACTTTTGGACCTGCGAAATTATTGTTTCTCATTTCACAAGTTTCTTTCTCATGCTCGAGTGAGGTACAACTGTGCAAGAAAGAAGAGTGATCATCACTTTCATTATCATCTTTTTCAATCTTTTTCTTGATTGGAAAGGTTGGCTCCTGTGCTTCACGTAGTCCTCGCCTTAAGAGTCCTGAGCTGATCATTTCCGTTAAATTTCTTGGTAGGGAAAAAACGAAATCTAGAAAAGGTTTTTATTCTCCATTCTCATGTTGATTACGTAGAATTAATCCCTTGTATTTATCAAAATCTCTAAAAATGAATTTTTTTCGTGGTGATTGTTTTTTTTTTTCCTTCCTGAAATTATCTTCTATGCTATCCGTCTGTCATATCATTTTCAGATCCATCGATTCTGCACTAACTTGGCGGCCTTTGAATGTGTGTCTAAAATCATTAAACAGAATTTAGTATTTTGATTTCGTAATCACCTTCGAGTGGTGTGGGTTTCGTGCTGATATTATTATTATTATAATTATTTTTTTGGTGGGTTTGCTGATATTATTTGATCCCTGAGAAAACTGTATCTTATTTCTTTTCTACTTGTGCAGTAATCTGAGAAGATGGCGGAAGCAGGGTTTGCAATCGCAAAAGATGTTACTGAAGTAAGTTGCTTCAATCAGGCTGGCTTTCCCTTCTAATCTTTTTTCTCTCGAGTGTTCTTTGTTAATTTCTTGTTGTAATTTTCGTGGTTTTGGTTTGAGTAGTTGATAGGGAAAACGCCGTTAGTATATCTCAACAACATTGTGGATGGCTGTGTGGGTCGTATTGCTGCCAAGCTAGAGATGATGGAGCCTTGCTCTAGTGTTAAGGACAGGTACTAATCAGATTTTTCTTGATGGCTTCTGGTAAATAATGTGACTTCTCTATCTTCCAGTATATAGCAGATGTGATGGTGACGATGACCATCATACTTGTTATTTTCATTTGGAAATTCCATTTAATCCGATTTATCTTCTCTCATGCCTTGACTAATTTCAACTTGCAGGATTGGGTATAGTATGATCAAAGATGCGGAGGACAAGGGCTCTATAACACCAGGAAAGGTTGGTTGACATTTCCCCCTCATGTCTGGCCTATTACTTCCTTCCTTTAAAAGAAAGTGGGTGTTTTTTTGGGGTTGGCGGTTGGGGTTGGAGGGAAGACCCTCCCATGGGGTTGGTTAGTATGTAGAGTTGTAGAAATATGGTTACTGTTCCGACCTTGATTGGTGGACAACTATTTCATCTCAATGGCGATCTGGGTGTAGATTTTCATTTTTCATGCTCAGTCTAGCAGTTAGACCTGTTTTAGTTCATAAGTTCATTAAACCATTCTCAAGTTCAGAGCAATCCAACCCAAAATGGTGGCAAAACTTGTTTTGTGTTTCATAACAAGTTTTACATTTGTGAATTATTTGCTCTAGTTAGGAAGTTGCATAATTGGGGTTTATCTTTTCCTAGTACCCCAAAATGGTGACAAGCCTTGTGATTAAAGGCTAAACTACAAGTGAACTAACCCCAAAATTTCCACAATACAATAATACCCAGCAGCAACCAAACCCTCAACTGGAGAGCCAGTATAGGCTAAAATCAGAATTAGAAGGTTTTGCAAACCAACTGCAGGAGTACCACCCAAATTGGATCCCATGGAGAGGCTGTGGAGGGGACTACTTGAGAAAAAATCAGCCTATCCTAATGTTTGGGAAATCGAATGTACAGGTGAGCAGCATAAGTTCTCTTGGCAGTTTTTCAGTAGCAGAATCTTGATGGAGATCTAGGACAGCTTCTGGTTTTCAAAAGGTTGTATCAGCAATTGATGTAGTTTCACAGAAGCAGCAACAGCAGAGATCTGGTAGAGGAAGGAGAAGATAGAAGACGAGTAGAAACAGGGATGGGTCCACCTCCTTCAGCTCTTCATCCTCTCTCCAGGACAAAAAAGATTTCACAAAGAAAATATTTTTTTAATTTAAATTGCCTGAGGAGCCTCCTAAGAGCTCATACAATTTATTGGCAGCTATTGCTTAAGCCTTCCTTCTAAGTCTAAAATTTGAAACTAAACTGAGTTAAGGTTGCTTGATAGACAACCACAAAATTTAAAAGAGAAATAATTTTAAATTAAAACAAAAATTAATTCCTAAATCCTCCTTGCATAGACAAAATTGGATCTTTTAATATAGTCTCCATGGAACCTGGCCTGGGCCCCACTGGATCTGCTAATAATATTCCAACCAAAGCAAATATTGGGCCATGACTCTGTACCTTGAACAGTATTTTGATGTTGATTCTTTTTCCTTCATTTATTTATCTACTTCGCTTTGTACCATCTGACTGTAGATAGTGAGCAGCTAGTATGAAACTAGAATGTCCTTTGCAACTTTCAAGACTTTCTAGTGTTCTTATGTCCTAAATGTAAAGATGAACTGGAATCTTACTGAAATTTTTTTCACTGCATATCCCCATACGAGGGGATGATGATACTGATTTCTTTTTAAAGGTTAATTACATGAAATAATGTTTCACTGCATATCCCCATAGGAAGGTTGATGATTCTTGGAACCTAATGGATTTCCTTGATTGTGATTGTATTGTAATGGTGACGGCTGAAGAGTGTCCTCATTGAGCCTACTAGTGGTAACACTGGCATTGGGTTGGCCTTCATGGCAGCGGCTAAGGGTTACAAGCTAATCATTACAATGCCTGCTTCAATGAGTCTTGAGAGGAGGATCATTCTGCGAGCTTTTGGAGCTGAGTTGGTCCTCACAGATCCTGCTAAGGGCATGAAGGGGGCTGTTCAGAAGGCAGAGGAAATTTTGGCAAAGACACCTGATGCTTATATGTTACAGCAGTTTGAAAACCCTGCTAATCCCAAGGTATTTGTTCATCAGTATCTTGTCAAGATTAGCGAGCTGTACTCAAAGGCCTACTAACAAATTTAAGTTTGCCTTCTAGATTCACTACGAGGCTACTGGACCAGAGATCTGGAAAGGCACAGGTGGAAAAATTGATGCCTTTGTTTCTGGTATAGGTACTGGTGGTACAATAACAGGTGCAGGGAAGTTTCTTAAAGAGAAAAACCCTAATATTAAGGTAAATCTGATCACATTTTATGAAGAAGCTCATTGTATTACTCATTTGTTGCAAATTTCTCATTTATTGTTTTCTGGACTTCTTTATTTTTTTTGGTTCGCTTTTGTATTAGCTATACGGTGTGGAACCATCTGAAAGTGGAGTTCTATCTGGAGGAAAGCCTGGTGAGGCATCTTGAATGTCTTACACTTTTGTCTTTATAAATTTCCTTGTGCTATTCCATCCTCTTGTTCTTGTGTAAATCCTTTATTAATCCTTCAGCGAAGGATTTGTTGCTTGGAGTGTTATAAATGAGCTCCTGAAAAATGTTTTAGGTTTAGTAATAAGAATTAATGCTGAATATGAGTAAAAAAATGTGCAGCTATTTAATTTTAAGTATTTAGAAGATTCACGAAATTTAAATTTCTACTGCTTTAAGTGTTATTAATGAAAAAGTTTGAGAGAACTCCATCAATTTCAGAATATTAGGTATTTAACGTTTTTACATCTGTCCGGTTTATCTTTGGCAACTTTCATTAGGTTATTTTGATTACTAGCTACTTATATTGAAAACTGTGGTTCTATATTTACTGAAACTGAATTGGTGCTCTTTTCTGTTAAGTTGATGTGATCTATGTTTTAACTGTGTCAGGCCCACATAAGATCCAGGGTATTGGAGCTGGTTTCATTCCTGGGGTATTAGAAGTTAATCTCATTGATGAAGTGATTCAAGTAAGCCCCCTGACTAGGAGCTTGTCCTTCAGTGGATCTTGAACTTTTGTGCTAATTCCTGGTTTTCTAAATTAGCATCCTCCGCACCCACGATTAGAAGTTATTAGCAGTGATGTTGCTTGAGGATGCTAATTTAGATAGTGTCTTACTCTTGTTAATAAATTGTTGCTTCTTGAGGATTTATAAAACATGCACCTAAACTTGTTTTGATCCTGCACACATAAAGACAACAAAACTGGGTCAAAGGTATTCCTTCTGGCTGTGCAGAAAATGGTCTATTTAGTTGCATAAGGATGCAATTTACTAGAAAGCCATCTTCTGGGAATCTCAAAGTGCTCTAAGTTACTACTAGCATTATCTGGTTGCAACAGAGGCCTATGAAAAAGTATAACTGAGCCTAGCAGTTTCCGTACACATTAGAAGCATTAGTTTCTGGGTTGCCCTTTTAAGCTGATTGATAGTTTTGAGTGGCCAGGACTCAGGAACACAGGGTGTTGTTTCTCAGGCACATGATTATTATGCTACTTCAATACACTAGTTATAGTATGACAGAATTATACTCATCTTTTTTTATTCTAATTATGATGAAACTTCTTTAGAAGTATAGTTCATTTCATACTTGAATTCTCAATTGTATTTGACCATTGGATCTCTGCATTTGTCAACTTTCATGATTCTGTGATTTCTAGGTATCAAGTGAGGAAGCTATTGAAACTGCAAAGCAGCTTGCAGTGAAAGAAGGTTTGCTGGTGAGTTTGCTACCTCATTGAAGTTTTCATTGGTAGTTCAGGACTAGCACCTTGGTATTTGGATTGCCACATTGAATCCTGTCTATTGTTGGTCTAGAGTTTAGTCGTTCAATTTCTGATGTTTTTGGGATAATGGTTATAGGTTGGGATATCTTCTGGTGCTGCTGCAGCTGCTGCAGTTAAGATTGCACGGAGGCCAGAAAATGCTGGAAAACTCATTGTGGTAAGTAGGACTTCTATATTCAGTTCAAAGTTTTATGCAGTTAAGGTTCTAAACTGTATGGTATAAAATGTCTCGAAGAAAATTGAGAGACATGGCAGCAAATTTAGTGTTATTTTGAGATTGTTACATCACTATAGCATTATAGATCTCTGTTGGCTGTTTCCATTGAATCGTGGGTTCCAGCTGTGTGTTATTGGTTAATGTTATTTGAAGTATCACATCTCAGTTGAACTTGACCGTCAGCCTTTCTTGTGTTATTATTGCAAAAATCAGCTTAATTGTTCAACCTACCATTTATGTCATTGAATACTAGTAACGTGTAAGACTCAAATGACTAATTTGTTGTTTAGGATTGTTTTATCGTTTTGAACTAAGAACTTGACCATCATTTGAGACTGAATGGATCAAGTTTTCCCCTCATTATGTAATCCTCACTTAAGCCAACCCCCTCCCCCAGATTCGCTGTTGCATTTCATGTTTTAAAGTTTTAAATGATTAATTTTATTTCCTTTGTTGTCTTGTTGATAGTGAACTAATTTTCTGTGGTGAATTCTGATACTAGAAAATTTCTTATTCACCTAATTTTTTTTCTCCTTTTTCTGTTCACCCTTTCTCCATAACCTTGTGTCATCAGGAGTCATTTTCATCTTCTTTGTTATGTTATTCAGGTTGTGTTCCCCAGTTTTGGAGAGCGTTACCTGTCCTCAGTGTTGTTTGAATCTGTGAGGCGGGAGGCAGAAAGCATGACTTTTGAGGCTTGAGATGTTATTCACCTAATTCCTGAGGATTTTTAACTTAATCTGCTTGTTGGTTCTGAGATGGAAGCAAGATACCAGATATTTTTTGGGTTTGTTTCATGTTTCTTCATGGTTCCTAGTTTAACTTCTTAGTCCTAATAAATTTCAAGCATTTTGATTTTCATGTCAAAGGGCTCTGTCCCTCTCTTTGGATTGTACAAAAACTCGTCTCGTTAGTGATGGATATAGATTGAAACAGCAGTTGTTTGATTAAATGGTGCAGTTACTGAAGTGCAGTATCATTTTCTAAGAAAGAATGTTGTATGATTCTGTTAGATAAAAATGGAGGACAAAATTCATGCTTGAGATGCACTACTATCGCTTGATGAAAAACGTTATTCGTGAGAATATCTCAAGAAGTACTATTGTCTAGGTGCTTTCTGCAGGTGGGCAACTACCATTCATGGTAAAGTTCCTTTCTTGCAACCTGGGTAGGTTCCAGTTAACAATATAGAGCTAGAAAACTAGTGAGCAGTGATATTACCTGTTCTGCTGATTATTCATTTGATTCTCTGAAGGAAGCATTTTCTGGCAACAACAATGGGGAAACAAATGCTTTCAAATGATCATCCCTTCAGGAACTTGAGTCATAAATTGAGTGGCTATCAACCTGAATTGTTATGCTCTTTGACACCAGATGTGCCGAGATAACTTGCAAGGTAAAAGCCTTAAATGAAGTACACTAATCCAAAAGTATGGAAGCATAAATTACTTGAGGGAACAGCTGCTAATCCCAGCTGCCCAATGTATGTGTGACATGACAACCTCAATCGCAGCTTTACAATTGGTGGCTATTACTGTGTTCTGGGTCCTGCTTTTTGTGATGAATTATAAAGCTAGATATATGCCATCTAATTCTCCTTCGAAAGCATTATGGCAATGTCTTACCCACTCTTCTGGTGATTGTATATTGTGAACCTACATCCAAAAGTGAATCCTACCAATTTGAATTGCCAGATGAACTAAAAAGACTAACACTAAGGTCAATATCAATGTCTTTTGATATCAGGTTTGTTGGATTTTTGAGTTACTGGCACTTGGGGAATCGAAGTAAAGGTTCCAAAGGTCTTGTTGAGTTTGGTAAAATTTACACATAACCACCATCCATTGAAATGAGCAAGAAATGTGTGTACTTCTAGCACAGTGGTGAGAGTTTCCTATGTAGAGCAGTAAAATGGTTGAGGCATGAAAACAACCACTTAGAAAAAATTGTTGGGATAAAACTGTGTAAAAAATTGCCCCAACCCTTTAATGTTACGAGTTGGGATCGTCTCCCTCAACGGGCAAAAGTTGTTGACCACGAATTACAAGGGCCCCACAGGATTAGGGTGATTGAGTTTATTTTTATTAAATGTTTTATTATTTTTTACTTGTGGGCCCCACATAATATGTGGTTGTAAGGCCATCGGAAGAACACAGAGTGCTTCCTGTTAGGGGTATGATCCACACTCTACTATTACTACTTGACATAAGAAATATAGAATACAAATTATAAACTTAGCACTAGAGATGACACTTTTATTTTTTTTTCACAAACAATTGGACCTTATTTTTTCTCACAAAAAAAAACATACTAAGCCTTTGATGGGGTTCCGCTGATGGGGCCAGTGCTTGAGCTGGTAGTGCACAGGGTTAATGCTTGAATATGTTGCACTTGATAAAAGATAAGGTCTGAATATTGCGTAGTGGGGGGCTAGGTTGCCGCTACTACATCCCTTTTTTTTCGTAAAATGAAAAAAAACCCAAGATCATAGGATATGTTGAATTAATATCAGCACTTAACTGTAATTTGTTAGTTGTGGCAAAGGACCTCGTTGAAATATCTTTATTCTGTAGGGATCTAATTGATAAACTGGATAATTCAGGTAGCATTAACTTTAGGTCAGATATCGTAACGGGACAACGCTAAAACTTATCGGCTGAAGGACCCGATAAGATTTGAATATCTGAAATCGTGCTTCTATACAGCGCTCTCTATTCTCTAGAACCCTAAGTCCAAATTCTTCAACCGTTCCAAGCCGAGGTCCTCTAGTTCTTGCCCTCGCATACTCTGTTCGCAACCCGGTTGCTAGACATCACCAGTTGGTAAGCCATTCTCTCTCTGTCTTTTTTGCTCTGTAGTAATCCCGGGGATTGGAAATCGTTGCAGGTTTTAAACTTTGGTTTTATTCGTATATCCTTTAGTTTGTCTCCAATGAATTTGAATATAAGACATTTAATGGCCACGGGAGGAAAGAGATTTAGGATTGTGAATATCAGTGGGAAGAGCCAATCATTTCAGACTCAAGACAATTATAATATAATTCATCCGATCTTGCTTCTGTTTCGTGATGCCATGCTTGAATCAATCTGCATCTAATTAGTTATGTGTTGCTTTAATCAATTCTTACAATGATCAGGATCATCAAGCTCCTGAGTGAGTCTTTAGAATGTTGCTGAATTTATGAGGCGAAAGCTTTTACTCCAGTTCTCTTACTTGTATTGATTTTGCTTTGATGCTTCGGACATAGTTAGGAGTTATTTACAGTCACTTTGGTGCAAGGTTGAAGGTAGAAATAGGTTTAAGATGCTTTTCGTTTCTGAGTTTATATTGCTTATTCAGGTCTCGGTTTCTCGATATTGGAAGAAAAGTAGAATTTATTTTCATGATTTACTGCTATGAGTTTCTGAAAATTTCTTGGAATTAGGTTCACATTTTCTAACAAATTGTGGTGCTTTGAGTTTCCACTGAGTTTCTTGTTTTGTAATGATAGATGAAGAAAGGATGTCTGTTTGATCCTTGAAAAGAATCTCCCATGTTGTGTCTTTTATCTGGTGGTGATTTCTCTGGTGTAGTCTGGTTGTTTTTAGTTGGTTTCTCTCTGACACATTGAATATACTATTGTTCCAGTGAGAAACGTCAGTTACTATTAGTAGGTTTTATCATTTGCAGATGCTTGGTATCGTGTTTAAGATTTCTGCATTAATTTAATATTTGTGACCATTTCTTAGAGGGAGTATAAACATGTGTAATACTCGGATGGCAGGATGATATATGTAAGTGTCGTTATTTTAATTATCATATACTGGAGGCAAATAGGTTTTTGTTGTTTGCAAACTGAAAATAGTTACTCTTTTTGTATATGATGCGTTGAATGGATGCTTATGATCTGATCTTTTGATTTCTTGATCTACCAAGAATAGTTTCCTTACATGAATGAGTTGTAAAATTACCCCTGTAGGGACATGAAATTCATTTTTATGGAGGAATGATTACATATTATTTTGTTTCCTTTTGGTCATTGCCTATGGTTTACAGCCATGTCAAACAAAGCTGAAGGTGAGGGTAAAGAACCAGTGAATGAGCAGGCGGTTGCCAATATATATGGCAACATGAGGTCTGATATCAACCAACTTCACTCAAAAATTACAGAATTGGAGATGGAAGTGAGTGAGCATTCTTTGGTGATTGGAGCGATACAGCCACTTGATCCATCCAGGCGATGCTACCGGATGATTGGAGGTGTGCTGGTAGAGAGAACCATCAAGGAAGTCTTGCCAGCAGTCCAGCGTAACAAGGAGGGTCTTGAGGAGGTGATTTCACGGCTAAATGAAGCCTTAGAGAAGAAGAAAAAGGAGCTTGCTGAATTTGAGGCGAAATATAAAATCAGGATAAGAAAATCAGATGATGAGGTGAAGAATGATGGAGGTCGGAAGGAAAGTTCGGCTCAAGGAGTTCTTGTGGGTCCTGCCGGTGCTCAGAATGAATAATCAAATTTTGAGGATTTTGTTTGATGAATATATTTTATCTTTTGATGAAATGAAGTTTGGGTTGAATGGTCAGCTGTGTTTACATTGGTGTTTATACTAAATTTCTATATCCTATTCCCTATACAGTGAATGATTGATAATTGAACAAGCATAGGTAGAAATAACTGAAAGATTAAATATCCATCCTTTGGGGCACTACATAGAAAACCCCTGTTAGTGACCTCACTTTTATATTTCTATTATTATGTTTGTGAGTGCAGCTTGTTAGACTGCCTTGATTGCTGTTGTTACTAACATGCCTAAGGTGTGAATTAACAGTTGAAGTCTGTTCTGAATGTATCTAGGGTTGTTCTTTTTGGTTTCCACTGCAATGAGCAAGTAGGGAACTTGATCATCATTGCCTGTCTGGTCTCAGGTAGCTGGGGTCGCGGAAAGCTTCCTCGTGTGACATATCATCAGGTAAGTCAGTCATCTATATTATCATGTTCTCTTGTCCAACACCAAGGGCAAAGTCTATGGAGGTTTCCTATCTTTCACAAAACCCTCTGAACTATCTGGGTATTCAGGGGACTAGGATATTGAGCTCTTCTTGATCTATATAGACTGGAGTTATCTTTTCTTTTTTTGTGGGGTGAGTATTTGTTTTCCTTAGGAAAACCATTGTTGTTTGCAACCAGGGAAGCCACATGGCTAAATCATCAATGCAATTTGAAGGATCAACTTGGTTAGCTGATTTTAGGGCTGTAAAATGCTTACAGTGGTCAATAGGAGTTGAGGCATGAGAAAACTCAGAGAAGCTTAACATCCCACTCACGGATACAATTTTTAGGGTTTACCTATTATCCTGGCTTCCATTTGTTAGTGTACCAGACTCCATGTTTTAATTCCTAGCAATCATGTAGAATAGTCACCCCTCGATTCATTGTTCCTTTCCTTAAAAGCAAAGTTGCTGAATCGAATTAAAAAATTTGGCAATATTGTTTATTGATTAGAACAATTTAGCTCTATGGTTTTAGGGAGTCATGTTATTATGGTTTACACTTTTGGTCTACAACACAGGGGACATATAATCCTTTTGTAGTTGAAAAGGCAGAAAAATAGTCACAGATCAAACCCAAACAGATTGGACTGCAAGATTTTTCAAATCCAAATTGTTACAAACCGTTAGCTCAAACTGGAAACAAATCAGAACGAAACTAGCGTATACCAAAATTGACTAATTCTCAGGTGGATTGTTGTGGTTTTGCTAAGTACAAAGTGAAACTGAGGAAATCAAATTAAAACCAGATCGAATCAATTTTGATTCCAAGCACATATAAACGCGAGATAGGATTTTCACCATTTACAAGGACTTTCTTGTGGTTACCCATTTTACAGAATTTGTTTTCCGGTGTCTTGTGGGTCTCTGATTATTTATTTATTTTTTAATCAATTTTTATTCTCATTTTTTCTCTTTTAAAATAAATCTATGCTAAAAACCCTTTTGATGAAATTTGATTTAGTGACTATTATTCAAAATAAATTAGGTAATGAAAAGGGTAAATTCTGACCATATATATATATATATATATATATATATATATATATATATATATATATATATATATATATATATATATTGACTTAATGGATCTTATTTTTGAAATCATTAACAAATCTGGAATTTTGTGAATCGCCCAATTAATATTCTACTAATGATGGGTTAGTAAAGCGGTTAAAGGCCCAACCTCCCTAGGGGAGGGGAGGTCTTGGGTTCACACCCATTCGGCGGCATTAATTATATTAAAGTTCCCTTGAGGATGTAATTGTGGTGCACGCAAGCTGGCCCGGATGAACTTCATATCCAAAAAAAATATTCTACCATGAACTACTCAAATTACCCTCAAGGCCTTATGTAAAAAGTTGTGAGAAGCGCTTACGAATTCCTTCAATTTCTTGGCAATTTTGGGGCCGATCACATCTTGTCTTTTGCAGCTCTCAGTATTCTTATCATTTGTCAGTTTCATTGTTCGTAATGAAAGACTTGAGGATAATTTGGATAGTTCTTGGTAGAATATTGAGTGAAAAAATTTATCACAAAATTTATGATTTGTTAATTATTTTTAAAAATAGAATCCATTTGAATTTTTTTTAAATATCTTATTAAGTAAATCTTTTTTTTCAATATGACCATCTTGGAAAATTTTCCTAATGAAAAATAGGATTGGTGACTTGGCAAGTGAATAGCTATAAATAGTTTTGTATTACTTTTTAAATGGAAAGCAACTTGGTGATGAGTCTTTAAAAAAGTTAAGTGGTCTAAGATAGAAATAGATAGGGAAGAATAGATTTTTTAGTATCATAGAATAAATGACATTTTTATCTTCATCTTTAGGTCATATGAGTACATATCCATTATAGTTTTTTTTTTATATACATATTGTGTTATTACTCCAAAAATCATAAGAATGAATTTTTGCTCAAAATTTTACACACCCCCTAAAAGAAAAAAGAATTTTGTTTAAAATTCATTGTAGATTTTAAATAATTATAAGATTTTATCTATATATGAGCACTTTTTTTTTTTTTTGGAGAAAGGTAGCTTTATATTTAAATAATAATAATAAAAAAAAGGGTTTACAGATGATAAAACTTTTTCTCATTAGCATAATTCCTAATAAGACGGGAAAGAGCTTCAAGGAGACAAAGATGTTGTAAAATGTTTAAAACTTATTTAATATTATTTAATATTATTTAATATTTTTATATGTTTTAATTGTGTCTTTTATCCGATGGTTTTTATTTAGTCCCACATCGGGTTGAGAGGAGCCGATTATATCGTTTATATATAGTAAGAGCCTATGTAGTATTAATTTGTGTGACACGAACCGAGCCTGAACCTTGTTGTGACCTTGCCATGATTATATAGATATATATTAATATTAATAAATCTATATGACTTGGGTCGTGGGTCGTGGGAAGGCCATAGGCCTTGATCCGGAATGCCCATTTTGTCATGGGCCCTATTCCATAAAGCCCACTGCTGGTGAAACGTGGAGATGCCATTAGAGAGACACTTTCCTATAGGGAGGTCAACTGGATAGATACCTACCTGAAGGGAGTTGAGCTGAATAGGTACCCTCAAAAGAGAGGTGACCTTACTCTTCCACCCACAGCCTTTGGGGCTCTATATAAACCCATTTTCGAGTTCATTCTGAACACTGAATTTCCTCCTTCTCTCTCTCTCTCTCTCTCTCTCTCTCTCCCTGTTGTTATTCTGTTAAGCAGTGAACATAGCTTGATTACACCTTAAGTAACCTTTCTGGGGTGCAACCTTAAAGGTTTGGGCTGACTGATCTTGGGGTGAAGACACTTTTAGAACCCGTATTGCACAATTCGGGGTGTCTAAATACCTTAAAAAAAGTATTTCTGGTACATTTCAGCTCTGAATTGCACAATTCGGGGTGTCTAAATACCTTAAAAAAGTACTTCTGGTACATTTCAGCTCTGAAGAAGTATTGTGAGAACAATCGTCTAAGTGTTTGTGCAGATTCCTCAAACGGTTTCAACAACAAAGAGGGTGAAGATGGAGTTCTTGGGTGGATTGCGAGAATCCAGTCAAGAAGTCTACACGAGAGTTTACTTGACGCACACTATGTTCAATAAAGCATGCAACAAAGTCCCCAATCAGCTCCAAGAATTTGTTGTACAAGATCCACCATGCAAAGTCGAATCCATAACTTCATTAAGAAGCTTTGATCTTACCAACGAAACAACCTGATGTTAAAATTACACAGTCAAAAATTAAAATATGTTAGGAAAAGAAAAAGAATAAAAATTATTAAAAAAATACACTCTAGAATACCTTTTTTTTGGTAATATACTCTAGAATACTTCACCGTGCATCACCTAGTCAAATCTGCTAGGCATGACCATAGAGAAGCAAAGTCATGGTGATGACTGATTCCACTTACCAGAACCTTAACCGATGGCCATCAATCATCTTTCTTTTGGAATTTGAATATTGGATATAAAGAAACAGTGAAAGGGAACCTTTGACCTCTAACAAAAGGAGAGCTGACAACAATAAGAATGGTGGAGGAACCTCTATGAAAAGTGAATCAATCAAGTCTTTGTCGCAGGTTATATGGGTGAACCACTAAAGTTTAGTGCGCTTGACATCCTCTTCTCCCCAAGTGCCAAAGCACAATGCTGAAGAGAGTCAATGGATGGGTGTGTGTCCTTGTGTTCATCATGCATCAACTTTCCTCTAGATTCTTTTGCTTCATCTAACTCCTCAATGTTAGTCTTTCTGCACCCTCCTCCATTACATTATAAACCGATCATCTTAGGTTTATCCCTTCACCTTTGAATTGAGATTATGCAGATGCTTCAGTTTTTTTCCTCAAGATCAAGGGAAGCATCGATTCTGCTGATTTTGATCTGATCTAGATTAGGAATTGACAGGACCAATTCCTAGTTTTAATTAGAACATGATCAAGATTCAAATAACTTGAATCAACAATGGAATTGACCAATGTGAATTTGACACCGATGTTAGAATATTATTAAAATATTATACATAAAGTGAGCTTCATTGATTGTGTTACAATCTGATTTGGTTTCTTTATTTATCTAATGTAGGTAATATATGGTTACTAAAACTCTTAGATGAACTGGCTAGTGTGGGCTAATAGGGAACGTTAAATTTTGATAGAGGGTCTAATGAGTTTGCCTATATAAATGATATTAGGTCCCTCCTCTAAATTCTAATGCATCACATTATTCTCTCCTTATAAAGCGTCAGTTCATAGATGTCATCAAGCCAAGAATCTAGAGGAGAAAATTTAGTATCAAGTTGATCATAGAATTAACTTCAGATTCGTTCTTCGTGGGAGACTAAAAAAAGATTCCGCTGCATTCCGTCTTCAATGGTTTCAAAATAAGGTATGTTTCATCATTGTTATCTTAGGGTGTTTTTCATCGATCTATGTGATCCTGGATAGAATTAATTTTTCAACCGATTCCAGTTTACCTAGAATCTCATCTAAAACTTAAAACTGACCTTATTTTTCAAATCAAGTTGCTGATTCCAGAACCGACCTGACTCTTAAAGGGACAAAACCATGTCCATCAAGAATAATATCCTGCCCAACTTCAATCCTATCCCATTTCTCATGTAGGGGTCCCTTGCCACTGGGTTAATGTTGTTCCATCTGGAACGTTTATTTTATGTTCAAAGATTAGAATTATGACTTAAAGATGATTTGAAAACGAGCGTAAACCAACAATTTTCTGAAAGTATGTCGCTATCTTAATTTGGACATTTAAGGACATCACAGCCCAAGGTGTCGGTCTCTCTCTCTCTCTGTGACTAGATAACTGAACATTTGGTATTTGTCTCTTCTTTCTTAAAATATGGTTTAGTTATCTAGAAAGACACACTAACCTCACTTTTAGCTTGACTAATATTGTATTATTTGGCTACCAATCAAGCATGTTTTGTTCGATTTGAGTGTCCTATCCTAATATTGCACAAAATGCACATTTTCAAGTTGGGTTCTGGATCTAAATCTCTGAGTTTCCACCACAACCCACCTCTTACATCTTTCTAGCTTCTTCCCTAAGGATGCCAGGTCCTCAACCCCCAAAGGAAAATAATTCTATTTTATCTCTTGCACCTAATCTGTGTATGGATGAAATTGATCATTAGTCATTGATTAGTGATGATGTTCCAATAATATGATCGTTTTGACCTATTAACAAGTTGATCATTGATGTGATGTACATATATTTTTAATGAGTTTGAAAATAATTTATTTTTTTAATATAATAGAGACATAAATGTTGGTAGATGATAAAATTGCAAGAGATACAGTAAAAGATCATTACATGAGTTGATTTGGAAGTAGTTCTACTATATTATAAGTTAAGAATTTTTTTTTATAAGTATGTTTTAATAGAAGTCTTTGGAACGTTTCAGTATGGTGTGATATATATAGGACCCATTTGATAATCCATAAAAAAAATAAATCACTCAAAATCATTTGGTAAAACTGTTTTGTTTCAGGTGATTTATGAAACTTATATTGAAATTTATAAAAATTCTACTTCAAGAATCAGTTTTGACGCAACAACTATTTGTTAGTCTCGAAGTAAAAATTGGGCATTGGTTAGATCTAAGTAAAAGAGTTTAGAAAGGAGTAGTCGTAGAATTTGATATTCTAAACATAAGAACTCTGTTAAAACCCTGTTGTTAGTATTCTCGTTTTTTTTTTTTTTTTTTTTTGGTTGCCAACCCCGGTTTCCAAGGCTTTGCCCTGACTAATCCGGTGGTCGACCCGGGTTGCACACCTGGCTGTGGTGGGTGAGTCTCCCAGCGGGATTTTTGCATCCACAAGATTTCGATACCGAAATCTTGCTTAAGCGGACTAAGCTGCTTACCACTTGGACCAACCCCCGTTGATTTAGTATTCTTGTTTCTAAGAATAAGTTTTATCAAATGCCCAACAAATATTTCTAGTGTTTTTCAAACCAGATGCACTTAACGGGTTATCAAACGGTTCTTTATTTATGAATCCCCCAGCGTATGCATTTGTTTTATACCTGGTGGCTTAATGCATTTGCCAGGTAGGAGCACAGATATTCAGCCTCAAAAGTAAAACAGAGGCAATCCTTTTAAGTGGGCTCCGCATACTGTTTGTGTTGGGATTTTGCATGAGTATGAAAGTGATGGCCATGCCATTAAACCAGCCTTTTTGGAAAGGAGACATAAAGTTAACCATGGAATCTTTCATGTGAGAGAGTTAAGAACTAGAACTCTTTCACATTAAACCATGCACCTTTTCATGTGATACTCTTCACATGTAGTTCCAATATACCTACTCTACATCACTCTACATGTGGAGTGTGCAGTTTTAGAGAAAATAATAAAAGAACTTAGGCTTAAATGCTAAGCTGAGGATCCAGACTCTTCCTTTAGTTGGTGATGAAAAAAAAAAGTTTATATCATATGAGTAAGTAGTAAGTGAGTAAATTGGTATTTGATACTCTTCACATGAATAGTCATTGAATAAACAAGTTGTTGTTTCAGTCGATGCCTTTCATTTGATGTACAATCCTATACTTAGAATATCTAAAGTGATTATTACAATTTAGTGAAGTGAATTTTTATGAATGTGAATACACGTAATACATTCATATATAATTTGTCGTATGAAAACTAATGTCAGACTCACAACACCACAGGCAGAGGTCCCTCGGGCTCTCTGCTGTCCCCTCGATTTGAAAATAAAAAGGAGTTGAAAGGACTTTTTCCTCCTCTATCCCCTTCCCCCTCAGTTCTAACAGAAGAAAATTTTTTAAAGGTAAAGATGATGGATAAAAATATGATTCAACTCTCTATATTGAATCCTGGCTCTGCCTTTACATAACACTCCCATAAATTTTGCAATAGGATTAATGCTATTATCCTATAATAATCCCATTATCAGAGATAAGAAGTTCACAACTAATGACATTGGGAACATCCATTCAATAATCTCAAAGATGTACTTCCACTTCAACAGGAGGTGGTGAACTGGTGAAGCTTATGGTTGAGGAGCAAAGTGCTTGGAATCCAAAACAGCCCATGCGGTCTCTATGGGTTAAAGTGTATGATCCCATCGGCACCTCTGGTGTCATGCAATTCCTGGTTAGTTCCTTTCCCAGATACACATTTTATAAAACAGTTCATCTGACAAGATTAACGGGAATTAGGGATCAACTATGAAACCCACGTCTTACTGAATCTGACAACATGTTTCTGTCAGGAAAAAATTTTAAATTGCTCACAGTAACCCATGAATGAACCGCCACAACAACATGACTAATCCCAAGTGTTCCGTCACTGTTCATAAGCACGAGTTGATGACTCATCTCCAAGCTATTATTAAAAATTAAAAATGGACAAAATTGAGATTCTCTCTCTGTTTTATGCTTGGCATTTCTTGTTTATCTCCCAAATCTTATATATTTTTTCTTCTTTGGAGAGCCAAATCTTATATTACACCAATGAGACATTCAGAACAAGTCGATCCAAAACCATATGGTAAATGCATGCATAGACAAGGTTAGACATAAATTTTAACGTTATCTAACCTAACAAAGCAAAACTATTATATATTAATCACATATGGTGGTTCTCCCTCTTTTGTGGTAGTAGTTGATATCTATCTTTTGTTGAGTAGTCTTGTCAGGGATCTTCTATCTTTTCTGTGGAAAATTTTTGGAAGAAAAACAAAAGTAGACTCAAGAGATAGAGTAACAAGGAGAAGGAGAGAGAAGAGTTATCCAATCAAGATAGACCTAGAGAGATCAGACAGATAGGGAGGGAGTGAGATTGGAAACTATAAAGACAAGCAAAAAGGCGATATATATATACAGAAGCTGAAGTTACAGAACCAAAACTACTCAACGAGAAAAACAAAACATATATATCTCAAGTTCTCAACTGAAATTCCTAAAAATGAAAAACAAATGTATATGTGAAATAAGGATTTGAAAAGTTGGACAAATTAAACCAACCGTCGTGAAATCGTGCACCGGTCGGAAGCCTTGTCGGAGCCGGAAGGATTGTTACTGGTATCCGATTTTCTGATGAGATTAAGAAGAACATCTGCGAAAGCGCTGATGATGAACTTGTGTGTGTCTTTGGGATTGAGAGTGAGATAACACAAAAGCAACTCGTGAAGGTAATCCCAATCGGCTCTCACGTCAAGCAGTTTGCGTGCCTCAACCATTTCTTGCATTGATCGTCTGAAATCTGAGTAAGGATCTGGCGAGTAAGTTGAGATTGGAATTCCACCGCCTAGTAGTTTATCTGTTTCTTCTTCTGATTCAGGAGGACATTCTGGCAGCGATTCAACGATAGAGTTGGATCGACCAGGAGAGGAGATAAAGAAGCGTTGTGAAGCGAAGATTGTCGCGAAATCAGGGATTGTAGTTTCAAGTAAGTCTTCAGAGTATTCCGATGATGAGAAGTTATCACTGGAACGACTCGCTGATTTGGAGGTTGAATCTGAGGTGAGATCATATACCGAGTTATAATTCTTCACCAAGATCGACGTTGTCTCTGTGCTTCGCTCATGATCCTTTGCTACGAGCGGCGAATGAGTAGATTCAGTTACTACCGAACGTCTACACTTCGAGAAGCAGAGATGGAAGTTCTTCGCCAGCATATTCGCCATTAATTTCTGCTTTTCTCTTCTCTGCAACTCTTAGAGAGAGAGAGAGAAAGAGAGCGAGAGCGAAAGAACGATAAGAGAGGAGAAGCAGAGCAAGTGAGCCAGAAAAAGGAGAGAGAGAGAGAGAGATCACAGCTGTGAGAGTTGTTATTGACTGATAGTGAGGTGAACGAGGGGGAAGAGAGTAGATGCTGGACCACCATTGGATTGTATGATTGCTGATTCAGATGGACACTTTCTATCCGTCGGATTTGTCAGAAATATAAGGACAAGTCTGGGATTCCAGGAAGACATGCACATGAGGTGGGACCGGTTAATGATGTAACGTAAAAGACGATAACGATTCAACTATTCAGTTAAACTGTTCACTTAGTTATATCATAACGTAATGACGTCAGGAGTATCGGACGGTTATGATTTATTTATCATTGATGTGATGTGACATGATTTGATATTTAGTGGGACCATGAGTTCCCAATTTAGGATCTTGTGGGTCCTAGTACTTGACTTAAAGTTCAAATCTGACCTTCTGAAGATACTTTTGGGTTGGTTATCGGAACTAGGAAAGCTGCTTTTCTAAGTCGACCCCGGTTCAATTTAGGTGGACTATAAGGACCGTCTACCAAACCTTACTGTAATAGAGTGGACCATGGTTGCACGTGGGCGAACCCATTTGGGTGGACAATGGAGCTTGCGTATGAGATACAAGAGCCAAATCCAAAACTTCCAACCAAACACCATCAACCCTGTCACTGCAAGTCTTCTGCAACCCTCAGCAGTAGCTACCAAATGTTTTTTGGGTAGTAGGAATAGTTACCTTATTGGTGTCTTTGCATGGAGTTTGAATTTATTCTGATCACGATAGAGGTCGTCTTGCTCTTTTCATGTTCTTCCACCACACTTGAGAACGTGGTTAGGCGGAAGAAACTAATTTCGGCCAGGAGGACTGAGGATCATCATGACAAGCTTATCAAGGATGGGCCATCTGGCCGACCTGTTCTGTTCAGGGCCAGTACAGATAGAATCTACCTTTTAGTGCTGATATAATATATTCGAGAGACCTCTAGCGGGTCCCATCTGAATCTCCCACCTTTATGTCGTGGAGACGCGTGAGAAGAACACAAACCTCTACCTTGATCAGTAGAGGATTTGAAGTCTATCGCATAATGACTTCCAATCTCCAACTATCCTTTTAGTATGGAACATTATGTATCTTATGCATAAAAAATTAATTTGTTCGCAATGTAATGAGGTTAAAGTCATTCTAAAAATAACATTTTACTTGTAATTAAGCGTAGTTTGAACTTAACAACCAATTCCAAGCTGGCCTATTTTTATTCCAAAGAAGTGGTCGTTGGATCATTACAAAATTGTGAAACTTGAATGACAATACGAACATAAGTGTAAATCACTAAAACGATGTATCTAAGAAAAAGGAAAAAATTGATATCTAGTGTGAGTCTAGATTTTCTACCAATCACAATCGAGAATTATAGTCTTTTCATTGAGGGGAGCATCCCATCAAGGCATCCTCACTTGAGCTTTGTCTGGCATTTTGAGAAAAACCTTTTTACCCAAACTTTTTTGGGTAGTAGCATATTTACCTAATTGGTGTCTTGCATACAGTTTGAATTTCTTCACGATAAAGGTTTGCATTCTTCTCATACTTTTTCACCACATTGTAAGAATAGAACCCACCTTTTAATGTTGACAAAATAATTCGAGAGACCTTTAGGGGGCTCCATCTAGATATTCTTCCTTTACATCGTGGAGACGTGTGAAGGGAACACAAACCTCTATCATGACCAGTAGAGGATTCAAAGTCTATCACATAATGGCTTCCTATGCAACATTCCGGATCTTAGGCATAAACAATTTAATTTGCTTGAAATGTAATTACATTTCGATGTCAAAGTCATTATGAAAATAACATTTTACCTGTAATTAAGCTCTGGTTGAACTTAGTAGCCAATTCCAAAGAAGTGGTCATTGGATTATTACCAAATTGTGAAACTTGAATGACAATTCGAGCAGAAGTGTAAATCACTACAACAGGAGAATAATCCTCTTTTGGTTGGGGGTTGAGCATCCAATCAAAAGATCCTCACTTTAGCTAGTTTTCTTACTTATGTCTAGCTTTTTGAGAAAACCTTTTAACCCTCTTGTCTTGGTATGAGTATCTTATCTTCTGAGCATATATATCATTTGAAGCCTTTAATTTATTGAGCTATGGTTTTACACCCTTTGTGTTTACCTCTTTTTAGGATTTTTGAACTGATTCCTTCAAGGACAAAGCCAGCTTAAATATATATAAAAAAGGTTCCAATTATTGAAAAACAGTGAAAGTTCATGTTCTCGTCTTACTCTGCAAGTTCTTGGAAGCATGTGAAAAACCACGTAATGTTGTCTCAAAACGTGCATTAAGTGATAATATAATACCGATTGATACAATTGACACTTACGAAAGCTCTAAAAATTTACTTATTGGTCTTTTAAATTATTAAGACTTCGATGCTTTGTCCCAACTCCCAACCTTCAAAAAATATATATGGTGTGCTCGGTAAAATGGTAGAACAGTGACACTGTGATCTATGTTTCAAGACGAATGAGTTGCTCTCTTTGCAAACCCATGCAGAATTACCATTACAGTTAATTTGTCTTTTTTCTGGGTAACTCCAACCAAAGACCAAAAAAAAATTAGTTTCTTAGTTTTTTTTGGGAAATCTCAAATCAGTAGCCCTAGGCTCTATGAATAGGAAATGGATTTTTGTCTTATGTAATTTCTTGAATTTTAGGAACATTAGGAGAGACTAAGTAGCGTTATTTCATACAGAACATAATGAATTTTTTGTCATTATCTTTATCATTAAAAATTTTCTCCAATCGGAGGCCGAAATATTGATAGATTGGAAATTTTCAAAAAATTGAAGGGGGGGGACATGGCCCCCTGGTCCTAATGTAGCTCCGCCAGTGCTGAATTTCTCTCTTAAGATTTTGATAGTGACAAAGAGGAAGTGAGAGGATAGGAATAGCCATAGCATGGTCGGTTTGATTCCAACAATTAGACGAGAGAGAATTGTTATAATGTTACAATAGTTAGAGAGAGATTGAACCCAGAGTCATGAATATCCTAGATAATGAACAATATGTCTTTTTTTCAATTCAATATATATCCTTCGCAAAAGGAAGCGATGGGTTGATGCATTTTTTGTTATATGAGTGTTGGGTTTGGGCGTGTTTTATATTCTACGGGTTCATAAAATTAGAAATTTGGCCATATCTGTAATTGAAACAGATTTTGGGTAAATTACTTGTACAAAAGCAAAATTGTAATTGTATGGGAATTAGTATTGTAAGTTTTCATATAAATAGTCTATATGAGATAACATATAGGCTATGTTTGTTTGCAAAGGTGGGGTGGGAAAAAAAAACATGTGGGTCCCATGTATAATGAAGTGAGGGAGAAGAAAAAGAAAAGAAAGGGTTTTGTGGAAAAGTGATAGTGGTGGGTCCCACTTTTACTTTTCCCAACTTTCTCACAAAGTCCCACCAAATATGTGGGATTTTAAAATGGTTTGGGGTGAGAAAGTTGGGCTGCCACATCAGCAAACAAGTTTCCTCTCATTTTCCCACCCCAAGCAACCAAACAATCTACCATTTTGGGATTTAAGAGAAAAGTAAAAAATTTACACTCTTTTCAAGAATTTTCCCACCCCACCTTTATTCCAACAAACAAACGCAGCCATAGGTAACATGACAAGCAAACAGTAGTACTTTGTTGTTAGAGTGGTAAGGTTTTCAACGATATATTGAAATCTCTTTTTCTTTCGGGTGAAGGTACTCAATCTTGCCTAATCACACACAAATTTCTTGAATGTGTTTTGTTTGTGTTCTTTTTCGTAATTGTGCTTCTGTTCCCAAAAATAAAAACAGACATTTATATGACATCTCTACCAATTTACCTTCTTGCACATTTTTTTTTTGAGTGAAAAGGAATATAAGATATAATTGAATAGGGGGTTCTTAATTCTTATATCATCAAAAACCACCATTGTCTTGCACATTTCTCTAATACATGTAAATTTGTGGGATTTGCCTATAATGGAAAAGGGGGAAATGAGTCTAAAACATGTATCAAGAGAGGCAAAGATAATTGAAGTAGTAAAAAATCAAACATCATGATGATCTTATGTCTCATAAGTTTTTCTTGTTCTCTTCCGTGTGACAGAATGGTGACTTTTCACCATTCACCATTCATGGTTGGATGAATTAATTTATCCCCACAAAAAATGGTTTCTTGGAATTTTCAAAATCTCTCAAGTGGTCCAAGTAAATGCTGGTGAATGAGGTAACAGATTTCAGCATGAATTTATTTTTATTGTGACTCTTAAGAGGACAAAGAATGATCCACCAAAATTTTTGCTTTGGTGCCATTTATAGTTTTATACCAGAAAAAATGGAGAAGCTTTAACAGTTTTTGTTCTTTCCTGCTGGATGATATACTTGGAACCAATTGAAATTTGAAACAAAGAGGGAAAGCTTTTGAGCTCAGAAAAGCTTCTGTGGCTTAACTTGTAAATCATAAACTGTACACAGAGAAAGAGCTGCAATGAAATGACTACTATTCAGATTCAACTGGCCATGAATGATGGAAAAAAACATTTATCCTTATCTGTTGAAAGGGATAGAGCATGTGCAAAGCCAATGATTTTAATGTTTGAATAGAACATGACACTGTGTATTCTCAACATCATCTGCCCATTTGATTCTCAGGGTTTTCTGTATCGACCTCAAAGTTTAAAGTATTGGTATTGATCAGGTGATTTTAAGAGACGTATCGTCCTATACCTGTATCGAGTATTGTATCGCATTGGCTAAGGGCCTGTTTGGTTACATGAATCCATGAATTTGAGAATTAATACCCGTTTGGTTGTAAAAATCTCTAGATTCATGAAATCTAGAGATTCAACTTTTTACATTAAAAACGTGAATCTGTAGATTTATGGGTAAGGGGTGAAATCCATAGATTTCAAAAAAACTATACATATGCACATTCACAAAAATCACGTCGATCAAATAGATTTGAAATCTCCAGACTCATGTAACCAAACAGGCCATTGTATTTTGGTGTAATTCAATGGAGAGACGTATCGAGATGTATTGTATCGGTTGGGTCAAATATAGAAACGTATCGATAATTATTGTATAATATCGTGGGATACTTTAAACCTTGGTCTACCCAATAGCTCACTAGAACAAAACAGCAGCACAAACCCAGATATGTGTATGAGAGTTCTATTAATTCACACCAAAATCACCACCAGAAAGTACAATCTGAAGGGTTTCTGGTACTGTTACTAATATTTTGTATATAAATTATCTGTGTGAATCCTCCTTGAAAGCTGGATAGATATAATACTGTTCTGAAACCAAATGGTCCATGCACGGGGTTGCTGACCACCATGTTTTGCAGATTTCTGGGTACTGGCCACTGGGTGCTACAAAACTTAGTGAGTCAAATCTGGCACGGGATCGTCTCTGGATTTCTGGGTGACCACTATTGCAGGCTTGCAGCAGAGAAGATAGAAGAGAACGTGTGGTGTAGGAGTAGTTACAATCGTTGCTTAGCTCATATGGGTCAGAGTCACTGTGTTGGTGATTCATTATTTTTGGATCTATACATACAGAGAGGACCCTACAGTACAGTTTTGACTTCATTTCTGTAACATATATAAGCATTAGAATCATTTTTTTTCTTCAAATGAGGTACCTACTAAAATATACATGGAACACAGGTATATATTTCCTTGCAGTTTCCTGGGATTCTGCTGCAACCATTAGCAAAGTGGCACGTGTTGGTGTGGCAAATGATGTCTTTAGAATCAAATCTTAGATCAAAGCTGTGAGGGTTCTCTTTGTTGGATCCTTAGTGACCAGCCAGCCAGGAAATCACTAGAGGAAGATAATCCCATAGATACTGAATCAGGTTTCTCAGATTCTAGGAAGAGTATTGCATTCTATTTTTATAGATTTTAAAACTTAGTTATGTCGTAAAAAAAAAAAAGAGGGAATCCAATAGCAGCGACCGAGTGCTCCTTGCTACGAAATGTTCACTAGTCTTTTTATTAAATGTGATATATACAAGCATTAGCCCTATGCACTACTAGCTCAAGCACTAGCCTCGTCAGCAGAGCCTCACCGGAAGCCTAGTATAGTCCATAGAAGTGGGTAGCGCATGAGGTTTACCAAACCACTTGGAAGTAAGCTTGAGACCACTAAATCACCACCCTCGATGATATTAAAATAATATAAATATTTCAACCCAACTTGTCTGGTGATGTGGCAACCCAACTTTTCCACTTCAAGCCATTATATAACCCCACATATTTGGTGGGATTTTGTGGAAAAGTTGGGAAAAGTAAAAGTGGGAACCACCACTATCAATTTTCCACAAAATCCTTTCCTTTCCTTCTCCCTCATCCTACTACCCATGGGACTCACATGTTTTTTTTTTTCTCACCCCACCTTTGCAAACAAATGCAACTTTGGTTTTCCTCAGACAGAACATTATGTCTTACATTGGAAAGAGAGGGGCTAAACGTTTGGTTTAATTATCTACAAAATGCATTGTATGTTATATATATTTTGACCTTCATGACTGCATTCACATGATGCAACGCAAATTGGCTTAGCTTGAACAGTTGAAACGCATTTGAATCAAGCCATGGAGAGAATATCTATGACTTAAAATTTTTTATTCAGAAAATTGAAGTTGGGAGGTGTTCTTAGAAGGATACCTTCACACTGGAATGTGGCATGGAGAAGTGTTTTCACAAAGAAAGTGATCTTATCGTTTCATCCACAAATTTGGGACTTTAAATATGTCTAAAAACGAGCTCTTTTGCTTTAACAAATTTCTTGTCTTACTTTTTCTCACTGAACCATAATTTGAAGGCACATGAAATATCATTATTAGTATTACCTAAAAAAAATGTATTATTATTGGATGCAACCTACCAAGTTCAGGCCAACTTTTCATCGGAGGAGAACAATGTACTTCTTTGACCGTTTTAAACTATACAATACAGAGTAGTGCCCACATAAAATCCACTGAGATTTCTATCTCGAATTTTTTTCAATATTTACATGTAGACCTATTATTATTGTGTGGTAAAAAAATATCAAGAGAGTATATTATTCTCCCATAACCACAAGGTGATCCAGATCCAACCTTAGAACTGAGCAATCTTGGAGATGAAAACACATAGCCAAATTTAGAATGATCAAATACGGTAAAGAAAGTACCCAACATATGTTTCAGTTTCAAAGTACCTAATCTGCTGATTGAATCAAACTCAGCCAAATGAATAGTTCAGAACTTCAGATCTGGATTGAATGATTCAACATTGTTCTATTGAATTATTGTCAACAATCCCATCAGGTGATGACTTCAAAAGTAATGAACCATTCTTGGAATCTTGGACAAATACTCACGGATTGGACTCAAAGGCTACCAAGTACCAAGTGATAAAAAGGGCATCAATATATGACAAATTAATTTTGAGTCTGTAACATCAACAGACTAGATGTGACATATTTCACGTGAAAGGCAATTTCAACAAACACAAGGTATCAGACCATTCTGCAAAGCCAAGGGACCTTTTTTTCACAAAATGCTAGGTACTTATGCACTTATGCTCAATGTGGTATACACGTCGGCGATATATCGTTGTGTCGAAGGGAGCCGATACGAAATATGTGGGCGATACGAAGAATTCCAAAAGTCGATGATATATTGCCGAAATTGTCGAAAATCAGTTTATTGCAAAAAATCACATTTTATAATCAAATATCGAGGGTATTTAAGTAAACTCACTCACCAGAAATGCTTTAGCCTTCGACTTCTTCTCCGGCAAATTCACAACGGTAAATTTGTAGTTGCAGCGACAAACTAGGATGATTCAAATGAGATAGCTCCGTTGTTCTCTTGATCTTCGCTTTGCTCTTCTTTGCAGGAGTCATATTTTTCTCCGCCCTATTTGGTTTCAACTTTCAGGTTCATTTAGAGAGAGATTTCTCACCAAGTTAGGTAAAAAGCCACTCCGTAAATCATATTTGGCCAGGATTTCATAGACTTGCGTTGTTAGAAGATGAAGCAAGGGGGATTGCAAGCGTAGAAGGAACCATCGTTTGACTGGTACGGTGGCACCACAGGTCCTCTACCGGTGAAATCTGGCTCATGTGCCTTAAACTTTAATGCCTAAGCCCATCGATTTTCCTTTTTTTTTTTGGGGAAATCCGATTGTTTCTCCTGCATAATGTCGGGAACTTTTGTGGACATTTCAGGGTTTTGTTGGCTAGCGAAACCCCAAAATCTAGTGAATTTTCGTATATTACATTAGAGTACAGGAGTAAATAAAAAAAAAATCCTTTTTGATTGTGTTTGATGTCATTTATGAAATCAATTTCTAATTCAAATTGACTACCAAAAAATATATATATATGTTTTGGATTTTTCAATTGTTTTTGTAGTCAAAACCTCTTCCTTTCTGTTCTCATCTTGTTATCCTTTCATGTCTTGTTTTAAAACTCTCCGTCCTTTTCTATTTTGGTTTTGGGGGAAATTACAATCACGGTTTGAAGAATCAGAGATCAATTTATCCAGATCCTATGTGACATCCACTAGAATTTGTTGTTGTTTATTTTTTTTTTTTGGAATGAGGTTCATCCAGGCCAGCTTGCGTGCACTACGAACTCTGGCCACTAGAATTTGTTGTCCCATACTTGGTTGAACATAAAGTATACTCTTGAGAGTTGAGATAGAAACTGAAATCCAACACCCGTAGTACACTCGTCCTTTACCTAATTGATTTTTGAGTAACTCACATGGTTAAAAGGCCATTTTAATTTATTGATTTTTAGGTGGGGAGAGAAATAACCAAATGAATCTGAATCCTCTACCTACATGAAGAGAAAATTTTTTAATCTATATAGTTAGATTTATAACACATATTTAATTTATAGACGAAACTTTTTTTTTTTTGCCAAAAAGAGAGAAGATCTAGATTCTTATATTTTTGGAATTTTCCTGAAAATGAGGATTTGCTTTTAGATTGGACATGTATCAATCACCTAACCATATGGGTTGAAAAAGTGAAAATTACTTGATTAGCTAGTTTTAAATTTTCATTTTCAAAAGTAACCACTCAAAGTTTCACTTAACAAAACTAACTAAAACTATATTTGGGTTTACAAAACTAGTTTTGGAAGGCTAGAAATGACATGTTTTTTGATAATAACTTATGGGCTCCTTAACAAATTGGATCTATTGCATGGAGTAAGGCCCATGAGTATTTACAAGGCCATTCAACATGTTTTAATACTCATTTTCAATCTCTTCCTACGTTTGCCTCTAGATGGATGCCCCTAGCAAGGCCTGTTTACAAAGTCAATTCAGATGCCACTCTTGATCATAATAATAAAAAAGTGGGCCTGGGTTTCATCATGCATGATTGGCAAGGAATAACAAATTTTGCAGTGTCTCAACCCGGTTCTGCATCAACAATTTTAATGGCAGAAGTAGAGGCTATGAGAGAGGCAGCACTTCACTTGTTAGCTGAAGATATTGACCATGTTATTTTTGAGTCAGATTGTGAAGAGTTAATCTCAATCCTACAATACTAAAAGATGCCGCCTATTTCGATCCATGCATTCATAGAAGACATTCGACACTTAAGTTCTGCTTTTGAAGAATGCAATTTTTCTTTCGTTTCTAGGAGATTCAATCATGTATCGGATCACCTAGCAAGGAGGGCCAAGTCACTTTCAGGCATGACTAGTTGGCCTTTATCCACTCCTTGGATACAAAATATTTATAACTCTGTTTCCTCGGCTTTGCCTTAATAAATTTGTCTTGTTTACCAAACAAAAAAAAGGTTTACAAAACTAGCCAAAATAATGATTTTTCACCCATTTGGACATTTTTATTCCTAAAATTAATCATTCCAATATGGGGGTAAAAATGTCCAAAGGGAATGAAAAATTAGTGATTTTTCCCTTTTGAACAAAATAGTGATTTTTCCTTTTTAATGTGGTTAGTTTTAGGGGTGAAAAATGTCAAAGGGATGAAAAATTACTATTTTAGCTAGTTTTGTAAACCCAAATTTAGTTTTAATTAGTTTTGTTAAGTAAAACATTGAGTGATTATTTTTGTAAAGGAAAACCTAAAAGTGACTAATCATGTAATTTTCCCAAAAATTCTCTTTATGTGAGTGGAGGATCTAGACTCGAACCAGAAGAGGAAGGAAGTAGACTATCGGGTTGGGTAAAGCTCAGCTTTAAAATTTGAAATAGGGTGTAAATGGATAACCGAAATCCGTTTCCGAATTAGTTTAGCAATATTCGAATTCGTCTTATTACTACCCATTTCTTACCGATTATTATCATTTCGATTAAATTATTAGATTAAGTTACTTATTTGGATTTATTTTTTTATTTTTATAATTTTTTTACTTGAGATATGTGACAATTTTTTTTAGATTTTCTACAAAAATAACTACCAAAGTTGTTAAATTCTTAAATTTTGAACTTAGCATTCACAAATAAAATGGTAAAAATATCAACAGTTAGTCGAAAACTTGTATCTAATTTGTATTCATGGCCATTTAGAAGAATCTACTTAAGAAATAACTATTTGATTATCATCCAAATCCGACTGAGTCCATTCGAAAACCTATAGGATATTGTCCGAATTAGTCCGAATATAATAAGATGTATATATATGGTATTACTACTATCTGATCTAAATCTGATCCGTTTACACCCTTACTTTGAAGGTCGTTAGAAATTTCCCAATCATAACCCATTCTAGGGTTTATAATTGTTCAGCCCAGGCGCTACCTGGGCTCTGGGCCCATTTCGGGCAAACCTTGCAACGCTCGTAACAATTTATATGGTTGCCAGTGAGATGATTTTTGGGCCCACGAGGCCCAGCCCAGTGAAAGATAAAGAAGTGAAGCGTGGATGATAGGGGTTAGGGGATGATTTCAGATTATTGAACCGATTCGTGTCGGAAACTCGGAATCCTCACTTCTGTTGCAATTCCGATAAAACCTTGATTCAGTCCAGGCTGTCCAGCTTCAAGAAAAGTGTTTCGCAAGATCGATACTCTGAGCCAAAAGCCAACGACAGGCTCGCAGGCAGTCATTCTCCAACGAGCTCTCTTTATCTACCAATGTAATTCTTCGTCAATCGTCCTCGAAGTTTTCCATCGATGTTAGGATCATAAATTTGGCTTAATAAAGAAGAAGAAGCACGGTTGACTAGTTATGGCTTTCATGGCGGTTCTGGAGACAGATCTGCGCGCGTTATCTGCTGAAGCACGACGCAGGTATCCTGCTGTGAAAGACGGGGCCGAACACGCAATTTTGAAGGTTAGTTAGTATACCTAAGGCATGAAATTATCAATTGGATCCTTGTGATGCTACTTCGGGACAATAGGGATCTGAATTTGAAGATTATTTGTGGGAAGGGGTTGCTGATGAGATTAGCGTGATTAGTTTCAGTTGAAATGTGATTGACACAGACTCAAAATTGTAGAATTAACGTATGAATTTTGAGAGTACGAGCAGTTTAAGGAATAGAGCTTGAAGTCAGATAGGGTTGGGGGTGGGGAGCAGTTGGATCCTTAGAAATGCTCTAGTCGAATTTATATACTTCTTAACTAAATACAACTTGTGGCTTGTGTTCATGAGGAATACGGAAATGACTGAAAATACACTCTTCTTTATGATTTCTAACTTTATGTCGTAGTTGGATGTTAAACCCTGTCTATTGGAGTACTCTATTTTATACTGCATAGAAGAAGTTAAAGCTTCCAGTTGTGAACATTTTCCAAACAAACGGAAAATAAAGTATTCATTTTGATTCAACAGTATGGAAATGAGGAGCTTCGAAGTTTGTTATAGTACAAGTCTATCTATTCTGCGAATAATAGAAATGCATTATTTGGAAAGTAATAGATTTTTGAATGGACAGTACAGTCATTAAGTTAAGAAGGAGATTGTTTGTTGATTGAAAGGTTTCCTTCTGATTTTTAATCATTGAAGAGAAGTTACAAAGCAGACAATTAGAGTTCAGAAGCATAAGTTGGTTAGTTCAATAAATATACTTTCGTCATATAATATATATTTTAGTTTTAATTCAATGGATTTGTTTATTGACCTGCAGCTTCGTTCATTATCAAATCCTGGAGAAATTGCCCATAATGACGATATACTGCGGATATTTCTTATGGCATGTGAGGTTAAGAGTGTGAAGTTGAGTGTTATTGGGCTTTCTTGTCTGCAGAAGCTCATATCTCATGATGCTGTTGCACCCTCAGCTCTGAAAGAGATACTTACTACCCTGAAAGCTGTAGGTTCTGCAGATAATTACATTGTGTACTTTCTGATGTCATCTTATTTCAGATCTATTTATTGTTGCTTTGCATCATAAACTACTATTTCTGCAATGACACACTTTGTTGATGCTTCACGAGTTTATGTTGATTTATGTTTACTGTTTTGCTTTTTTTATGAGTTTGCCAATATTTATCCTATGTTGGTTACTTGTTTCATATCAAGGCATTACTAGCATAATTATATCATAGTGCGTTTATATGATGTCTATGTTTTATATAAGAATAATTTTATGAAAGTACCATTGCTATAGTCATAAACTGCATGCCTAGGATTGAGTTTCAAGATATTTCTCCAGATCTAGGAGGCAGAAAAGATAGAAGTAGCAGTCAGAAAGGCATTTTTAGATATTGAAAAACTAAATCCAAATAGGAGTTTGACTTCAGACTATAGGTTGCAAATGCTATGATGTATTACGGTACTAATGATCACTAAAATATCCTATTCCACACATAGTTTACTAATAGAAAGTAATCAAATCATACGATTGATGTAAAACAAGTTCAATAAGAATTAGAAAGGGGAATTGTACCTGTATGAACCTTAACATAGTTTTGCACAAGGTTAAGGACTTGAGTCAATTGACTTGACTCACTAACACATCAAATATTGAAGTGTTCAATTTATAATATATAACATCATTCAGTGTAAAAATCACAACAAAGTAAAATGCACCATCTACATCATTATATGATTCGAAACATGCTATTCTATGCATGTACCAATTAGGTTTCCCATGTCATATTGTTGTGATAGAATTCTCGTATGTTTCCAAACATTGCTTATGATTGTGGTTAAATCAAATTGTTTTCTTGTAGATGTAGCACAAATCAAATATTAATGCACATGGTTCAAGTTTTGACTGGGATGGGCCAAAATTTCAATTAAATCTCAGTTTCCCAAGAAAGTGAGATGAAACCATGGGTTATTTTTTTTTAAATCCTAGGCTTTGACAAGTTTCTACAATCTCTCGTAAATCTCAATAGTTTCGACCAATATTCAAAAATTTCAATTATTCCAACCAATAAATGCCAGGTTATGACTAATTTCAACTAACCCAATTTCAATAGTTTCGGCTAGTTTCAACTAGTTTCGGTTTCACCAGCTTTGATGGTTTCAACTAGTTTTGACTAGAACATTACATGTCAAGTTTTAACCCAAAAATTCTCTGGTTGCAGCATGGTTTTTTCCATGGTATGAAATCATGTGAAATTTCACAAGGTTTTAAGTATCTTGAGGTCACAGAAACGAGATACAATTGCGAAACAAGGTTGAGTTAGTTGACTGAATTTCGGTATTTCAAGAAATTTCGGTTTTTGCTGAAATTTTGAAAATTTCGGTGAATTTCAGGGGTTTTAATTGTAAATTGTAGTTTGTAATTTCTAATTGTAATTAAGATTTGATTACTTTTGAGATGCTCTAGTTATTTCTTATGTGTTTGTCATGCATATTTTAATGAAGTTAATGTTTTCTTGATTACCAATTAAAATTACTTCTCATTTATGTCAATTTATACTTTAAAAAAATTATATTTAGATTTGTGAAAATACAACAATCACTCTCGTTCCATACAACTAAGAATATGCGAATCAAGAAGACCAATATGTATTATGTTTTTATAAAAGATAACTTTGGAAATGTGCTTACTGGCCTTAAAATAGGCTGTCCATCAACAACCAGGTAAAATTCAGCCTTAGAACCCATGGAGCCATCAACCATAACCTGGTAAAGTCTAGTTCCATGTTTTGCCAAAATTTTGTCCAAACACTGAAACGAGATGAGTTTTTGAACCTGGTTGAAACACCAAAATGAGATGAGTTTTTGAACCTTGGTTTTGACACATGTTGGCCATATCTCGATTTTTGGCAAGCTGAAATCAGCCTCAAAGCTGCAATCTTGATCCTTGGTAATGCACTTATACAACTGCTCCAAATCTCCAATGACTTTCCCTTCTAAAATCGAACTAAAATTCCACAAAGAGCAGCGAGGTGAATGAATTTTATTGATATCTTGCTGGTTTGAGTTGGGGATGTTTTATAACCTGGGTTGAACCAAGGTTTTGTTCAAACTGATACTTTTGACTGAGATCTTGGTTGAGTTGGGTATTTTCAGGTTTCACATGCCATCTCATTTCGGTGTCAAAACCAAAGATCTAGGTTAGTTCTTGAAGTATGATCGGCTAGAGGATACTAATTCTGTTGACAAATTTTAATTCTTTTGAAACCAAGGCCTCTCATCTTTGAGGAGGCAGACAATTTTCCTGCTAATAAGGTGAAGGAATCTGGAAAATCACAATTGCTCCAAAGAAAGGCATGCGCAGGAGGCTCCAACTTCATAAAGATGCCCTGAGGAAGGCAGAATGCTTGACCAGTAGTTTTAAAGAGGATTGAGGAACAGATCTAATCAATTCAAGGCATCTGACATAAGTGAGCAATTTGCATTTCCAAAGCTGGACCCTCTTATACAGGGCATCTCGAATAAGGGAGAAGTGGTCAGCAATCACCCTGGAAGAAATTAAAAGCAATCTCAATAATACTTTACAGAAAGATGGTTCACAAAGAACCCAGGCTTCTGTTTTAGGCAAGTCTCATCAACCTCAGAAAGCCAGACAAGGAACAAGAGAGATTTGGAGTGATTGATATGAAGACCTGGTATACTTTCAGAATGACATCAGTAAAATCTAGCGGACTCCACTGTAGGGATATTTTTCTGGAAGTCACTTCGTTAACTAAGTTGTTAAGATTTAACCTTGAGCTTGACGGAGGGTTACAGAGTTAGGAGTGGTTGTTTTTGGCCCTCAAATTAGTGATAACATCCAGTATGAGTTGTTGAATAACTTCAAGAATATGTGACAGTTCTAAAGAAAGAACATAGAAGCGGACTATAGTTTCTGATATGAGATAACAGCAATACCATTAGGATTGACCACCTCTTACTTGAATATAGATCTGCTATAACACTAGGCCTCCTAGTTTGAAAACCAGCCATGTGACACCCAAAACTTGGAGGTGGTACTTTAGCAACAGAGGCTATTGAAGTTACATATTTGTGGGGAATGCCATGCATTGTCCAGGTCTTGTTCCAACTTCCTGGTATGACCAAGGACTGAGCTTATTGAAGGGGAAGGATCTTTTACAGGAAAAAAAGGGGCAAGGCCCTCCCGGTAGCATACCCTATTTAGCGTAGACTTTTCCGACTTCCCGAGGTTTGCCTCTTCCCTCTTCCTTCCAGCTTCCTCCTTTCATTTTTCCTCATTTGTCTGTTCCATTTTCTTCTTATCTCACTCCCTGGTCCTCTTTTTCCATCTCTTGATTCCCTCTTCTTAAATCCAGTTTCCCCTACCTTTTTTGATCTGATTCATTTAGACGATGCTATTAAGTTGGGATAAGGCTAGGTATATTGCTTTTGTTAATGAAATTATGTATCTGCAGCCCCTCGTCCAAAAAAAATATAAAAATAAAAATAAAAATAAAATAAAACAAAAAAGGAAAGAGTAAAGCAAGGTCCAATATCGAACCTTTTGTGGGCCAAGGAGGCAAGGATAGAGTTCAGTAGCTTAGTGTTTGGGTTGGACTTCTTAGGCTTGGGCATCCAAATCCGACATATCTCTCTAGAAATTTGGTGTTTGCTGTGTCACTGATTGGCTGATGATCCTTCTGTATCAGAATATATTTTGTTAAAACTGAAAAATGTGGTTGCTATAAATCCTAGAAGAAACTATTTTTGGAGGAACAAGGGTTGCTCTTTGGTGCTATTTAGGGCCAACTGGTAGACATAATGTGATCCTGTTGGTACTTGTTTATAAACCGCCCAATTCAAAGGCAACTTATAATTTTGTGTGTTTTCTTAACATAATATTTGTCTCCTCTTCCTTAATCTCTTGCTATTTCCTACAATAAGTTCTTGTATTTCGTATCTGATGCCTAATCTTTGTTCTTTTTTCGCTTTTACAGCATGCCGAAATGGTAGATGAGACTGTTCAGTTAAAGACCCTCCAAACCATACTTATTGTATTCCAGTCACGTTTACATCCTGAAAGTGAGGTGATTGTTGATTCAACATTAAATATTGCCAGTTTTGAAACAAAAATGCTATTTTAATCCTTGACTAAGGGTAATGATGAAATCATTGGCGCTTAGTCAGGTGACATCTTGCCCCAAGCTGCTTTATTTTCACATGTCGTAGGGGGTGCAATCCCTTTAGCCTCAAAAGTATCCTTCATGGGTGGGGTTTTTGGTGAGTTTCATTATGTGTTAATCTGTTTTCTTAGGTTGATTTTATTTATTTATTATTTATTTTTTTTATAGGGTGGGGGGAGGGGTTGATTTGGAGCAAAATATTTCCCCCTTGTCTTCCATCTGACTATGGACACTAATTTCTTTAGAAACTTTCACATTATTTTCAAGATACTTCATTGTGGTTTTCAGTCTTCTGGACATTATTTGCTTTAGGCCTGTGTTAAAATCTGGTTTTGGGGTTGGAATGTCAATAGATTGGTAGATAGGTAGATTAGCACCTGGCAATTGAGGCTTGGAATTTTTTGAATTGACACTTGAAGATGAAGCAACATAGTAATGCAATCTAATTTGATTTCAGGACAATATGGCTCAAGCTCTTGGCATCTGTCTCAGGCTTCTTGAAAATAGTCGATCATCTGACAGTGTGCGCAAGTAAGTCAAATTGTTCATTATTCTTTTAAGTGTCAGATTTCAGACTCTGCCTTCTTGGCTTCATATATGAATATTTCATTTTGTTAATTAGTCTATGATATTGATGATACAGTAGGTTAACTCTTTCCTGTTTTGTGAGTGATCATTTTCAGTTGGTGCTAACTTGTCCAAAGCGTAGGTCTCAGGATCATTTCTCTTTTTTTTTTCCTTTTTCTTCAAAATCCTAGCTTCTCATCGGAGTTTTTATACTTCATTCAGCACTGCTGCTGCTACCTTCAGGCAAGCAGTTGCCTTAATTTTTGATCGTGTTATATGCGCTGAATCACTTCCTGCTGGTAAAGCTGGTTCTAGTGGTCAAAATTTTCGAACCTATTCTGTTACTGGTGATGTTAGTCGGAGCATCAACCACTCAGAGTACGTGGTCTTTTGTACATCAACTATTTCTCTTATCTTCCAGTATGTTTGATGGTTTTTCTAGCTGACTCATGCATTAGCAGGTCATTGAAGAGTGATTGTGTAAGTGGAGGACCATTGCCGATGCGGAAGAGCCTAACTAAAGCTGGCAAACTTGGGTTACGTTTGCTTGAAGACCTGACAGCTCTTGCTGCAGGTGGATCTGTATGTGCTGAGTGGAAACTATTAGCCTGTTTGCTTGTGAAATCTTTTATTTTGTTGTCATATATGTGCCTTCAGATTCTGAGTTTCTATTGTCAAGTTCGCAGTTTTCTTTTTTTTTTGGATGAATGAATAAATATATTAAAGGACAAAATACCGAACTACAAGAAAGATCCAAACTGGGAAGGATCAAAGAGAAGGATGGAATTGGGAGTTGAGTCCCCAGGAAACAACAATGAACCTGTTCCTTGGGGAATCAACAACCGGGGGATGGGGAATACAAGCAAGCCTAGCAGATACATCAAAGTAAATCGCATTCCAAATCGGGTCGAGAGAGCAGGATTTAGAAGTCCAACGCCTGAGATTGTGCTCCCACCAAAGATGGTGGACCATAGTACCAAAGACAAGCTTACCAATCCGGTCACAAATAGAGTTACCTGAAAAGCTACTCAATATCCAAGAATAGTCATGATCAAACCCAAATGAGCGACGGGAGCGGGGCCAAATGTAGGCAAGGGCTTTCCTCCAGAGGGAACTAGAGAAAGGGCAAGAAATAAACAAATGCTATTACCGTTAAGTAATATTATAGTTTCATTGATGGTTCTATTTATTTATTTATTTACACTTATAATGGATGAATTAATCAAAGACATTCAAGATTGGGTTCCTTGGTATATGTATTTTGTTGATGATATTGCTTTCATAGATGGGACACAAGTTAGGGATTAATACCAAGTAAGAATCATGGTGAGAAACTTTGGAATCAAAACGCTTTAAACTAAGTAGGAGAAAAACAGAATATCTAGTGTCAACTTTGGTCATGATCGGACTGATGATGAGGTGGTGAAACTTGATGAGGAGTTCCTACGAAGCGATTAGTTTGGTTACCTTGGCTCAATCATATAAATAAAAAAGGTGATATTGAGGTGATGTTTCCCAGAGAATTAAAAATAAGGTGGATGAAGTGGAGAGGTGTGTTTGGCTTTAAAGAAAATATCTATAGGATCATTGTACGATGAACTATGATGTATGGTGCAGAGTGTTGGGCTGTCAAGAAACATCATATAGATAAACTCACTGTAGCAGAAATGAGAATGCTAAGGTGGCAAACTAGGAAGGATAAGATAAGGAATGATCATATTAGAGCCAGTCTAAGAGTAACTTTGATAAATGATAAGCTATAAGAAAGTCATCTGAGGTGGCATGGTCATGTTCAATAGAGGGCTATAAATGCCCCTATACGGGAAAGCAATTTAATACATATTGAAGGAACTAGAGAAATTAGGGGCTGACCTAAGATAATCTTAGGAGAAGTGTTGAGAAAGGATATGCATAGCTTAGGCCTTGTATCTAGTGTGGCCTCAAGGAGAGCTGGTTGGAAGCATGGTGCAAATTTCAGTCAAAACCTAAGTTTAGCCTAGGCAAAAACCGAAATTTGGTCGAAACCTTTTTTTTTTTTTTAATTCTAACCTTAGGTTTTGGGCCTTATATGACCTCCATTTCATCTGATTTCTTGCCTCCTACCTATTTAAAGCATAATAAATAAAATGAAACTAATATTTTGCCAAACCACTGAAAATTTATTATTCAAGTATACTAACAAATGGCTTGGTTCCGACAAGTACAAACTATATTGCATACAAGCATAAAGTCATTAGTATACATGAATTGTTTGATAGAATGGTTACATATACAACAAGTCAACAAAGTACAATGACCAACTATATCAAGTGATGGTGTCTCGCATATATTAAGTTGAAGCCCATATATCATGTATACATATATATTTTTTCAAAATACATAATCTTCAAAATAGTTTTTAAAATCAGAAAATAAAAAAATAAGATTAACAACACACAATTATAGATCATAGTCCTAGACTAAACATATATTGATTTCAAGGCAATACTAAGATCATTTAAGGCATGAATAAAACAAAAATTAAAAAAGGGAAGTTTGGAACTATTGGGTATGGCTCATGCTTCACATTCTATTGCCGCCGGAGTTTCCTTTGTAGCTGTTGTGCTTAAGAGGTGTTTGGAGGCAAAAGAGGAGCAAAAGAGTTGTTTGAAGGCAAAGGAATTGTGGAAATTCGGTGAAAATGGGATAGAAATCAGCAAAAACCAAGGAAAAAAAGTTAATAGTGTCAAAACTTGTGAAATTTCGGTCAAAACCTATGCTTTCGACAAAATCTTGAAGGTTTTGTTTCGATTTCCGAAAATGCAGTGATTTCAGTCGAAATTTATTCCATGGTTGGAAGGCAAGAATCCATGTAGCCGACCCAATTTAGTTGGGACAAGGCTTCTTGTTGTTGTTGTTGTTGTTGCTGCTGCTGATGGTTCTATTTGTCAATGCAGTTCATTGCTTATAATACTCATTTAGTGATAAATTCCAGTTATACATTTTCTTACCGATGGATGATGCATTTGCTTGTATCCTTTCAGGTTACCTGGTTACGTGTGAACTCTCTTCAGCAAACATTTGCCCTAGATATATTAGAGTGAGGCTCCATCCACTTCCGACATACTAGCTTTTCTGTTTATATATGAACAATTGCACCACTATTCATCAGTCTGGTTCAACATTTTTTTTGTTATTACAGTCTTAGGCATTAGCATTGGTATACCCCCCCCTTTTTTTGGGGGGGGGGGGGGGGGGGGGGGGGGGGAGGGGGATAGTAGCCACATCATAAAATTTTCCCTGGGCAAGTGATTTATATTTCTTTAATGTTATCTTGTTTGTACCCAACTGAAGCTATCCATACTACTAATACTACTGCTACCTATGGAATTTGGATGGTCTGAGTGCTTGTACTCATACTAGAATAATGAAATTCCCCAAGAATGTTGTTTAATTTCGAGTGAGAGGTTTGTACTGCTTAGTCATATTCTGTATGCATTTACTGCGTTGTTTGATAAAATAATTTATTGATGCTGGTGCTTACTGAACATGCAGGTTTATTCTATCTAATTACGTGGCTATCTTTAGAACCTTGATTCCATATGAACAGGTGACTGCTTATATTGCTAAGATTTACTTGTCCGTATGACATACTATTTAGACTTGCACAATAATAATGTTTTCTGGAAAATCAGGTCTTGCGTGATCAAATATGTTCTCTTCTTATGACTTCACTGCGTACTAATGCAGAGGTAATATATACATGGAGTGTCTGCTTGTTGGAGTAATCTGATAATGAAGTGTCTGTTTGTTTGGATCAATCTTTATCTGATTTTTTTGTAGTAGATTCTTTTATAAGATTTTGTTCATTCTAGATTTTGTATTTTGTGTAAAGATTGAAGGTGAAGCAGGAGAGCCATCATTTCGCCGCTTGGTCTTGCGATCAGTTGCACATGTGATCAGGCTATACAGTTCATTTCTTGTCACTGAATGTGAGGTATGGTCTGTTTATGGATGCTCCCTTGTCATTTGACCTGAGTTATGTTCAGAACTTCATCTTAAATTTGGACCCACTCAATTTTTGCAATCTGGATATAATGTTATCAGCTTCATGACTATGGTAGTTTTATTTTACAATGTTCTGGTTAGTTGTTCAGTTCTTTTAAACAATCTCTTTTTTAGGCTTATAGCACATTTTTGCCACCTAGTCGGTTGTAACTCCCTGCCCCACCTCTTGTTTGCTCTTGGCCTGGGTTCTTCTGCTGGTCCTGGTGCTTTGCCCCTCCCCTTTTCTCCCCTTGTACATTCTCTACCCTTCAGGGGTTCTTTGGTAATGAATTCTTTATTCATCCAAAAAAAAAAAAAAAAGAAGAACACTATCAGTTATTAAAACATGCTGTGTTGCCCTTACGGAATCATCTGTTGGCATATATGCCTATCTTTTTCTATTTTCTTCTTGTAGTATAATTTTAAAATTGGGTCGCACAGATATAGTGTTTAGGCTTTTGTCTGATCATTGAAATATTTTGATGTCAATGGTTATATTTTGGCAGCATGTTTGTTTTACTGGTTGGTTGGCTAGTTATTTCACTTTAATGTATATGTACGCAGTGTGCTTAGGCAACATATAGAAGTTTCCGATGGATGCCTGGATTCTGTTACCATCTTTATGGGTGGTCAAAATGTGATACTGAGGATGATGAGCTTGCTGATTTGAGAAGGCATATAAGTCTACAAGATGCATGGAGTTGAGTGCGGTTCACTGAGGAGTAGTGGTTAGGTTGAAGTAGTAGGGACATGAGAGGAAGGATGGGGTGGTTGAGGTTAGTGTTTGAATGCCTATGTGCTACGTTATTCTTTCTTTGGGTGTTTTGAATGGGAGAATTGATAGTTTGGCAGACATGTTGTCTCCTCTGTTGCAGTTTGGAGATGGGGTGTTTTGCTTCTGTAGTGGATCTTTTATACTCATTGAATTAATAATGCTTGAGTGTATCCAACAGATGGTTGGAGGTGGACACATGGGAAGACATACAAAATTTTCCTTTGCCAGTTGGGCTTTTTGATGGCAAAGCCCAGCTTTTCTTTTTGGGCATCAAATGAAAACCTTAAAATCCTTGATAAGTTGGCACTTTATAAGACCATCACTGAGAGCAAGATTATTTGGTTTCCCTCTTTCCAGGTTGGTGCTTAAATTTTTTGTGGAATGCTATACTCTTCCTCCTAGTCGTTTGTAAGTTATAGCCCAGGCACATATCCCAATTCTGTACAATAGAACTGCAGGAAATAGTGTACAGTCAAATCTTATATTTTGGATAAAAAGTCAACATAAAGTAATGGTCAGAAACTAGCTTAAAGTGTTTAGTGGTTGAAAATAAATTTAAACATGGCCGATATTACATAGGATAAATGGTCTTAAAGAATTTGAAATTGAGTTAGTTGCATGGAAAGTAAATTTGTTTTCGCTCATGAAGGCTACCTCTCCTTTGGTTAATATAACCTCATTTTGTCCTTGTTCACTGTTCCTGCATTGGTAATTAAGGAAAATGAAAAAATTTGGAGGGACCAACATTGAGAGGTTGACAGATATGCATACCGTTTGGTCGTTTTTAGACAATGTAAGGAGACTGAAGCAAATAATTCTTTGCTATCCAAATGAATATGGAGATTGAGTCAACTGTGAAGTAGTCTGTACCTTGTGGTGGATGCTGAATTACAGGGAACTTAGTCAAACTTCCCTAGTTGCTCTTCTGTGAGGGTTCTGTATCATAGAAAAATTTTGTAGGGCATAAAAGGTGGTAACAGCAGGCAACTGTCTAATAAAATGCAAACATGGTGCCGAAGGCTTCCGACAAGCAGAGTCCTGGGGTACACCCTGCCACTATGTGTGTGTGTGTATTTTTTTGCCTAAGGGATAATTTGTACTCTATCTGTTCCTTCTTCAGCGCAATTCTTGGACCTGAAGAGTCCATTCTCTTCTCTCTCTCTCTCTCCCCCCCCCCCCCTTTTCATCCGGGTTTTGGGGGAGTATGGGGTATTGGGTTGATCTTTTCAATGATATATAATAACTCTGGCCATTATAATCTTTAAAAAAAATCTATAGGTATAGAACCAAAGCAATGTTAATGGGATAAACTTTTCTTCTTTGTTCGCTGCAAAGTTTGGACTTGATTTGTTTAGCATCTACTGTCAATATTCTTTTATTATTTTTATGTTCAAAATACATTATTTTCACTACTAATATTTTCCTTTTTGGTTTGGAAGTGCAGGTTTTTCTCAGTATGTTGATAAGGGTTACTTCTCTTGATTTGCCACTGTGGCATCGCATTCTTGTTCTTGAAGTCTTGAGGGTAATATGATGACCCACTAGGCAGTATATCACAAACATATGTTTTGTGTTTGTTCTGTCTGTGCATTTGTATGATGGTTTTGGGACCCTTCGTATGTCAATTAGGAATCATGCTATTTTGGCAGGGCTTTTGTGTTGAGGCGAGGACATTGCGACTTCTTTTCCAGAATTTTGACATGTAAGCTTCCTGTTTCAATATCTCCTGTTCTCTCTTTTGGCTTCACTTCCCCTGGGCTTCTCTTGCTTCTTTTTTTATTTTATTTTTATCTTTCTTCTTTTTTATTTTTTATTTTTTTATAATTCCTTTTTATTTTTAGACATAATTTTCCATTGAGTTTCAAATGACTGGATAGGGTTATTGAGTTTAAAGATGTTGCACTCAAGGGTCCAAATTTCCCAAAAGTTTCCTCATTGGACCTTTTCCCCTCTTTCCTCTTGATATGAACTTTTTACATTGAATAAGTTTTGTAGAATTATCAGTTGCATGCATGGTTTCAAAATTTCCTTTTTGTACAGTTGGCTGTGAGAGTGAAGATTAAGGAAAGAAAATCCTGCTGTTCACCAAAATTAAAATTTATGGGTCTCTTGGTTAGAATTTTAAAATGTTGAATGAAGTGAGAAAACTTCACTGCATTTATTGGAAATCTTCTAGCAAGCTAAAACGCACACTGTATTCATTCTTTTTATATATAAGTAACAATCCAATGATAATCACGAAGACAAGAAGTACGCAGTAGTTATGTTAAAAAATAATAAAATTTCATATGGATGACTCAGTACAATCTCTGAAGAAATTGCATGTATTAGAGCCCCTCTTACATACGAAAGAGGAAATCATCCAGAAACTTTAGCCTTGGCTGACAAATCATTATCCACGTTATTTTCGCCTGTTCACTTTAGCCTTGGTTTATATATTTTTGTTAGTTATTCTAGAGGAAAAAGAGTTTTGAAATGGATATAGTTTGTTGTTTCTTATGAGAGGAAGTCTCAGCAGTGCTTTTATTCACAGCCCCAGTATGGTTTGTTAGTTATTCTAGAGGAAAAAGAGTTTTGAAATGGATATAGTTTGTTGTTTCTTAAGAGAGGAAGTCTCAGCAGTGCTTTATTCACAGCCCCAGTATGGTTTATATAGAGTTACATCTAAGGTAGGAAGGCTTGAATCAAACAAGGAAAAGAAGAGGTTGACTCCTTGGTAAGAAGGTTGGAATCAAATAAGGAAAACAAGAAGTTGAGTCCTTACTCAACCACAAAAAGAAGAAAAGGAGGGGGGGGGGGATTACCCCTCTTGGCATTGCGTCAATTAGTGCAATTTTACCCTTTTTAAACACAGCCCTTGAGTTGGTACATAGATATTGCACATGCCCAACTTGGCCAAGATAGGATGAACCGATGAAGGACATGTCCAGGTAATCTCTTAGTGAAGACATCGGCTAGTTGGTCTCCTTACTCCACTTCCAATTTTTCTTTATGAAATGCTTGTCAATTTCCACATGTTTTGTCCTATTATGCTGTATTGGATTGTGGGTAATGCTTATAGCAGCTTTATTGGCACAATAGGATATTATAAGAAGAGGAACTGGAACTCCTAGGTTTCTAAGTAGACCACATAGCCATAACAACTCACAAATCCCTTGCGCCATAGCTTGAAATTCTGCTTAGGCACTAGATCTTGCAACCATCTTGCTTCTTGCTGCACCGAGTTTCTAGGTTTCCACTGATAAAAGTACAATACACCGAGATGGATTTTCGGTCATTTGAGCCTCCCCAGTCAGCATTTGTATGGGCCTCAATAAGGAGATAATCATGTGCGGATAGAATGACTCCCTTACCAGGGGCTGACTTTGGATAATAAAGAATACGTAGAAGAGCAGCTATATGGGTGGACTGCGGAAGTGTGAATCATGCATGAATGACTAACCATACTAATGGCTGTAGTAATGGTGATGTAGAACTTGGGCTGGACCAAACTAGCTTCAAATGGACCAACTGGACCTGGTCAAATCAGCCCAGCTGGTATTCTAGAAGGACCAAAAGGGGGCAAAAACACTGTTCATGTGAACAGTGGCACAGCCTTTTTGGCCTTGAAGGAATACCATTAATTTTGGGGTCTAAGAGTAGATTATGAGAAGATGTTTTATGAAGACTGAAGAATTTTTAGATTTTATTTAGTTTCAAATGTAGTAGTTCCTAAGTTTCTAAAGTTAGTTACTATTTTAGCATTCAAGCATGTGGTTGATTGATAAAGCTTAGATTCAATTTTAAATTCTAGTAAGTTCTTATTTTTGTTATTGCTGAGAATGCTGGCTACCTCAGCAAAATTTAGTAGCTTGTGTATTCTATGTAACTTGGAAAATGGCACTCCATAAATATGTAATAGACTGTTCTCAGCCGACAAATCTAGGAAACTAATTAATGAAGCTTTGCTTTCCGTTATTCTCTTGCCTCTTGCTTGAGTGATAAGAAGAGTGGGGACCTTTTAGTTGAAAGCTAAACACCTAGGGTTGATGGAGCCTTGCTGTTGAGAGTTAAATTACCCATTTGTGTTCTCTTTTCTCGTCTTTTCTTTCTATTTTGTTATTTATGATTCTCTCATTTGTGGGTTAATTGGGGCTAAGTCATTCTTGATCTTAGCTCTGCATCACAATGTTTAGTTGAGGATGAGATAGCTTGGGTTTCCCACTAATTGTTGATAACAATCCTTATCCATAGGTTCCCCTTCTTTTTCTTTGAGCCGAGTGGTAGCTTCCAAAGGTGTATTAGGGATGACAACCCAGTAAACCAATGTTAGATCATAAGTCTAGGACATACTTTCTCTTGGACAAAAATGAACCTTTAGTAGAATGAGCAACTTTAATCCCTAGAAAGTACCTCAACTTTCTTAAATCTTTTATTTCACACTCACAACTCAGCTTTACTATTTCATCACTAGTATTGCCTGTCAGAACTATGTCGTCAACACAAACAATTAAGATAAGATGGTTACTTTGGGACCTATCCTTTCTATGAATACGATATGGTCATCATTACTTTGTTTGTATCTTATTGACACCATAACCTTGTGGAATCTTCCAAACCATGCCCAAGGGGATTGCTTTAGCCCATATAACGCACGTTGGAGTTTGCCTGCTTTCCGTTGAGTTTTGTCATCAGAAAAACTAGGGCAATCTCCATGTACTCATGGAGACTTCTTCTAATTCTCTGTGTAGGAAGGCATTTTTTCATCTAGTTGTAGATCACATCCCAACTTCACAGCACATGGAAGCAATACTTGGACTATGTTCAAATTTGCAACCGGTGCAAACGTCTCCTAATAGTCAATTCCAAATGTTTGGGTGAATCCTTGGTCACTAGTCTGGCTTTGTGCTGATCTACAGATCCTTCACCATTTCACTAAAAGCACCCACCTACAGTCCACAACCAACGAGCCTTTTGCCCGTAGAAAGAATAGGAAGTTCCCAAGTTCCATTCTTGTCTGATGCTCTCATGATCTCATCTCTTCCAACATTGCAGCCCTCCGTTCAGGATTTGCGTAAGGCTCTTGTCATTTCTGTGAAATAGGCAAGAAGAAAGCAAGACAAAACTACAATAGCAAGGTGGAAGGGAAGAAAGGGAGAACTTTATATATGGGTTAAGTACATTACCTAACACCCTTTTGAAGGCTATAGGTATCTCAATGGAAGAACCTTTACTAGACAAAGGAGCAATTGGAGATCCAGGCTTTGATTCTGGAGAGAATTCCTATAATGCTAGGTGTGCTTGGTGGTGACCTCTTGTTGCTGTTTGCGAGGTGTGTGAACATATGTCTCTTAAGGGACCTTTACTAGGAGGAGCTATTTTCAGACGCGTAGCAGCAGGGTGCTCCACAGGTTGTTGCTCCTCCTCACTTAGTTCTGCTGGTTCCTCCTTAGGAGGCTTCTCCCCCTCATTTGGGATTGTTGGAATAACATCCTAGTCAATGAAATTAGAAAGCAAATCTTCACAACTAGAAGTGCTCACCCCTGAATAGGTGACAATCTGAAGTAGGATAATGACTCATGAAAAACATCTACAGAAACAAAGAACTTCTATGAGGGGGAATGATAGCAACAGTAGCCTTTCTAGGAAGAAGGATAACCCATAAAGATACAACAAAGACTCTGTGGATTGAGCTTGCCATCCAAATGTAACAAACATAGCCTAACAACTTAGGAGGAACCACAAAGGAGTTTGTACCATGAAGGACGGCTTCGGGTGCTTTAAAGTTAACTATGTAGGAAGGCATATGGTTGATAAGACAAACAGTGGTAAGATAAACATCACTCCAGTACAGAAAGGAACATAGCGGGCAGATGCGAGGGCACGGGCAACTTCCAATAGGTGTCATTCTTTCATTCAGCCACTCCATTCTGGGCAGGGATATCGATGCAGCTGTTGATGGGGACATCACACGCCCACCCATCACTTGTTACTACCAGATTGGGTAAGGGGAATATGTTCCTAAAGCTTGGGACAGATCTAACACTTAGATTGTCATAGATCTGACTTTGATCTTTATGTCTATGAAAAGTTCGAAAATTCCGGAAAAATTCTGAAAAATAAAAAGAAGTATATGGGGAGGTGAGGAGAAGCTTGTGGGTGGTCTAGAAGAAGAGGGATGGGGTTAGGAAGGGGCAGGGGGTGGGGCTGTTGTACTTACTTGATGAAGGTTGCTGTGGTTGTAATGGCTGCTGGAAGTATTAAGGCTGTAGAGAGAATGCTTGAACTTTGAAGAAGCTTGAAGGAAGGTGCTGAATATTGAAGAAGAACTTAGTAAAAATCCTCCGAAGTCCTCTCAATAGGAACCCCCGTTCTGAACTCAATAAGTTTATTCAATAATGAGACTTAAGAATTACAAAGAACAATAGGCTAATTAATAGCCTACTAAAAAGGCTCTTAATTCCTTAACAAACTAGGATCCCACCACATAATCTGGACTCTTGAATTGGAATAAAAAAAAACAGATGCTGAAAATAAAACTTTATCTCAAACTCTAATAAGCACATGCCTGAATTCTATTTTAATTAAAACTCTAATGGCACATGTGCTGGAGTTTAAAATAACCAAGGACTCAATAACTAACTCAAAACAAACTCTAATAAAAAGAAAACTCCTAAAAGATAAGAATCCTCCTAAAAGATAGGAACCCTCTTTGTAAAAGAGTCTTATCTTATCTACAACTTAACCAAGTCAAACTGAACTTCCTAACTGACTGAAATTCTTCAGAAAATAAGAGGTAAAATTCAGAAAATAAGAACCAGCCACTGAATAAGGGGTATAGTGACCAAGATACCCCTCCTAGAGAGTTCGGGCAGCCTAAGTGGCCCACTTAAGGGTACAGACAAAACGGTACAGCCTACGGGGCCCACTAAATCTGTCTTGAATGCACTCATCTCTTGAAGAATGTGCTGATCGAATGCTCCTGGTTTGATGTGCTGGAAATCTCTGGTGTAGACTTGTCCTTTCATCTTGCGATGGGGAGGTAGTAGTAGATACGAGGCTGCCAATACTGCTCTAAGACAAAACTCTGGTTTATTAGGAGTAGTGGTGATGAAGTCCTCAATCCTAGGGCATGTCTGTCAAAAGTCCAATGGACAAAGATGATGTCAAAGCTCTGGGAATCCTTTGTTCTCACCACCTCTGTCAGTATTGTAGTGAGAGTTTGGAGAATCCAAGTAGCGTCTCTTGCAAGAAACAATTTGAGACCCAAGGGAGGGTCTCCCTCGCAAGGAATATAGACGCTGTTATAGCCCTGATGTATGTGGGCAGCATTGCCTTCTTTGTGGGGCTAAAGACATAAGTGATCTTTAGTGTGTTGGGGACCTCCTTATTTTCAACTCTGATTGGTGCTACTGATTTTTCTCTTTGTCTGCATTCTTTGGGAGCACCTTTGGCAACTATTAAGCCCTTGTCATTGAGAACTTGACTCTCCTCCTTGATTTTCACTGCCCTGGCCTTAGTGTCATTGTCGAACTCTCCTAGTGTGACTGTAGTAGTCATGGACAGCAGTTGTACCTCTTTTGTAATCTTTCTAGGACCTTGATATTGGTCCAAGTAGGCTCCCTGCCACTGGCATCTCCTAGCACTGCTGTTGGTGGTGGCCATGGGGTCTCTTGATCCGAAGTTGGTGGATGAAAGTTGGGGACAACAACTCCCCTTCTTTGATGAGACTCTCTGGCTAAGTGATCTTCCACTCCTAGGGTAATTTTGTCAATCTTTTCTGGCACACTCTATAGAGGAAGCTTCTGACTAGGTGGGTATGATCTTCCGCATCATTCTGTCTGGCCTGTGTAGTCACTCAGATTGCTACCCTCTACTTGTAGAACCTCCTGGGTTGGATCTTCTGGCTTTTACTTTTTTTGGACTGGAAGAGGCTTGACTTCAGGCTGAACTTCTGGAGTGGTTCCATCAGTTTTTTTAGATGTAGGGCTAGGACTAAGCTCTGTTGGGACTGGACTTCATACACCTCTTTTCCTATCTTCCCCTTGCAAATTGAGGAAAGGAATATAATATTTTCCCCCTTTTGCATATAGTTACAAGTATTTTCCCGCCCATGAATAGTTACATCATTGTCATAAAGCCAAGGTCTATCCAAAATTACATCAGTTACTCTCATGGGAATTACATCAGACCAAACCTCAACAACATAGGCGTGTAAACTAATTGAAACTAGACACCTGAATTTTACCTCAATAATTTCGTGGTTAAGGAGTTCAACCGTGTAAGAATTGGGATGCTTTTCAATTGATAATTTGGCCTTCTAAACAGACAACTCAGATATGGCATTGGTGCTGCGCCCATTGTCAATGATAGCTCTAACCACTGATCTACCAGCCCGTAAACGTGTATGGAAATGGCTGCTCCTTCTCCAATCTTTATCATCAGATTCAATAACAAGAAATCTAGAGAGAAAATTCGTCGACGGGCCATACTTGAAGTATCCTTTTATACTAGGACTGTCTGCTAATTCTTCCATGATGGTATTTGGGTTTGGGTTGCCAGAAACTGCAGCTCTGATGCCAATTGATGTAAACCTAGTTTTAGGGTTAGTGCTTGTAGTGGAATTTCCAAAACACTAAGGGTTGCCCAGGATTTCCAGCAAAAAGAACTAACTTTTTAGGCTGTGCTGGCAGGGTTTTAGCACCTGAAACCTTGCTGTAATGCTGATTCTAGATCTAGAGTTTAACAGTAGGGTCTGGAAACTAGGGTATTAGGGTTTGATCAGGTTAAGTCTAGGGCTGGAACTAATGAAAAAGTATTCTGTTTCAACGGAGGTGTAAGTGCAGAATTTTCACAAGTTACTGTTTGTATGTTTTAAGGCTTCTAGGTTTGAGTATGGAATGATTCAAGGGTTCGGTTAGGCTAGAACTAACTCTGATTTTGTTGTTTTACAATTTCAGAATGAATCCTTTGAGGCCATGGTTCAAACTAGGTTTCTTACTTGGCTTAGGACACTTGGTTAGGGTTAGGGCTTGGTTTGATTGGGTTGAAATTGGATGGAGGGTCGCTAGGGTTAGGGGGATGATGTTCCTAAAGTTTGGGCAGGTCTAATGGTTAGATCACCATAGGCCTGACTTTGATTTTTAGGTCTAGGAAAAAGTCCAAAAATTGCAGAAAATACTGGAAATAAAAAGAAGTATATGGGGAGGTGAGGAGAAGCTTGTGAGTGGTCTAGAGGGGGTTAGGAAGGGGCTACGATGGGGTTGGGAGGTGAGGGCAGGGGTGGGGCTGTTGAACTTGATGAAGGCTGCTGGAATTATTGAAGGCTATAGAGAGAATGCTTGAACTTTGAAGAAGTTTAAAGGAAGGTGCTGAATATTGAAGAAGAACTTACTAAAAATTCGCCAAGGCCCCCTCAATAGGAACCTCGGTCCTCGACTCAATAACTTTTTCATTCAATAATCAGACTTAAGAATTACAAAGAACAATAGGCTTATTTATAGCACTAAAAATGCTACTTCTAGTAGAAGTGGTAGAATTATTCCAAGTATTTCCACTGGAACAGCTATGTACGTTTTCAATTTTCTATTCACTCATGATAGGGCCTGACCTGGTTGACCTGATCATGATATTTCACTCATGATCTGGCCTGGTCGACCCAATCATGATATTGAAGGATGGGACCTTTTCTCGAAAAACTCAGGATCCCGAGAAGAGTTGAAGATGGTTCAACATCAAATCCTGCTAAAAGACTCTTAACACTAAGTGGGTCTCCTTAACAAACTAGGATCCCACCTCATAATCTGGACTCTTGAATTGGAATCTAAAAGAACTCATGCTGAAAATAAAACTTTATCTCAAACTCTAATAAAACTCTAATAAGCACCTGCCTGAATTCTATTTTAATTAAAACTCTAATGGCACATGTGCTAGAGTTTAAAATAACCAAAGACTCAATAACTAACGCCTAAAAGATAGGAATCCTCTTTGTAAAAGAGTGTTATCTTTTACAACTCAAACTGGACTTCCTTTCTGACTGAAACTCTTCAGAAAATAGAAATGAGCCACTAAGTAAAGGCTAAGGTGACCAAAATATTCCTCCTAGAGGGTTCGGGCCAGCCTAGGGGGCCCACTTAAAGTTATGGCCAAAATGCCAGCCAGAGGGGGGGGGGTTTCATGAGTGAATTAAGGTTGGATTGATTGTGTGCTTGGTGTGTGAAGAACTACAGGGTGCTACCATGATCTGGTATTCCTGTAGATTTGGCATAAGGGAGGGGCTCGATTGAGGTTCCTAACAGATTGTAAGTGGGATTTAAGTGGCTGGTAGTCATTTTACCTTCAGAATTTTCGGATGTGGTGTGTATAGGCCCTTCTGTTGTATCTGGTCTTGATGTAAATCGGATTCAAAGCTTTCAAACCAGTGGTATATACATGGATCAAATATCTAGTCCAGAAAACAGAATATGCAGTCCAGAAATTAGGGTGAACTGTCTAAGCTTCAACAATAAGGGCTGAAACAAAGTGCATAATTGACTGACAGAGCGCTATTGGTATGTGGGCTAGAATACAGTCTAAAGAGCTCAAACAAAATGTAGAAAAATCTGACTATGACTGAATTACTTAGCTGTCTGTGTGAGAAATTTGATCTTCCAATAGTTGTGTGCAAGTACAGGTAAGCTTCAGATCTGCCACAGGTTATAGTATCCAAGGGGAAGACTGATACTTCACTTTGAGTTGTTCCTTCAGGTATTTCAGGAGAACAAAACTAGTAGTAACGGGACAGAGTCTGATGTATTGCTTTAATCAAGTCATGAATGGGAATCAAAGGGTAGCAACTTAATCCATTGACTTCCCCTTAGTGCTGCTGCTGCCCTTTAATTTAAAAGAGAAACAATGGCCTCCATGCACTGTCTGAGATTCACCTGACATTTCTGAGTTGCTTACTTTAGCTTCCCTTTCCATGGGCTTAGTAGTGCCTTGAAAGCTTCTTGTTATTCTGTCCCCATGCAAACCTTCTCTACGGCCCGGACGAAGAAAGTGATGGGAGATGAGGGGCTGCAATGGGAAGAGAATATGAGGGTCCAACGGGAAGGACTGGATCAGAAGTTTTAACTCTGATACCATGTTTGTTCTTAAGAGAAGAAGCTTTAGAATGAAATGCTTTATTTGCAGCCCCAATAGGGTTTATGTAGAGTTATTTATGATGTAAGAAGGTTAGGTTGAGTCCTTTAGGAATCGACCACAAGAAGAAGAATAAATTAGGGGGGGGGGGGAGGGAATTATCCCTGTCGGGATTCGCTGATTAGTGCAATCTCAAGAGAGATATCCTCCCCTAATTGCCCTTTACAGCGTAGTTATATATCTATTTCATATTCCTTTGGTTACAAAGTATCTTTAATTATAATCTTGTAATTTTTTTGAAATATTTGGTAGTCATTTTATTATATGTGAATGCCAATGGTTAATTTGCATATATAAGAAAAGTTAGTAAAAGTCTACCCCATATCTGTTTGTTGCATATTCCATTTGGATTGACGTTATGGCACAATCAAGTCATATTTTATAGGCTTTTCGGTCAGTTATGTGTTAGGTTAATTGTCACCAATTAATATGGATACAACCACTGCATTCATTATATAGGATGGGCTTGATAGGATCATATGATTAGTAGAGAACCTCGAGATTGTGTGTACACTATGTATATTGGTTATGTTATGAATCCCTTGCTCGTGGTAAAATGTCCCTTAACACCAGATTGGACCCTTTATTCACATCTGATTTGATAGTCTTGTGTTTTGTACATCATTACATCTCACTTGTCACGCTATTATATTTTGCGCATTTTGGTCTCTAATTTGTAATCATGCCTATAAAAAATCACCGCAGCTAATATTAATTTTTTTTTTAAGAACAAACTCCATTTTTTTAATTTCCCCAGTTTTCTGTTATATGATTTCCGGAATAGTGTTTTGAACCAACAACTTAGGTGGTCTGTCCTTCCACTAACATTGTTTTGGTTTTGAGATTTATTGTTTAAGCAAATATTCTGTGCAACATTGTATATAAATGTTACTGCTTTGAAGGATCCGCGGGTCTATTGCTTGATACAGTATTTTGCATTTTCCTGTTTCTCGATATAAGTGTATTGCATTTTTCCAGCTGGAGGGAAACAATCCTCTGACAAATTTGTTTGGTTCACCCTTCAAAAATAGCAACTGATTTTCTTTTTACTATCACAAGCTAACTATCATTGATTTTCTTACTTATGACAGGAACCCCAAGAACACCAATATTGTGGAGGGTATGGTAAAGGCTCTAGCTCGGGTTGTTTCGAGTGTACAGGTTGTAGATATTGCCTTTCTTTCTGAACATGTTATAGAAATGAACGAATGGTGGTCAACTGGTCATTTCTTATTAGAAAAATAAAGAAAATAAAGTTCATTTATCCGTTCCTCTCTGAGTTTCAAACCTTTTTAGTGCACAGACCCTCTGTATTAGAATAGGGGCTAGCTGTTTAAAGAGGATTTTGTTCTATGCACCTTTCAGATGCTTCATGTCTCACATCCTTACTTCGTTTTTATCTGATAGAATGGAATGATGGACCACAAGGTGAACATTGATAGGAGAGATACCACAAGTTGCTTACTTAGATATCTATGGTCAATTGTAAAGAAAGAAGGTGACATAGATGATGATGTTGCCCCCAAGGGCTAAAATAGATTGGATGAAGTTGAGAGGTGCAACCTGAGTGCTATGTGATCCACGTATTCTTTTATAGCTTGAAGGGAAATTCTATAGGATTGTGATGCAACCGGCTATGATGTGTGGTGCTGAATGTTAGGCAGTTAAGAAGTGTCGTATGCATAAACTGCATAGTGGAGATAAGGATGTTGAGATAGATGTGTGAGAAAACTATGAAGAGTAAAGGAATGACCATATTAGTGCTGGGTGATATAGTAGCCCCAGCAGGATCCACTTGGGAGTCCCCGACCAATAGCTGGCCCTAAACTGGTTTTATGATCTGGAAAGGACTAGAATTATCGTGGGTATGCTATTTAGTTTCCCATTTATGGGTTGTTATTATGGTCAGTTTCTTATTTCAGCTGCTTTCTACTCTAGCAATGTTTATATTTTTGTGCAAGGCCTGTTACCTATTTATTCCATTGTAACTATGGAATACTCAGTTATGAAGTTGATTATTGAAGCTTAGCAAGAAGCTCTGCATGACTCTGGGCGAATGAATTTCCTTTCCCCCTTCTCCTTCTCATCCTTCTAAATCCCCTCTCTGTTCTTTTTGTGTGTGTGTGTGTGTGTGTGTGTGTGTGAAAGTCCACCACAGCAGACCCCTTGTCAGGTCTTCACCACTGGACAGGAGTAGCTCCAATTCATGAGAAGGTTAGAAAAGGGCCGTTTGAGTTGGCATGACCTCTTTAAATGGAGGCCTTGGGTACCCCACTATGGGGGAATGATTTGATTCTGATAAAAGGAACTACAAGAGTCAGGTGCAGGACTAAAGTAACCAACCATATGAGAAATAGTGAGAAAAGACATGCTTTGTTTAGGTTGTATAATGTATGGCTTCAAATCGAGTTAATTGGAGAGCAAGGATTCATGTGGCCTACCCATGTAGTTGTACTGAGGCAATCTGGTTGTTTTTCCAAGCACAGTTTCATTTCTGGTTAATCTGATTCCTTTTAATGTGACATTTATGGCTTTCATGTGACTCTGACTAAACCCATTTTGTTTTCTAGGTTACAGAAACAAGTGAAGAGAGTCTTGCAGCTGTTGCAGGAATGTTCAGTAGCAAAGCTAAGGGTATTCACTTTCTTATTATGTTCAAATTTTCTTTGCAATAACTGAGTTTTATATATGAGATAGAGATTGATTTGCGTGTTACTTGGATTGGTTAAGAATTGAGGCACACTCAAGTGCTACCTGGTCTCAGAGGGACAGGCGTGTTCCTGAGGGATGCATGGGGCACTGTTTATATAATAAATATATTTAATTTACTAAATGCTCTATGCAGTGTACAGATCAGATATTCGAAAGTTTATTTGAAATTGACAGAAATATATAGTACATGTGCATCTATAAAGAGAGTTACTAAACGCCTAAATAAGATAGAATCTTATTATCTTATATTCTTGATTTCAAAATTTAGTGGTTCAAAGTTGATCAAACTGACAATTGCATTTTAGTTCACACACACACACATATGATACTATAACACCTAGATATTTTGTAATTCAATAAATGATAAGGATGGTTTAGAATTACTTCCAACAAACTAGAAGACTTTGAATCTGTTTTTTCATGTAGACAACAGTCCTGCGTGAGATTAAGAAAAAGGGCAAACCCAGTGCCAAAGGTTTTCACACAAGTAGAGCCTGGGGCAGTTTTCATAAGCAGGCTTACCCCATCAATGCGTGCAAGATGCGTGTAAAGTGTAAACAACCAGGAGGATGTCTTCCATTTATTAATGGGATTTACTTTTGCTTAAATTGTTTGGGGGGCTTTTCTTTCACAATTGAAAGTCTGCTGCTTCTTTCCTAAGGCATTCCTTGGAATGCTACAGGGGCAAGGTGCCCACAGGAGATAGACCAAAGATCCTTTGGAAATTGATTATTCCATTAGCTGTTTGTTGGTGCATTGGGAAACAAAATAATTCCTGGGTATTTCATGGCAGGGAGGAACTGATTGATCAAATTTGAAGTCTGGTCCTTGAGTTCGGTTGGAACTTGGAAGTGGGGTGGGGAGTGGGAAAAAAACATTTCCTTTTCTGTTTGGGATACTGAGAGGACTGTTTTTGTGTAAAGAGAGGTTTCTATTGTGCAGGAGGATGTTTCTCTTTTTTATGGTGGGGTCTTTGTGGGTCCTACAACTCCTACCTTTTGCTAGCGATGTAGACATTGTATACATGCTCTATTGGCATAATCCATATTGAAGGAACTAGAAGAGCTAGGGGTAGACCTAAGATAACCTTAGGAGAAGTGGTGAGAAAGGATATGTATAGCTTAGGCCTTGTATCTAGGATGGCCTCGAATAGAACTGATTGGAGGGCAAGAATCCATGTAGCCGACCCCATTTAGTTGGGACAAGGCTTATTGTTGTTGTTGTTGTTGTAGAATAACATCGTGAAGCTACCTAAGATTTGGCACATTCAACGACAACTACTAACAACCAATGCAACAATAAAAAGGCTTGAGTTCCTTACCTAGCAAATTTGCAAAATTTATGTGAAACTTTTTTTTCCCTTCAGTATGTTGTGGCCGCACACAAGCAGTTGTGCTTTGTTTTGCTCAAATAGAGCAACCAACATGTGGAAACATGTTGATTGCTCTAATTCCTCGACCACTGTCAAGGGTTGTATTTGGATTCTTTGGGACCCCTCTCAATTCCAAATTTCCCTCCTGAAATCCTCCCCCCAACTCATGCATCTTAATATCATTGCTCCTAATTCTCCCCCTTTTCTCCTTACTATCATCTACAGGTTTAACCATGCCTCCGACCGTTCTAGTCTTTGGGATGATATTCGTTCTATCTCTGGCCTCCTCATCCGATTTCCCCGGGGCCTTGGTGGTGACTTCAATATTATCCATTACTCTCATGAGTGTGTGGGTGGACACCCTTTGGCCCTCACTGCGATAGATGAGTTTAATTATTGTATTGAGGACTCCGGTATCCAGGACCTCCGTTGGTCCAGCCAATCCCTCACTTGGCATAATCGTCGTTCTAGCTTTGATAGAATTGCTTCTAAGCTTGATTGATTCCTTTTGAATGCTTCCTGGCTCTCTTCCTTTCCCGACTCCCATGCTTTCTTCCCTCTCTCGGGTCTCTCTGATCATTCTCCTTGTCTTATTCATCTTCTCCCCCCTTCCTCCTTTGGTCCTAAACCTTTCAAAAAGGTCATGCCTTCTCTTGTGAGTTCAAACCAATCTGCTTTCATCTCTGGCCGCAGTATTGTGGACAATATCCTCCTTTGTGCTGAAATTGTTCGGGGTTTTGATAAATCCTCACATTCTCCAGCTGCTCTTCTTAAGGTGGACCTCCACAAAGCTTTTGATTCTATCCACTGGGACTTTATTAGTTCTGTCCTTGCCTCTATGGGCTTCTCCCCTCCTTTCATCCATTGGATTGAGACTTGTATCTCCTCTCCTCGGTTCTCCATTATCGCTAATGGGTCCCCTGTGGGATTTTTCTCCTCTCGTGCTGGTATTCGCCAAGGTTGCCTGCTCTCCCCTTATCTCTTCTCTCTAGCCCTGGAGGCCCTCTCTCGCATCCTCCAATCTAAAACGGACCAGCTTTTCATTTCTCCCATCCCCAAGTGCAAATCTCTTAATCTCACCCACCTTGCTTTCGCTGATGATCTCATGATCTTCTCCAAAGTTGTTCACTGTTTTATTTCCTCCATCGTCTCGGCCCTCTCCGTGTTTGAATCCCTTTCGGCCTCTTGGGTCAACCTTGACAAATCAACCCTCTTTCTCTCAGCAGTCTCTGATCAAGTGCGAGCCTCCCTTCTTCATCTCTCGGGGTTTAAGCCTAGCTCCTTTCCGGTTACCTATCTAGGCCTCCCGCTCATTCTTGGTAGGCTCACTCGCCACCACTGCCTTCCTATGCTCGATCACATTTGCAAGAGGCTTCAACTTGGAAAGGCAAACTCCTTTCCTTTGCCGGTAGAGTAGTGCTCATCCGCTTTGTTCTTCAATCCTCCTACCTCTACTGGTGCGGTATCTTTTCCATTCCGAAGACCACTGTCCATGCCATGGAGTCCTTGTTCTCCGCTTTCCTCAGGAAAGGGCGCAAGGTGACTCGCTTCCTCCACCTTGTCTGTTGGTCGACCATTTGTCGCCCAACCTTTGAAGGCGGCCTCGGCATTCGCCGAATCTCTGATGTTAATTTGGCCTGTCTTCTCAAGTTCATCTGGAAAAATAGAAAATTGTCTCTAAGTAGGACTCCATCTGGGTCAATTGGGTCTACTCTTTCCTCCTCCGGTCTGACTCCTTCTGGACAGTCCCCATGCCATCCAACCCCTTTTGGATTTGGAGGAAAATCCTCTTGTTGCATCCCCGCGCCCTTTCTGCCATCTCTATCTCAGTCTCCACTGGCTCTTCCACTTCCTTTTGGCTTGACCCGTGGCATCCATTGGGCATTCTCTATTCACATTTTGGCCCCCGTACGGTCTATGATACCCGCATTTCTAAATCCACCCCCTTGTCTGCCTTCATTTCCGGTGGCTCTTGGACCACCGCTCCCCTCCCCATTCTCACACAAGCCTTAGTGGAATACCATAAGATTTGAGATGTGCATCTCATTAAATAGGCACACCCGTTGCATCTCATTAAGCAGTGCATAATACTATATGCACTGCACTTAAGGTGTGCCTTATGCCTATTTATGTTTCCACATGTTTTTTTTTGGATGAATAAATAATTTAAATTACGATAAAGGAAAACAAAACGGCCTTTAAGAGGAAAATCGAAGACAAGAGTTAAGGCTCCAGTAGACAACAATAAGCCTATTCCTTGGGGTATCAGCAATCAGGGGGAGGGGAGAAAGTACAAACCTAGAAGAAACATCGAAGAACATGGAATTCCAAATCATATCTTTGGAGCGGGATTTGGAGGTCCATCTTTGAAGATTGCGCTCCCACCAAAGATGATGGACAGTAGCATAAAACACGAGCTTACCAACCCGGTCACAAATGGTAGAACCTGAAAAATTTCTCAGAATCTAGGACCAGTCACTAGTGAAACTGAAGGAGCGCCTCGAGTGGGGCCAAATGGAGGATAGGGCTTTTTCCCAGATAGATCTAGAAAAATGGCAAGTAAAGAAGAGATGGTTAAGGTCCTTCGAACCATTCCAACAAAGTATACAACTTGGGCTAACAGGGATATGGTGGTCAATAAGGAAGGATTGGGTGGGTAGGGCATGATTAAGGGCTCTCCATAGGGTGAATATTTTGGGGAGTAAGACATGTAGTTGAATTGACAACGAGTTTGATTAATGCCTAAGTAATTTCAGGATTCAAAAAACTGGGTATAGTGGCCCCAGAATTTGATGAAACTCAAAGGGATTAAATAGCTGGCTAAAAAAGCTAAGTTGCAGCCAAGAAAGTTTAAATAACTTTTTTGGTTTCCAGTGACAGAACAAAGCTGTGGTGCGTTTTCCTGAAAAGCATGAACAAAGTGACCTGAAGGTGTATAGTGACCACCTAGTACGTTTGTACTGGTGAGAAAACTGACGAGCAAATTTTTTGTAATCTGAAAGCATGCAAACTTGATGATGGGTACCATTGGATTTTTTTATTTTTTTTCTTTAAATGTTGAATATGTGTAGCATCACTGTCTTCCTCATTTTGAGAATTTTAAGGTGCATCATAATTGGTTTGTCCTGTTTGCTATGATTGCTTGTAATTTTTGCAGGTATTGAATGGAGCTTGGACTATGATGCATCTAATGCTGCTGTTGTGGTTGCTAGTGAAGCTCATGCAATTACTTTGGCAATTGAAGGTCTATTAGGTGTTGTATTTACTGTGGCTGCTTTGACAGATGAAGCTGTGGATGTTGGGGAGGTAGTTTCTGCTGACATTCTTTGTCCATTTTTGACAATAATGTATGTATGTGATAATTTGGTTATTTTCTTTGTAATGTATCTTATTCTATGTAACTATCCAGGTTGAATCCCCTAGAGGTGACAGTGATCAAACAACAAAGTGTACTGGACAAATGGCGGTTCTCTGCATGTCAATGGTTGATTCCATGTGGTTGACAATCCTTGATGCCTTGTCCTTAATTTTGACAAGGTATGGTGAGATAATTGCCTCAATATTGTGGCAGATATTATGTTATACCATTTGCAATGCATATTTTGTCCCTTCCTTGACATGCAAAATTGCAAATAAATTGTGAAGGTCACAAGGAGAAGCAATTATATTGGAAATATTGAAGGGATACCAAGCATTCACACAGGTAGTATGTTGCAGATCACGTTCATGACCTAGTTTTTAACATAGGGTGTAACAAGGACATGGATATGGGGCATTGATGTGTCACTGGCACCTCCAGTGTGCATCTTGAAAAATGAGAAGCATCTTAGTGTCTGATATAGACATGCCAAACAGGGCAGAAGTCTGAAAGGGGTGTCCTTGTTACATTGGTGCAAGGTTGTGACTAGTAACAGCTTTACATATGAACTTGTATGATAGTAATCTTTTATGATCTTGAATATTACTCTACAGGCTTGTGGAGTTCTTTGTGCTGTGGAACCTTTGAACTCTTTTCTGTCATCCCTCTGCAAATTTACCATCAATGTTCCGAATGAACCTGAAAAAAGGAGGTAATCAATTAAGATAAAAAATTTTGTAAGACATTGAACAATATGTGCGCTGAGATTTTTTTTTATTTTGCAGACAATGTTCAGGGTTTCCAGTATCTTTTTTTTTTTTTTCCAACTTTCTTGTGACTATAAAGATTTCTTTAACCAATACCTTTTGTAGTTTCTTTAGCCATATTAATGTGTGCTTGTAAATTGCAATGCAAATTGTTGGCCGCATTTGCATTTACCCTGATGCTGTGTAGGTGTTCCCCAACTTTCTTCAATTTGTAGCTTTTAAGATTTATTCTCTCATTAATATGTCAGAGTTTTGAAGTCACACCAAATTAACCATGTTTACTGATAAAGGTCACACTTGACATGCTGTGGTTCTTGATGGCCCCTCACTTTATTGTCAAACAAAAAGATAGATTGAACCAAACTTCTAAATCAACCTGCTGGTTCAAACCTACTTAATCTTAAAAGATTTAAGTATAAATGCTAGATTTGTACTCAAGCTACCAGCCCCTACTTGAGGCCATTAAAAGTGGCCTGTTACATTGAAAATCCATGGGATCAATGCCTGAAGACATATATGACCACCAACTTTAAACTTATTCCTAAGGAAAACCTAATTTGGTGACGAATCTGCATAATATATCCACCGACCTACAACTAGGGGCAAAAACTGAAATCCTGTAAGTACCTCTCATCAATAAACATAAGACAATGGGGACTGTAGTTTAAATTGAGGCCTACTAACTTGAATTGAGTTGTTACTATCTTAACCAGAAAATATACTAGAGGCTTTATTGTTTGGTGTGGTTGGAATCAGTTGACCAGCTCATAGTGTTACATCCATAAGTGAAAAAAAAATAAATTCTGTTAATAGATTGCCACGTGTATATTCAAGGCATTTGGTGCACATTGATACAACAACAACAACAATAAGCCTTGTCCCAACTAAATGGGGTCGGCTACATGGTTTCTTGCCCTCCAATCAGTTCTATTCGAGGCCATGCTAGATACAAGGCCTAAACTATACATATCCTTTCTCGCCACTTCTCCTAAGGTTATCTTAGGTCTACCCCTAGCTCTTCTAGGTCTCCGTTGAACATGGCCGTGCCACCTCAAACGACTTTCTCGAAGCTTATCACTTATGGGAGCAACTCCCAGACCAACTCTAATATGATCATTTCTTATCTTATCCATCCTAGTTTTGCCACTCATCAATCTTAGCATCCTCATTTTTGCTACACTGAGTTTATTTATATGATTCTTTTTAATAGCCCAACACTCTGCACCGTACATCATAGCTAGTTGAACAACGGTCCTATAAAATTTTCCTTTAAGCTTTAATGGAATACGCCGATCACATAAGTCTCCGGACGCACCTCTCCACTTCATCCACCCTATTTTAATTCTTTGGGAAACCTCATCCTCTAAATCACCTCTTTTACTTATGATTGAACCTAAGTACCTACTACCTAAAACAATCACTTTGAGGAATCTCTTTATCGTCAAGTATCACCACCTCATCATCTGCCCGATCATGACTAAAGTTACAAACTAGATATTCTATCTTCAATCTACTAAGTTTAAAGCCTTTTGATTCTAAAGCTACTCTCCATGATTCTAATTTGGTATTAATCCTCACTTTAAAGGTCTCATCAATCAACACAATATCATCTATAAAAAGCATACACCAGGGGACCTCATCTTGAATGTTTTTGGTTAATTCATCCATTACCAGTGCAAATAGATATGGGCTTAAAGCTGACCCTTGATGTAGCCCAACAGTTATCGAGAATTCATTACTTTGTCCCCCCACTGTTCTAACACTAGTCACCGAACCATCATACATATCCTTAACTATATCTATATATTTACTTGCAAAACTTCGTTTCTCTAGTACTTGCCAAATTAACGCTCTAGGGACTCTATCATAAGCTTTTTCTAGGTCAATAAATACCATATGAAGGTCTTTCCTACATTCTCTATACCTTTCCATAAGTCTCCTAATTAAGTAAATAGCCTCCGTTGTAGATCTTCCCGGCATAAACCCAAATTGGTTCTTTGTAATTGTAGTTAAGTGTCTCAAACGGGTTTCAGTTATTCTCTCCCATAACTTCATAGTATGGCTCATCAATTTAATGCCCCTATAGTTATTACAACTTTGAATATCTCCTTTATTTTTGTAAATTGGAACCACAACAGTAAACCTCCATTCATTTGGCATTTTCCCTGTGCTCATAATCTTATTAAACAACTTAGTCAACCAAACTAGTCCATGGGTTCCTAAGCTCTTCCATACTTCAATTGGGATTTCATCAGGACCTTGTGTCTTGCCGAGTTTCATCCTCCTTAAAGCTTATTTTACTTCAGACGTCGAAATTCTACATATATAAGTTCGGACATTGGTGCCTTGGTAAAAGGTGTAATCGTCCGAAACATAAGTGCTTGAAGAATGCTCATTTAATAAACTAGAGAAATAGGTTTCCCATCTTTTCTTAATGTCCTCCTCACAAACTAATACTTTACCATCTCCATTTTTAATACATCTAACATGGTCAAGATCTCTACTCTTCCTATCCCTCATCTTAGCTATCCTATAAATATATTTTTCCCCTTCCTTCATGCCCAACTTATTGTATAACTCTTCATACTTCTTTTCCCTTGCTTTTCCCACAATTTTCTTAGCTTCATTTCTACCCAACCTATACCTTTGAAGATCCTCAACATCCTTTGTTCTTTGCCATGTCTTAAAACTAACTTTTTTATTCCTAATGGCAGCTTGAACCTCACTATCCCACCACCAAGTCTCTCTATAAGAATGGTGCTTTCCCTTTGATACTCCAACTTATTTGGTGCACATTGATACTCCAATATATTTCTTTCTTCTTGAGTCAGATTAAATGTTATTTTGGGGGAGGGGAATAAATGTGTAACCTAATCTCTTTGAAATGAATATGGTATCAGATTATTCTTGTAATCTTTTTGATGAATTATCCAGCTAGATGAGCCCTGAAGGGTGTAATTATATGATCTAATCCAAAAAAAAAATTCAATACAGTCTGCTGTGATCTGTTTCTTTATGTCCACTTCTATTTGTATGTTCTCTTGAATATTCTTCTTGTTGATAATGATATGGTGGTACTGCATTTTCATGAGTTTATCCAACTGAGTTGTTTTGCATTATGGGCTCGTTTTTTGAGCTTTCAGCACTGCTTTACTATCTCCTGGGTTAAAGCGTTCTGAATCTTTAGTTGATCAAAGAGATAGCATTGTCCTCACCCCCAAGAATGTGCAGGTATTTAGCTACAATCTCTTTACGATATCCCTTTCATCTTAATTACTTCATTAATTTTTATACGCTGGCTTGATATCTGAAAATGAGTTGGTCTATTGCTACATATAATCAGTTTTAATTCTTTCTGCAATATAGGCTTTAAGAACTCTTTTCAACATAGCTCATCGACTGCATAATGTGTTGGGACCATCATGGGTTTTGGTATGTTGATGCACTTAATAAATCCTTGACGCAAAAGCTCAAAGTTTTGTGGCTGAATTCTTATGGCAATCATTTGTAGGTTCTGGAAACACTTTCTGCCCTAGATCGAGCAATCCACTCACCTCATGCAACTATTGAGGTAATGTGGGAATTTCAAACACCGTCTTCTGCAATGGAGTTTTCAACAGTTATAAAACATAATGGCCAAAATTTCAGAAATTTCGGACAGGCTGAGATGGAAGAAAATAAATGGAATGATTTGAAATTTCAATCATCTGCTCATGAAATTTCAAATTTCTTGGAAATTTCCATCTAAAAACTGTATTGCTTTGTTAGAATTTTAGTTCACTCCATTTCTTCATGTCACACTCCAAAATGGCCTTTTTGCTTCGTAGGAAAAATACAATGTTGCAGTATCTCAAAAATTTTGGTCTTGCCAAAATGGGCTCCAGATGCGAGACCAGTACTATGGGTTATAAGAAGGTTGTTGTATAATAAGAACATCGTCTGATATCAGAGCAATACATATTTCATGATCAATGTAAGTTCTTGAGGGATAAAAGGAAGGAGGGAGAAACATGAACAAGAAAAAGAGGGATAAATAAACCTGAAAACCCAAAATAGATGTTTCAGATGCAGGAAATTTCCCTTTAGAATTGCTATCCTGTTTACCTGCCACGAGTAGCAATCAAATTGATGCCCCACTCCTGCACAGTATGCACTACACTAATATTCTCAAGTCTCAATAAAAGAAAATCTAAAAGCTAAATGTGAGCCCTTTTTCTTGTTTGTTGTACTTGACTTGGGAATTGGGAGCGTTGATGTCATCCTACATTTCCAATGTGATGCGGATTGGATTGTTAATGCTGGATGAGGCCTGAGTTGATGTATATATGTTGTTCTTGTCTAAATAGTCTTGGGTTTGATCATGAATTTTGAGTTTCTTGGATTCTCCATTGCATGTCTTGGGAGAAAATGTCTGCTTTATATTTCAAGCGCCTTTTCCTTATATATTTGATCCCTGTCCCCGCCTCTTTCATAATGATGATTAACATTAGTCTGTGACTTTTGTAAAATCATAATCCTGGCTTAGAAAATTCATCTTTGTATATTGACATTTGACATCCAAACTACTATCTACTAGCTGCCTGGATTTGTCGCGTTTCTTCAGTCTCTGGAGCTGCACATGCAAAGGAGCCCATGACATCCCTAAGCTTAAATCTACATGCTAGTTAGTGTTTGGGAGTGGTAATACTCCTCTAAGCAATGACCATGCTTCCATCATCTTCATCTTCACCTCTCTCTGTACCTTAACTGCGGTTAGTTTCATGGTTGCAACCCTCATGTTTGAAAAGTGGGGGTTAAATCTACTTTTTCAAAGTTGTGTCTATGCATGTAGATAACTGAACTGTGACCTGATTTCATTAGTAAGTCATTAAACACCATATGTGGCAAGACAAGACTAATCAAAATACAAGGTCCCCATCATGGGAGGAGTCGAAGAGCTTGTAACATGTCAATCCGACGATTAAGAACTCGCCTGGTAATGTGTCTCTTTTTTTTGGGATTCCAAGATGAAACGAGATCTGAGCAAATAGCTTAGTATCTCTGCAAGATCTCAGTATTTTACTGCAATTGTATGTTTCCTGCCAAAACCCGATTCTATTCAACCCCCAAAAAAATATAGTGAACCAACTCGCAAGATCTTGGTACTTGGTCTATTGGCTGACTGAGTTGGTCTCCAAAACTAAATTTTGAACCATGCTCAACTCAATAGTCTGTGATTCTCTTGGTTAAGATTATAAACCTTATGCAATTAGTATATGCTGCTATGGAGGATCTTTTTCCTTCCTTTCCTGGAGAGAAAGTAATGGCAGGGGGTTTCTTGAGATAAGTCCTTGCCTCGATGGGTTACAAGAGAAATGTTGTGTTACCTGTCATTAGGAGTTTGAAGGGGTTGACTTCTCAGAGATTTTGAGTGTCCAATTAATTCAGAAAGTATTTCCTTGGTTGCAGCAACTTTTTTGCATGGTTCTTCTTTGACCGGCATTAGTGCTTAGGTGCATGGTTGTCAAAGCGATAAGGCGTGGTTAGGCAACAGAGGGCAACGAAACCCAAGGCGCCACCAAGCAAGGCCACAAGGCATCGCCTAGGCGACAAGGCGACACCAGATCGCCTTGACCTAACAATGAGCCTAGGCGCCTAGGCAGATGCTTTGACAGCCATGCTTAGGTGCGGTCTTCCCTTGTCTTCTTTTACTTTTTTAATACAATTTCTTATTACTTTAAATTTCCAAAGTATAGTAGTTAACTGAATGGTTGTTGGGTTGTGCTAATCCGAAGCCGCTTATGCCATCTTCCTTTGTATGTTTGTAGGAGGTCTCTACTGCTGTGCCAAAGTTTACAAGAGAATCATCTGGTCAGTTCAGTGACTTCAACATCCTCTCTTCCTTGAATTCCCAGGTGAGGAAAGGGATACTTGAACTTCTTTTGTTCATAGTTTTTATCTACATTTTCTTATAAATGACCTGTTTTCTGTTTGAGCAGCTTTTTGAGAGCTCAGCGCTGATGAACATATCTGCTGTCAAGTCACTTCTTTCGGCACTATGTCAGTTATCAAATCAATACATGCCTGGAATTTCTAGTGGATTTGGACAAACATCAAGTCAGCAAGTTGGAAACATTAGTTTTTCTGTGGAAAGAATGATATCAATTCTTGTGAATAACCTCCACAGTATGTCTTCACATTTGAGCTTTTACTTTTAGAACTAGTTTTTTAATGTTATATAGTTTATTTCTTTACTGTTCAAGGATAATTTTCTGCATTCTTCCATTAGATTAACTTCATTGAATCTTCTTGTAAATATCAAAAGTAACACTCAGTTCTAATGAGTTTCTTTAGTTGCACTTTTCTCTGCATCAAGAAACTAGTTGGTATATAACCTATATTATGCTGATAATAAATAATGTCCTATTTGTACTATTGATACAGTAGGAATACTGAGCCTTTTGGAAGATTGTCATAACCCAATAATTTTTAACTCAACTTTTGACTTTTTGAGATACAACAACAATAAGCCTTGTCTCAACTGAATGGGGTTGGCTAGATGGGTTCTTGCCTTCCAATCAGTTATGTTTGAGGACATGTTAGATACAAGGCCTAAGCTATGCATGTCCTTTCTCACCATTTCTCTTAAGGTTATCTTAGGTCTGCCCTTAGCTCTTCTAGTTCCTTCAATCTGGATTATATCACTTCTCCGTATAAGGACATTTATAGGTCTCCATTGAACGTGGTCGTGCCACCTTAAATGACTTTCTCGAAGCTTATCATTTATGGGAGCAACTCCCAGACTAACTCTAATATGATCATTCTTTATCTTATCCTTCCTTGTTTTGCCACTCATCCATCTTAGCATCCTCATTTCTACTACACTAAGTTTATCTATATAATTTTTTTTAATAGCCCAACACTCTGCACCATACATCATAGATGATCGAACGACAGTCCTCTAGAACTTTTCTTTAAGCTTTAATGGAATACGTCGATCACACAAGACCCTAGACGCACCTCTCCTCTTCATCCACCCTATTTTAATTTTTTGGAAAGCATCATCCTCTATATCACCTCTTTTATTTATGATTGAACCTAGATACCTAAAACAATCACTCTGAGGAATCTCCTTGTTGTCAAGTTTCACCACCTCATCATCTGCCTAATCATGGCTAAAGTTACAAACTAGATATTCTGTCTTTGTTCTACTTAGTTTAAAGCCTCTTGATTCCAAAGTTGTTCTTCATGATTCTAACTTGGTATTAATCTCCACTTGAGTTTCATCTATCAACACAATATCATCAACAAAAAGCATACACCAGGGGACCTCGTCATGAATGTCTTTGGCTAATTCATCCATTACAAGTGCAAATAAATATGGGCTTAAAGTTTATCTTTGATGTAGCCCAATTGTAATTGAGATATCATTACTTTGTCCCTCCATTGTTCTTACACTTGTTATTAAACCATCATATATATCCTTATCTATGTCTACAAATTTACTTGCAACACCTCTTTTCTCTAATACTTACCAAATTAAGTCTCTAGGAACTCTATCATAAGTTTTTTCTAGGTCAATAAATACCATATGAAGTTCTTTCCTACACTCTCTATACTTTTTGAGATATCTTCTCAAAATCGGAGGGATCAAAATTTATTGTTTTCTGAAGAGTGTTGGATAACAGATCTCACCTTATTAAAATTTGTACATTGAGTGTTCTAAGAATCTAGTTTTCCCTAGAAAAATAAATGGGAAAACCATATCAACTGGGGCCTTTTCATGCTAGGTTAGTTGTTTACATAGACAAGCCAATTTTTTATCTCTTCATTCTATTGGTATATGTAGATTGACTATACAAAGTATGTTATTTTGTGGAAAACCATCATGTAGTGTATCTACATGCATAAAGAATGCTTGATTGCAAAACAATCACATTATCGTTGTTGTTGTTGTTGTTGTTACTATTTAAGAATGTAGGGGAACAATTATAAAGATGGAAGTAGATGGCTGGAGAAGAGGAGGTAATCATGCAATCTTGTGTGTTAGGCAAGGTTCACAAGATCAACATCAAGTGTCATATTGGTTCGGGTGATTTTAAGAGATGTATTATACCGCATTGTATTGAATGTTGTAGAAACACATGGAAAATGGTCAATGCATATGGAAATGCACTTTGGGAACAAAAAACAATATAAATAAGCAATATTTAACAAGCATCATGCATCAACACTAAAATGAAGACTAATGCATAATCGACCAAGTGCAGTAAATTGATTTTGTTATAAAAGATGAGGTTTTTTATATGATGTTGGTTGAGTTCTATTAAAAGTTCAATTCTAGGAGTTTTAGCTCATGTAGTTTTCTATTTTTTGTTACCCAAGAGTATTTATGTAATGGTCTTCTTTTCACTTTGTTATATACAGAGGGCTCGGGATCACATAAATCTATTTAAGTCATTCCATTATAATTGTGTTTGCAACATGGTATCAGAGCCAAAATTTGATTAGGGGAAGAAGGAACAAAATGAAGAAAATTGACCCACCACCATCGTCGCTAGTCTCTGCATACACCACTTCCACGATGCCAGGGCTCTACAACCACCACCACTCTCGATTCTCTCTCTCTCTCTCTCTCTCTCTCTCTCGTAACCATCACCATAGTCGCCTGATTAGAAGGCTAGACTTGCAACTATCAAGCCATCGCCCACCATCGCTTGTAAGTTGTAACCACTGATTAGAAGACTGTCGCCTGCAAATATCAAGCCATCACCCATTGTTGCTGCAGTTCTTCGACCATCACACATTGCTCAGCTACAACCAGCATCCATTGCCCAGACCTGATCACCGCCATTGTCTCCTTCATCGTCTTCAACTCTTAAAACACGACTAGGACAGTTGAACCATGAACCAAGAAAGTTGAACTATGAACCGGTGATTCCATTTTGAACCAGGGACAGTTTGAACTAGTGCTACTATTCCCAACCCCCCACCAAAAAAAAAATACAGCATTGATGATGTCTGTTATCCTATACATCCTATAACTCTCTAAACTTGTTTAGGTGGTCTGGCTATTCCATTCTGCGACATTTCAGTTATTTCGAAAGGGTGAAGACTGAAGAACTGATAACAGTTTTTTTGACATGGCAACCCACAGATGGTACTACTGCTCCCATTGGCTCCAAACATTACGTCACTCTTCCTCTTTCGGTAAGATTTGATGGAACAAATTATTTGATCTAGTCTCGATCTGCATACTTGACTATTGTTGGAAGAGGACTTGTTGGACACATTATGGATACTACTATCAAACCTACCACCATAGGTGTTTCTCAGGATAAATGGATATCGAATGACTCTCTTGTCATGTCATTCCTTTTGAATTCCATGAATCCAAATATTGTCCGTAGATACCTCTTATTTGATGTTGCAGCCCAGATTTGAAAGGCTACTACTGAAATATATAGACAGTTGGGGAATGATGCACAGGTTTATAAGGTACGGAAGAAGTTTCATGGGACTAGCCCAAAGAAACTGACCGTGGCCCAGTATTATCCTGAGTTGCGATCTCTTTGGCAAGAGTTGAATCGTTATGGGGATTATCATCCCATTAATCCAGATGATGTGGCTACTTATAGGAAGCATGTTGATAATTTCTTGAGTTAGTGTTGACTCCAATTTGGGTTTTATTTCTTGAGTTAGTGTTGAGTTAGTAGCTAGTTGTCGAGTGTCCTAAGGAGTTTCCTTTTCAAGTGAACTTCCTTAGATTGTGTTTTAAGTTATTTAATCTTTTATTTTCAGCATGTATCTTTAGATTTTTAGATTCTATTCAGGAGTCAAGATTATGTGGTGGGATCCTAATCTATTCCCCCACTTAGTGTTAAAGAGTCTTATAGTGGGCTATAAATAACAGCCTATTATTTCCACTTAAGTCTGATTATTTAATGAAATTTGACTTTAAGGGTCATGATTCCTTGGTGAGGGTGCCATGGTTGAGAATTAAGAGTTTTGTTCAAGGATCAGCATCTCTATCATTATATCTGGCATCTTCAAGCATTCTAAGCCATCTTCTTCCAAGTCCACCAAGTAAACTAGTAAGTAAAGCAGCCCTCATCTCCTTTCCCTGCCTCTTCTCTCACCCACAGCCTTCCCCCAGCCCTCCTTTTCTCTTCCTTGTGCGGCCCTAGGAGACCACCACCCCCCCCCCCCAAAAAAAAAAAAAAAAAAAATTGCAGACCCTCCCCATCCTCTTTCCCTTAATTCTCAGCATCCCCCTGCCCCTCCCTCACCTTCCCCTATCCCTGCAAGACCTACCCAGCCCCTCCCCTGTTCTGCACAAACTCTCCCACCCCCTTTCCCTGCTACCACACCTGGACAGCAGCAATCCCAGGCCCCTACGACACCCCTATCCCCTCCCCTGCCCCTTACGACCCCTTTAGGCCCCTCCCTCATCCCTACCCTGTCCTACCCTACGAGTCCTGTTCCCTCTCTCCCTCCCAATCCTCTCGGACTCTCTCTCTCTCTCTCTGTCCTTCTTCTTATGTCATCAGAAAAACAAAAAACAAAAGAAAAGAAAAGAGGAAGAAAGACAAGTTTCTGAAGATTTTTTTAGATTCTTGAACTGTTTCCCCTCCAAAGTTTTCCCTTATTCAACCGATACCCATCATAAAACCCCTTCTTCAACCAACTGTATTTTTCATTTTCCTTCAAGTTCCATCTTCCCATATGGATCCAAAAGTTAACTAACTTCTTTTCTACCAATCCTAGGAATAATATTTTCCATTCCTCATTATTTGTGTTACATCCCATATTGACCCTCAATATCTCAAAACCATTCCCATGGGGATTTGTTAACTACTTAGGGTTTTTCTCATTATCTCATAAGAACCCATCTTAGGCTTTGATAAACCCTAGCCTTCCATATTATTCATTAGATTGCTGGAACATTCTGGTCGAATCCTTAATTCCGGGAATCTTTCCGAGAAACCTTAACCCAAATCCAATCACAATGCTCCTTGAATGTTATTGATTTTAGGGTTTGAGTGAGTACGGAAATTCAGGAAAAACTTTGTATCTTGGCATTAACTGGACAACATAAGGGCTTGTGGGGGCAGGTTGTAGTTTTAAGTCTTGGACAAAACTGATGGCTAAAACAGAAGTTGTGAAGTTTCTTGAATCTTGAGGAAATGGGTTTTGGCTAGTTTTCCTGGCTTGAGTCTACCAAGAACACTGGGGTAAGCAGGAAACGTGGGCTGTGCTTAACTAGCTTGCTGTCAGTTCTTGGCAGAACTGCTGATGGAAATGGTAGGCTGAATCTACTACCTAAAATGAGAATCTTGGACTTGAAACACTGGATTCCAGGGCTGGATTTCAATCGCTACTCCCCGACAGTCCTGGACTATAAGCACCAGACCCACCTTCCACAAGGTAGCAAGAAACTAAAACAAAGCTAAACTGCATGAACTTAACTGTTTAATTTATCCTGTATATATAGGTAGAAATAGGAAAGAACTCACTCTGTGCCCAAAAAAATAAAAGAATGGTACTAGGGTGCAACCATGCAAGTATCCAACAATAATTAATAGTTCTCTGTCCTTCCTTTCATTTGCCACCAAAATTGTTTCTCCTTTGTCATTCCATCAAAATAATTACAAGCTTAGTCATCATACATTCATACATGTCACAGGAAGTTCTCAAAGGCATTTTCTGCTAGTGCTTAAATTTAGCATACCCTACTTGTTCCTTGCGATATTAGACAGAAGCATGCCTAAAACAGAAAAGGGTCCCATGAATTGAATGCATTTATGGTATATGTACACACTACACCAAGGAAGAAAATTCGACCGAAATAGATTTCGACCTTGCAAAAGGCTGAGATTTCGATGTTTCAGTTGAAACTTGACACTTTTTTCTGAAAATTGAAACTTCAATTTCGAGCCTCATATGGACTCAAAATGATTTGAATTCTAGCATACTACCTATTTCAAGCATAATAAACACAATGAAACTAATATTTTGCCAAAAAAAAAACATTGAAAATTTATCATTCAAGTATGCTAACAAATGACTAGTTCCGACTAGTGCAAAGTGCAAACTGTATTGCATATAGGCATAGAATCATCAGCATACATGAATTGTTTAGTAGAATGGTTATATATACAACAAGTCAACAAAATAAAATGACCGACTAGATCAAGTGATCGGGTCTCACATATATTAAGTTGAAGCCTATATATAATATATACATAAAATAAAAATACATAATTTTAGAAAATAATTATTAAAATCAGAAGATGAAAAAATGGTAGCAAATAATAAAAAGATAAGTTTAACAAAACACAATTGTAGATCATAGTCCTAGGTTAAACATATATTAATTTCAAGGCAATACAAGATCATTTAAGGCATGAACAAAACAAAAATAAAAAAAGGGGAAGTTTGGAACTATTGGGTATGGCTCATTCTTCACATTCTATTGTTGTCGGAGTTTCCTTTGTAGCTGTTGTGGCTTAGGAAGTGTTTGGAGGCAAAAAATGAGCAAAAGAAGTGTTTGAAGTCAAAGGAGTTGTGGAAATTAGGTGAAAATGGGATAGAAATCAACAAAAACTAAGGAAAAACAAGTTTGACTTTTGAAATGGTGACCGAAATTTTGGTCGAAACCTCCGAAATTTCGGTCGAAATTTGACACTTTTCAAAAATAATTGGAATTTCGTTTTTTTTTGAAAAATGCAGACATTTCAACTGAAATTTCGACAATTTCGGTTGAATTTCTTCTATGCACTACACAGTGCTTCTTCATTGTATTGGTACTTGATGCCTTCCATTTTTATGTTTTATAATGGTAGCCTTATTTGATTAGGGTTCGCAAATTTACAACCAAGGCTCAAACTAATATATTTGTATAAATTATGCATCTACATATTGGATCTCTGAAACTCCATGAAACCAGATACTGTTCCGGCTTGGGCTATGATTCAATCATTTTCTTTTTCTGAATTTATCTACTATATTACCAGGAGTGGAGCCCTTGTGGGATCAAGTTGTTGGCCATCTCCTTGAGGTGATGACGAACTTGATAAATCTTTTTAACATGTGATTGTAACGTTTTTGTCTTTTTAAACTTAACAATGATGTTTTTCAGCTGGCAGAAAATAATAATCAGCAATTGCGGACTATGGCACTTGATGCGTTTGATCAATCAATCTGTGCTGTCTTAGGTTCTGACAAATTTCAGAGCTCTACACTCTCCAGACATCATCAAGTGAGAACTAAATTTTCTGTCCTGGAGACCATATTGGGGGGAGGTGTTTAACATACAGCTAACTGTCATCCACTTATTCTTCTTATTTTGTTTGCTGCATCAGATGCAAAGCTCAGATACGGAATTAGGATCATTTGAATGTTCTGTCATATCTCCATTAAGTGTCCTTTATTTCTCTAACCCAAATCTTGATGTCCGTATTGGTGCACTGAAGATTTTGCTGCATGTATTGGAGGTAGTTTGGTTTCAATTTGATATTTCATTATGTTAGTGGTTTTAGTTTATACAGTTTAACATCACTTCCATCTTATTTTCTTTTTTAAATCTTGTGAATTTGCTCTTAGAGAAATGGGGAGAAGTTGTGTTCTAGTTGGCCAAGTATTCTTGACATGTTGAGGTTTGTCTTTTCTTGTCCTTACCTTTTTTTTTTTATTTTATTTTTTGATGGTTAGCCCCTTCTGCTTGCTTCTTTGTTGGGTCTATTAACCTCTCTTTATCTATCTATCTATTTTCCTAGGTCTGTTGCTGATGCAGTGGAGAAAGAAATTATCTCACTGGGTTTCCAGGTTTGCTTTAGATATAATATAACGACTTATGAGTTCAGAAGACTCTCTTTGCATTTCCATTATCTGTGCACCTTCTTGTTCCGCATCCATTATTCTGTAGCTAGAACTGTTCTTTTCTCACAGTACCTATATGTAAACGTCCTTTATTAATATACCTATTCAGGCTATCAAAAGAAGAACCTTGTTGTTGAATTCCCCCCCCCCCCCCCTCCTCTTTTTTGGGGTGAATTGTTTGGTTAGTAAGTTGTAGTAATCTCTGAAGTAGGTGAACATCATGCTTTGGTCTTGTGATTTGAATAATTGTAAAACAAAAAATACGCAGTGCACCAATTTATACAGTACATCAAGCAATGTGTTTGTTAACTTTGTGATTGTGCTTTATCTGATTGAGTGCATGTAATCATTTAAATTGGGTGTATCTTTGTTTCTTCATGACATTGAACTCCTTACATGTTGCTGGTATTACAAGATTTAAAGTTTAGTTTAAGTTTTAACAGTATGCATCATTCATACAACACAATGATGTGATGCCTATGTAACTTGAGTTATATGGTTGAAATTCTGTTTATTGGTAAATTGTGAAGAATAAAGGAGGCCACTGCAGCTAGGGTGGGAGAGCTGTGATTTGTACTTTGAGATTAGAAGGTTTAGCTTTATGTTTAGAAGGCAAAAGGATAGGCTGAGATGATTTAACTGAGAGAAATGAACCTTGGGTTTGAAGGAAAAGAAGATAGAGCATCCAGCAGAAAAATCATGGTGGCAATTATAATGCACAAATAGGAAAAGTAGGGGGGAAAAGAGTAATCAATTGCATTAAATCTGTAAATGATGAATGATTTTTTTACTAAAACCCTACATCCTGCAAATTTTATTAATTTTTTGACTAAAACCCTTCCTGCAAATTTTTATTTCTAATTACTCAAATCAAATGTGATTTGCTTCATTACTATTTACTTTAAGCAAGTGAAGGTGCAGAAGAGAAGTTTAATGTTTGGTAACTAAGCCTTTGTGATTTGTAAGGCTTCCTGTTGGCCATTCCCTTTGCTCGCCTACTTAATTATTATGGCTGACAGATTGCGAGAACAGCTGACTATTCAATTTGTTGCTCAATGATGCAATCAATTTATTGTAAATAAGCAAGAGTAGGGACTTTTTAAATGAGATATCTTCCCTTAAGGCTCACAAAATTCAGAGAAATGATAGAAAGAAGAAAGGAAAAGAAAAGAAAAGGAGTGCACTATGCAAAAAAATACTGTCTTTAAAGAGTCAATGACTGCATACCAGCCTACTGGGTGCTATTCTTCGAAGTTTGTGATGCATCACTTCTTGTGCCTTATTTTGAAGACATTTTTTGACATTTTTTGTTAGTCTAGTGTTGGTAATCAGTTCACTGTTTATCTGCTGATTCCTTCTATGGTGGACATTGTCGGTTGCTTAAATTCCTTAGTTGTCTAATAATTCCATACCTTTCATAAAGTATACTATTACTTATTCCACTTCTAGCAGAAATTTTCAATTCCATTCTTCAGGGTTGAGTCTAATTTTTTTCAATTCCACTTCAGGTTCATAATTATAGATTTTGTTCCAATTTTTAATTCTAGGCAGATGATTTGTTTTGCAGGGTCTACGTGTTATCATGAATGATGAACTCTCAACTATCCCTTCACACTGCATTGATGTGTAAGACTCCATGCTTCCACTTCCAAGTCCAATTGTGATATCTCTTTCTCGGTTTAGCATTTCACTTTCTCTGATTTTGGTTTTAATTGGAAATCTGTTCTGCTTATCTCTGAGTATCATTGTAATAGGGCAGTTGGTTGGAACAAGTTGTGAGTGAAATTTTTTCATCTATATTTCTCATCCTTTATGTCAAGAATGATATTCTCAAGAACTCTGACATTGTTCAGATGTTCCATCTTATAAGTCAGGAGCAGGGCCAGACCTATATGTGGATTTTACTTAAAGAAACTTACTTCGGTTTCTATATGGAGAATCAGTGAATGATATCTAAGCTTGATCCTAATCAACCCTACACCTATTTCTTTGTCATCAACTTACTGACCATTCTGCTGGCCTTTGAAACCCATCATGTCCCTATAAGCCCATTATTCCATTGATCATTGTTCCATATATCTAGTGTTGTGAGAGTGGGGGTTCTTGGGTTTGCTTCTCTTTCTCCATCCCTCTGGAGGCGGAAAGTAGTTTGCTGGATGGTTGGTGGTGCTTTGGACTTAGGATAGTATCATTTGAATTGATTATTTCTCTGTTACTGTGGTTCATTTTCACATGTTTATCCATAGGTTCTTGTTGAGCCCTATTCTTTGGTTCTCTGTTATGGACTTATGTCACTGACCATTGAAACGATAGTTCCATAAAACATAATTCTGGAGATCTCTATTTTCTCTTTTTCTGTTAAACATTAGAGCACCAAAAAATATAATCCAGCAACAATTATGATCACAAGAGAAGGTTTTATTTGAAACATATCTTAATCAGCTTTAATTGAAGATTGTTAAGTATGTAGACTCATCCAAAGTGAGTGTACATAACAAGATGTACCTTTGACAACGCATAAAAGGCATTAGATATTCTTCAAAACGAGAGATAAACTGTAAAAGTGCCAAAGGGTGGAGGAGGAAGCAAGGATGTAGGATAGTGCTGTTTCATTTAGTGTCTCAAATGAAAATAGAGACCACAGAAAGGGCAAGGGCAGGTGTTAGCCCCATGCTCCCTTTAGACCACACAGGAGTATTGGTGCTTTTTTATTTTTTTAACTTTTATTATTATTATTATTTAAAAAAAATATGTTGAGGGGGGGGGTTGTGGATGGATTGGGGTAGAGATAGAGAAAGGAAGAAAGGAAAGAAAACTCAGCAGTGTGGGAGCAGCAGAATAGAAGTGGCGAATATCCAATTTTTAATGTTGCTTCAAATGGCTCAAACTTTCAGTTAAAATATGTGGCTGAAAAAAAAAATTAAAAAATCACAAAGAAAATCAATCTATAAAAGGAGAAAACTTTTTGTGGCCATTTACATCCCAACGGCTATTGAAGCAGTTGTTCTCCTTTTCAGTTTCTTAAGATTTGGAGATTGAGATACTCGAATTATTAAATTTATACATGAGAGATGTTAAATCCTACCTAAAGGTGCCTTTTTTTGGCACTGTTTTAGTGCATATGCTGAAGTTAGATGAAACATACTGTTGGTTGAGTTCTACTAGGACTTCAACTCTATTCGAGTTTTTGTTCATGTAAATTTCTATTTCTTGTTACCCAAGGGTATTTATGTAATAGTGTTCTTTCCAGTTTATTATAAATAGAGGGCTTGAGATCGCACTGATTAATAAACCATTCTACCAACATAGTGTTTCTCAACATGGCATCAGAGCCTAAGTTCAATTAGGGAAGAGAGACCTACCTTCTTCTTCTGATTTTTTTCAAACCCATTGCAATTCTTCAGTTCTACCATCTTTTTCTGGCAGTTTTTTCAGTTCCGTCTCGGTTCGACTAGGGAAGAACAAGAACAAAAAAAAAAAAAAAAAAGGGAAAAAAAAAGGAGAAAGAAGAGTTCTTCAGTTCTGTCTCTGTTCGAATAGGGAAGAATAAGAACAGAAAAAAGAGGAAAGAAGAAGAGAAGAAGAAATTCGATTCAGTTCCGTCTCGGTTCGAATAGGGAAGAATAAGAACAGAAAAAAGAGGAAAGAAGAAGGGAAGAAAAAATTCGATTCAGTTCCGTCTCAGTTCGAATAGGGAAGAATAAGAACAGAAAATAGAGGAAAGAAGAGGAGAAGAAGAAATCCGCCACTGCCGCTGCTCCTGCAACCGCTGCTTCTGCAACTGCTGCTACTTCTACAACTGCAACTGCTCCTGCAATTGCCGCTGCTTCTGCAACTTCCGTTGCTCCTGCAACTGCCACTGCTCATACACCAATAGTGAGTTATTTCTTCATTTTTTTATCGTTCTTCATCTGAAAGAGACGCTCCTGAAGACCAGATTAGCCTGCGATTTGATTAGCCCAACAAAAAAACAGAAAACATAAATACGATGTTTGAGGGGTTTAGTTTGTAAATTACATTCTTTCAAGGATATTTTGATAAATATGCATATTTTCAGGGACCTATATGAAAATTTACAAATTTTCAGGGACATATTTGCAGATTTAAACATTTTCAGGGACTTTTGTGTAAATCTGCATAGTTTCAGGGACCTAATTGCAAATTCAGATTTTTTTAAGGGACTTATTTGTAATTTCCCATTATAATAATTAAAAAAAAATTAAAAAAGAAGAAGAAAGAAAGAACATCTGCCGACGTTTCAATTATTGTTGAAGGGTGACAATTGGAGAACTGCAACCAATTTTTTCAACATGGTAACTATTGATGGTACTATTGCTCCCACTGGCTTTGAACATAACCCCACTCTTCATCCTCTTTCAATACGATTTGATGGAACAAATTATTTGATCTGGTCTCGATCTACTTACCTGACTATTGCTGGAAGAGGACTTGTTGGACACATTACGGGCACCACTATCAAACCTACTACCATAGGTGTTTCATAGGATAAATAGATCTCGAATGACTCTTATTATGTCATTCATTTTGAATTCCATGAATCCAAATATTGCCCGTGGATACCTATTACTTGATATTGCAGCCCAAATCTGGAAAGCTACTACTGAACCATATGGACAGTTTGGAAATGATGCACAAGTTTATGAACTACGAAAGAAGCTTCATGAGACTACCCAAAAGGAACTGACTATGGCCCAATATTATGCTGAGTTGCGATCTCTTTGACAGGAGTTGGATCATTATGGGGATTATCACCCCACTAATCCAGATGATGTGACTACTTATAAGAAGCACGTTGATAAGATTCAGGTATATGACTTCTTTGGTAGATTTAAATGTGGAGTTATGATTAGATCGAGTGCAAGTATTAAGTCGTTCTCCCTTTCCTACACTCAAAAGTCTTATGCCCTTGTTCAGTGTGAGGAAAGCCGTCGATTGGCCATGCTTCATGCTCTTATTGTGGATAAATCAGCCTTACAGTCTATTAGCACTAAATCTGATTCGGCCAAGGAGATTGTCAAGTGTGAGCACTGTCATAAACCATATCATACCAAAGCCAATTGTTGGAAGCTCCATGGGAAGCCTGCTGATTTTGAGCAAAAAAAAGCACAAAGAAGGGGAAAACCGAAACTAATCTTTCTGAGACAGTTTCCACAACACCCTCTACAGACATTGGTTTTTCACAGAAGGAGTTAGCTACTCTGCGATTATTCTGCAGTCTTCTACTGCCGGTACAACCTCTACTACTACTTCCTCCACTACCTATACCAACTCCTACCTTGCTACTTCAGGTAAAACTTTTATAGGCTACCATGTTTCTTTAATTTCTGCTCCATGGATCATTGATACAGGAGCCACAGATCATATGACAGGTTCATCCTCTTTTTTCTTACATTATGCTCTAACTTCCGGAAAAGATAAAATTTCGAATTGTTGATGGCTCCTATTCTTCCATTGCTGAAAAAGGGGCCATTCAGCATTCTCCGTCACTTTCTTTGTCTAAAGTTTTACACGTTCCCTCTTTTTCTACTAACTTGCTCTCTATCAGTAGTCTTACACATGACTTGAATTGTAAAGTGACTTTTTCCCCATCTTACTGTGTCTTCCAGGATCTGGTAATAGGGAAGGAGATTGGACGTGGTAAACTAGACAATGGACTTTATCTGTTGGAGCCAATTGGAGGATTTACTTTTGCTCTACTTGCATCTCCTAATCAGGTCCATTTGATAATATCTGACCTTCAACAATGGCACCATAGGCTCGGTAACCCCCCCCTGTAGGAACTCTTAAGAGAGTATTTCCCGATTTAGTTTCTTCTTGTAAAAATGATGAATATTTTTTGTGAAACCTACATTTTTACGAAGCAGACTCATTCTACTTATTTACCTTCTCTTCATAATAGAAAATAGAGCAAATTACACTGGCACCCCAAAATGGAGGCTCTAAAGCACTGACACCCCACTTTTTGTTTGAAAAACACATAGGTCCTATTCTGTTATAATGGTTAGTTATATTATCGCAAAGACTATTATACCCTTCCAATAAATCTTATTTTTATTTATTAAAAAAAGAAAGAAAGAAAGAAAGAAAGAAAGAAAGAAAGAAAGAAAGAAAGAACGAAAGAAAAGGATCATCTTCGTCTTACAATGAACGAAAGCTTTATCAATGTCGCGAATTAGTGGTTGAAGAAAACGTACCGATCTGAGGAGAGGCTTCCGGAGAACAAGAGATTTCACAGATTCTGTCAATGGAATTTCCCAAGCCCTTCCAGTTTCCTCCTTACCTTCTGAAACAGAGGCTTGAAGAAACTCACATACTCGTGAAATATCCCATCTGGAAGATCTCCTGCATCTAGTCAAGAATGACCTCTGTAATTTCCCATCTTTATGTGACGGAATTAAAGTGATTGATGTCTTTTCTCCTCCGATTTCCTTCCTCTTCCCCTTCTTCTCTGTTTTTTCTTTTTCTGGGTTTAGGGTTTTGGTTTCGGTTTCTGAGTGAACTGGGTTTGATTGTTCCTACATTGGGAAAAGAGGAAAAGAAAATGGTTGGTGTTTTCTCTCTGCAAGGAACGAATTGGGGATTTGGTTATATTACTCATTATAATAATCATTGTGTAAAACAATTCTTTTTTACTTCAATTCATGTTTACTTAGTTTTGTATCTGGATCTTCTTCCTTATAGAAACAATTTGTTCTCTCTTTGTTCTGTTAGTTTTTTGGCAGAAAAAGAAATACATTTTTATTTTCGGTTGAGTAGATGATGTCTTTATTATGTTGTAATAGTTGAGATTGTGGTTGTTGGTATCTTTTGTTCAATGGAATTCATGGAGTTTCAGTGATTTACTGAATATCTACCTCTTTATTGCTCAACTAAGTCTTTGTTCTGCACTCGTTTGTGAGATATCAATAAACCCTTTTTTCCATTTGATCAACTTTAATGGCTTCCTCTAGAAGTTGGTATAAATGGTAATAGATTAGGTGAGGATAAGAATCAGAATAAAAGTGAACAAGAAATGGAGGAGAATAGTGAGAAATTGCAGTCGAAGCAGAAATCAGCGGCGTATGATGATAAGAATCTCTTGGAAGGCGTCAACTTTGGATCTAATTCTATAAAAGAAGCAGTTTCATCGGATTGATCGTCTACCAAGGAGTCATCGAAGATTTGAAGTTAATCACCCATCTGTGGAAGAAGCTCTCAATCGAAAGAGGAGGCTTTCGATTGAGAGCTTTCCATGGTTGTCGCCACAATTGCATTTTTTATCCTTGTAAGGGCATTTTTGGAATTAAAGAAAAATAAACGGTGGACTAAATGTTTTAGTAACAGAATGGACTTATGTGTTTAATGAATGGGGGTGTCGGTGTTTTTCAAACAAAAAGTGGGGTGTCAGTGCTTTAAAGCCTCCATTTTGGGGTGCCAATGTAATTTGCTCTAGAAAATATATTCCTTTTGGACTCATTCATACTGATGTGTGGGGTCCTTGCCGACGTGTGTCTATTACTGGCCATAAGTACTTTATTATTTTTATTGATTATCACTCTTGTTCTACATGGATTTATCTTTTAAAATTAAAAGAAATGAGATTTTTCGATGTTTTCGTGATTTTCATAATATAATTAAGACTCAATTCAATGCCACTATGAAGATCCTTCACAGTGACAATGGCACCGATATATTGATGGTGAATTTCAGAGATATCTCTCTGACTCTAGCATAATACACCAGACCAGTTGTGTTGATACAGCTGCCCAAAATGGGGTTGCTGAAAGGAAGAATCGGCATCTTTTAGAGATAGCTCGTTCACTTATGATTGCTATGAATGTCCCTGACCAATACTGGAGTGATATTATACTCACTGCCTCTTACTTTATGAATAGGATGCCCAGTAGGATACTTGGTTTTAAATGTCCTAATGAGCTTCTTCAGGGAACCTCTTCTTTTATTATTCCCCCCAAAGGTGTTTAGATGTGTTTGTTATGCCAGAATCATAGCCCATCAAAGTAAGATGGCTCCCCGTGGCCTAAGCTGCATTTTTCTACGGTATTCTGCTACTCAGAAAGAGTACAAATGTTATCATCCTCCTTCTAAGAAAACCATTGTCTCCATGGATGTCATTTTTAATGAATCTTAGAGGAGGGTGCTATTCCAACTCTATACCTTTCTATCACACCACCACAACACAACTTAGGAGTTCAAGAAGTGTTTCCTGACCAGGGGGAGACTTCAGCCAGTGTACCTGAGGACTCTAATTTCCCCCCTCCGTTTTCTGAACCATGTGAAGAACCTGGTTAGGGGAGACCACTCCTGTGAGGCACACTATTGAGATCTTTCAAAACAAAATTGACCAGAATAAGGAGGTGCAAATTTTATCAAAGGAAGAATTACAACCGGCTAAAGCAGGTGGAGAAAAGTGACACGTTACCACTTCAATCTCCTACTCCAAAATCAGATTCTACTGTTCCCCTTAAGGTATCTTCTTTTGATCTTCCTATTATTATGAGAAAATTAGTCAGATCTTGTCCTCAGCATCCCATTGCAAAATATGTCTCTTATGACTCTTTATCTGACTTTTACCGTGCTTTTATATCCTCTCTATCATCTATATATGTTCCTAAAAGTTGGCAAGAAGCCTACGCTAATAAGAGATGGAAGGCAGCTATGGTAGAGGAAATGCAGGCAATGAAGAAAAATGATACTTGGGAGCTGGTTACACTTCCTCCGAAAAAAGAAGGAAAAAAAACCAGTGGGCTACAAATGGGTGTTTGTGGTTAAACAAAATATGGATGGATCACTCAACAAGTTGAAGGCTAGACTAGTTGCAAAGGGGTTTACCCAGACCTATGGGATTGATTATTGATTTTTGCCCCTATTGTGAAACTGAACACTGTCAGAGTTCTGTTGTCTGTAGTCTGTGAACAAAGACTGAAACTTGCACCAACTAGACGTAAAGAATGCCTTCTTACATGAGGAGTTAGAGGAAGAAGTCTATATAGAAATCCCACATGGTTTCTCCGATGACAATACTGTAGGGAAAATTTGTCGGTTGAAGAGATCAATTTATGGGTTAAAACAATCTCCTACATGTTGGTTTGGACGCCTCCTGAAGGCAATGACTTCGATTGGTACAAACAAAGCAATGTTGATCATACATTATTTGTCAAGAAGTTAGGTACATAGTTGTCAAGGCGGCAAGGCGATGCGAGGCGGTTTTAGCTAGTTGGGGCGATGAGTCGATGAGGCGCCCTTCGAGGCGCTTTTGAGGCGTTCGAGGTGTTTTAAGTGAAATTTTTACTTTTTAGTGTACATCTCATACACTAATTCATTATAAACCTATCTTATATATAATAAAAAGACTAATATTAGCCATTTAGCCTACCTCAAGTCTGATCCAACATATTACAAACCACACATAGTAGGTCCTAAATAAATTCCAAGTATCATACTATCATTAACAAGAATCAAGATACGATAAAAAATCTAACAACAAAAGAATTCAGGTGCTGAACTTTTGCAAGGAAAGAATTCATCAGCTGGACCCGAAGTACCAAGTTGCTGAACTATCATCTATCAAAAAAAATCAAACAACAAAAGAAAAACAAAGACACACATACACCAGATAAGAAAAGAATCATTACAATGTATCTAGGTAGATGAAACAGAGATGGAACAAATTCAATGAAGAAGAATCGTTACAAATAAAATAAAATAAAAACACAGAAACACCAAATAGCAAGTTCAGAGTATGCAATCAGGTGCAATTTGCAAGTCACAAGACTCACGAAATGGTGAACAAAGTTACTGATGACATAAGTATATAACATAGCTACATCGCAGAAAGAAAGAAAAAAAAAAAGAAAAAAAAATTCCGGCAACATACCGTTGCCTAAGATGGTGACCAAAGTTACCGGAAGCCGCTGCAAGTTGGTCGCTCACTCGTTGCAAGCCTACAACCGCAACACGGCAACAGTGAGTCGCACCTTGCACGGTGAACAAAATCGATTTAGGGGGAAAAAAACAGAAGAAAGAAGAAGAAAGAGAGTCACACACTCGCACGCTACTACTCTTGAGGTTGCTGCGCCGGAGGTTGGCCGCTGCAAGCCTGCAACTGATACGGTGGAATTTTGGTTGATGCAAAAACAAAAATCGAGTCCAGACTCCAGAGATGTTGTCGCTGGCTGTCGCCGGTGTCACTGATGGTCGGTGTCGGTGTCGGAGTCAGAGACAAAGAGAGTAGCAGAGGGAGAGGCAGAGAGAACTCAGAGAAGAGGTAAGGTCGGGACAATCTCGTTTTTTTTTTTTTTTTTAATAATTTAATGTTACAATAACACCTATATAACCATTCACCCATTAGATTCTTTCCGATTGGAATTTTCAAATTGTTTATGGCCTTTGATTTGGAATAAAATAAATTTACAATTTTTAACACCCAATAAGGCGGTCGCCTAGTGGTATTTGCATCCGAGGCGTCCGAGGCAACGACTCGAAGACACCTCATAGTCTGAGGCGGCCGCCTTATTGACTTCTCCTGAGTCGGCCTTCGCCTTAAGCCCTATGTTTCCGCCAGGACGCCTTGACAACTATGGTTAGGTACTAACATCACACTTCTCATTGTTTATGTGGATGATATTGTCATCACAGGGAATGATGGTGAAGAAATTCAAAGGTTGAAGGACTTTCTTAGCAGAGAATTTGAGATTAAAGATCTAGGGAAGTTATAATAATTCTTAGGGATTGAGGTGGCTTGATCAAAGAAGGGTATATTCCTATCCCAAAGAAAGTATGTCCTATATTTATTATCAAAAGTGGGAATGTTAGGGTATAAAGCAATTGATACCCCTATTGAAGCTGGAGCTAAACTTAAAGAAAAAAGGGAGAACCAGTGGACAAATGAAGATACCAAAGGCTGGTAGGGAAACTTATTTATTTGTCCCACACCAAGCCAGACATCGCTTATGCCGTGGGGATAGTGAGCCAATTCATGCATGATCCATATTTGGCTCATATGAAGGCTATTACTAGAATACTATAGTATTTGAAAGGAACTGCTGGAATGGGAATAGTTTTGTCACCCACTGATAATTTAAGAGTAGAAGCATACACTGATGCAGATTGGGCTAGATCTCCAAACAAGAAGTTAATTTCAGGTTATTGTACCTTTGTTGGAGGTAATTTAATTACTTGGAGAAGTAAGAAACAAAATGTGGTAGCTTTATCCAGTACCGAAGCTGAATATAGAGCTATGGTTCGTGGAGTTTGTGAGCTACTATGGTTGAAAGGCTTGCTACAAGATATTGGAGTTCAAGTTCCAAACCCTATGATGTTATATTGTGACAACAAGGCTGCTACTAGTATTGATAATAATCCGGTGCAATATGATCGAACTAAGCCCATTGAAATTGTCAGGTTATTTGTCAAAGGAAAGCTGGAACAAGGACTTATCTGCATGCCTTTTGTGAGGTTTGGAGACCAAGTGGCAGATGTTTTCACTAAGGGTTTGAAAGAAGGAGATTTCCTTCCTATTGTAGGCATGTTGGGCATAACTAATATCTATGCCTCAACTTAAGGGGGAGTGTTGGTTGAGTTATACTAGGAGTTCAACTCTATTAGAATTTTTGTTTATGTAAATTTCTATTTCTTGTTACCCAAGCGTATTTGTGTAATAGTGTTTTTTCCAGTTTATTATAAATAGAGGGCTTGAGATCACACTGATTAATAAGCCATTCTACCAACATAGTGTTTCTCAACACATACCCTAAATCTGTAATAAATTACTACAACAACAACAACAATAAGCCTTGTCCCAACTAAATGGGGTCGGCTACATGGATTCTTGCCTTCCAATCAGTTCTATTCGAGGCCATGCTAGATACTAGGCCTCAGCTATGCATATCATTTCTCACAACTTCTCTTAAGGTTATCTTAGGTCTACCCCTAGCTCTTCTGGTTCCTTCAATCTGGATTATATTACTTCTCCGTACAGGGGCATTTATAGGTCTCCGTTGAACGTGGTTGTGCCACCTCAAACGACTTCGAAGTTTATCACTTATGGAAGCAACTCCCTAACCAACTCTAATATGATCATTCCTTAACTTATCCATCCTAGTTTTGCTACTCATCCATTTTAGCATCCTCATTTCTGTCACACTAAGTTTATCTATATGATTCTTTTTAACAACCCAATACTCTTCACTATACATCATAGCTGGTCGAATAACGGTCCTATAAAATTTTCCCTTAAGTTTTAATGGAATACGCTAATCACACAAGACCCTGGACGCACCTCTCCACTTCATCCACCCTATTTTAATTCATTGAGATACATCCTCCTCTAAATCACCTCTTTTACTTATGATTGAACCTATGTACCTAAAACAATCACTCTGAGGAATCTCCTTATCATCAAGTATCACCACCTCATCGTCTACCAGATCATGACTAAAATTACGAACTAGATATTCTATCTTCGTTTTACTTAGTTTAAAGCCTTTTAATTCCAAAGCTACTCTCCATGATTTTAATTTGGTATTAATCCCCACTCGAGTCTCATCAATCAACACAATATCATCAGCAAAAAGCATACACCAAGGGACCTCATCTTGAATGTCGTTGGTTAATTCATCCATTACAAGTGCAAATAGATATGGGCTTAAAGTTGATCCTTGATGTAGCCCAACTGTAATTGGGAATTCATTACTTTGTCCCCCCACTGTTCTTACACTTGTCACCGGACCATCATACATATCCTTAACTATATCTACATATTTACTTGCAACACTTCTTTTCTATAGTACTTGCCAAATTAACTCTCTAGGGACTCTATCATAAGCTTTTTCTAGGTCAATAAATACCATATGAAGGCCTTTCCTACATTCTCTATACCTTTTCATAAGTCTCTTAATTAGGTAAATAGCCTCCGTTGTAGATATTCCCGGCATAAACCCAAATTGGCTCTCCGTAATTGTAGTTAAGTGTCTCAAACGGGTTTCAATTATTCTCTCCCATAATTTCATAATATGGCTCATCAATTTAATGCCCCTATAGTTATTACAACTTTGAATATCTCTTTTATTTTTGTAAATTGGAACCACGACGCTTCTCCTCCATTCATCTGGCATTTTTCATGTGCTCATAATCTTATTAAACAACTTGGTCAACCAAACTAGTCCATGGGTTCCTAAGCTCTTCCATACTTCTATTGGGATTTCATTAGGACCTTGTGTCTTGCCGAGTTTCATCCTCCTTGGTGCTTCTTTTACTTCGGATATTGAAGTTCTACGTATATAAGTTTGAAAATTGGTGCCTTAGTGAAAGGTGCGATCTTCCGAATCATAATTGCTTGAAGTATGTTCATTAGTAGACTAGACAAATAGATTTCCCATCTTTTCTTAATGTCCTCATCACATACTAATACTTTACCATCTCCATTTTTAATACATCTAACACGGTCAAGATCTCTACTCTTCCTATCCCTCATCTTAGCTATCTTATAAATAGATTTTTCCCCTTCATTCGTGCCCAACTTAATGTATAACTCTTCATACTTCTTTTCCCTTTCTTTTCCCGCAATTTTCTTAGCTTCATTTCTATCCAACCTATACTTTTGAAGATCCTCAACATCCTTAGTTCTTTGCCATGTCTTAAAACTAGCTTTTTTATTCCTAATGGCAGCTTGAACCTCATTATCCCACCACCAAGTCTCTCTATAAGAATGAAGCTTTCCTTTTGATTCACCTAGGACATCTTTAGCCACCTTCTTGATACACATAGCCATCTCATTTCACATCGCATTTGTATCCCCCTTAAAATTCCACTTTCCTTGTTTGACTACTTCATTAACGAAGGATTTCAAGCACTTTCCTTTCAAGTTCCACCATCTTAACCTGGGATACTTAACCTTGGACCTTTTATGAGTTTTTGGGGTTAAGCACATATCCAAGACCACAAGTCTATGTTATGCAGTTAAGCTTTCCCCCGGTATCACCTTGCAATCCTTGCATAGCAATCTATCAGTCCTTCCAGTTAGGAAGAAATCTATTTGGTTTCTAGGATGTCCACTTTTGAAGGTAATTAAATGCTCATCTCTCTTTTTGAAGTAAGTATTTATAATAGATAGATCAAAAGCAATAGCAAAATATAAAATTGAAATCCCTTCCTCATTCCTCTCTCCAAAAACCATATCCTCCATGTACACTCTCATAGCCTCTTTGATCTTTTCCAATATGTCCATTTAGACCATCTCCTATGATAATCTTTTCTCCTTGACGAATTCCTTGCATTAATCCATCCATATGCTTTAGACTTTCATCCAATCCTACTTGAGGTGCATATGCACAAATTATGTTTACGAACTCTTTCTCCATTACAAGCTTGATAGCAATAATCCTATCACCCACTCTTTTCACATCCACCACATCATTTTTTAAATCTTTATCCTCTATTATACCTACTCCATTTTTATTTGTTTTATCCCCAATATACCAAAGTTTAAAGCCATCCAACTCTTTAGCTTTTTTACCCTTCCATCTAGTCTCTTGAAAGCAAGCTATATTAATCCTTCTTTTCCTTATAACATCTATCAATTCTAAACTCTTACCTGTTAAAGATCCTATGTTCCAAGATGCCAATCTAATCCTACGTTTTTGGACTAGCTTCTTTACCCCACTCATCCACGGCGCAGGAACCCTTGCCTACTTATCACCACATCCGGGTGCCTATGCAACGCGTCACTTACAAGGGACCTTGCCCACTTATCACCACACTCGGGCCATAGTGTAACGCGTCGTTTCTTTTGTCGGGGAATGCCCTAGCACAACTTTTATCATATAAGGTCGAATCCATGAAAGGGTTTTGCTAGATTTTTTCCGGTGCCGGCTGCCGACCTGATGCACCAACCTTCCTCTTTTACCCGGGCTTGGGACCGGCAGCAAAACACTGCCGGAGTTAAATACTGGCATGCAGAGAAACAATATGATACAACATAAAATTATAGAGTTTTTATCCGTATCCCACTTAAGGGGGTTGAAACTATTACCTGTCCACTTAAGTGGGAAAAATTACTGGCTGCCCACTTTTTACAATATAAAAAATTACCTATTACCCATAGTTAGTTTTTGTAAAGTTTGAATCTAAAATGACGGATTTGCCATTATGTGTGGTAAAATAACTTTAATGCCCCTTCACTCTCACTCATATTCTCCTCTCCTACCCAACTCTATCTTCTTCATACGCCTTGCCGGAAACCTCACCACTGGTGGCTACCACCACCCCCACCTTCCCCACCTCTCCATACGGGACAATTAAAATATACCAAAATCAAATGAAAGCCCAAACATTCATTAACAGCGGTGGGTGATTTCCAGCAGAACCACCATATTTGCAACAACAACAATGAAGACGACAAAATCTGTCATCTGTACACAAATCCATAATTGGTCTATTGATCTTCGATCTCTCTTTCACTCTCCTTCAAACTCTCGAATAATTTAGGGATTACTTCGTTGATCTCTTTCTGAAGAAATGTCTCCTTTGTTCGGACTCAAATCGAATCCATGGTGAGGTGACTAGACGAAGACTATCATTACTTCTTCAAGGTCATATTAATCGGAAATTCTGGTGCTGGCAAATCTAATTTACTCTCCAGACTCACCAGAAATGAGATCTACTTGGAGTCTCCAACTTTTCCTTTTCCTTTCTTGTGTATTTCAGATCTGAAAACAATATGCTATTGTGAAGATTGAGATCCATTTTTATTTCATATAACTCGTAGGTAAACTGAATTCTATTTAATTTGTTTTTCATTGAATAAATCGAACCTCACAAATCAGTACCATCTATTCCCAAGAGATCACTGATGTCGCCATACATTGATTGTTGCCTAGCGTTGAGAAGATTAATGGAGGTAAAAAAAGAAGTAAAGAAAAAGGAAAGAAATCTAACCAGAGATGAACAATGACCTTATGTAAAACAAAGGCGCTTTCCTATAGAGAATTTGGTGGGGAAGGTGGTTGCCGGCAGGGAGGGGTGGTGGTTGCCAACGGTGGTGGGGTTTCCGGTGAGATGTAGGAAGAAGCTCCCTTCACCCAGCTAATGGTTGGGTAGGAGAGGGAGACTAAGTGAGAGTGAAGGGGCATTAAAGTCATTTTAGCACACATAAGGGCAAATCTGTCATTTCATATTCAAACTTGACAGAAAATCTAACTGTAGGTAAGGGTAATTTTTGAAATTGCAAAAAGTGGGCATCCAATAATTTTTCCCACTTATATGAGCAGGTGACAGTTTCACCCCCACTTAAGTGGGCTACCAGTAAAAAATTTAATTATATTTCATTGTTAGAAGTATGAAATATCCTTAAATGTATTAGATATACTGTAATAAGCTACAACAATAACTATTAAACGGTCACATACAAATAAAATTGATGCCTGCTCTTTCTGAAAATCTGGCTGACTAAGCCCAGGTGATAGAAAGGTGGCCTCTTTTTTTTTTTTTTTTTTTTTTTTTTGGGGGGGGGGGGGGTTTGAGGGTTGGAGGGGAAGAATGCTGATGAAATTAAGGTGACATGACATTGTGGACATCCAAGACGCTGCCTAGGCATCACCTTGACTACTAGTTGGCTGATAGATCAAAGTCCTCCATCCAGTCTTGACTAATGGAAGTGGGCATTCTTTGTGTTGCATGGACTTGAGCAACAATCTAACAGTTCATCCAGAGAACTTTGAATATTTTCTACGTCATTTAAATAAATAGACGATGTACTTGAAATCACTGTATACAAGGCTAGGATGATGATGATGTACATGAAACCACTTAATGGTGAGTTCTTCCAAAATGAAAATAGCTTTGCCTTTTTTTTATTTATTTTATTTTATTTATTTATTTACTTATTTTTAATAGGGATAATTATTGTTGCCCCCTTGTACTTTGATTTTATCACTACTTTATCCCCTATACTTTTTAAAATTGCTAATCCAACCTTGAACTTTGTCTACAATTACTAATGCCCCCTACCGTTAAGCTCCGTTAGTTTACTAATGATGTGGCATCTATATATTTTTTCAAAATCCCAAAAATAACCCTGCAATTATCTTTTTACTTATTTCCTCTTTTGTCAAGTTATAATAATGCCCTTAATTAACTATGGGACAAATTTTAATATTGCCCTTAATTAACTATGGGAAAAAATTTAATACTGCCCTTAAATTAACTATAGGAAAAAATTTAATACTGCCCTTAATTAACTATGAGAAAAAATTTACTTTTATTTTTTAAAAAGAAATCACCAAATAAAAATAGGATGTGATTTTTCTTCTCTAAAAAGAAATCATTAAATGAAGGAAAGATGTAATTAAATAAAACTTAAAATAGAAACTAAAATATTAAGAAATATCAAATTTAATTCAAAGTTGGAAATTGAAAATCACCTAATATATGCTGACAAATTTCCTATCAATTAGCATCTTATATGCTAATTTGTTTGTAAAACTTCCATCATTGTGATTATGAAAAATTTTAGTGGAATGTGAAAGTTTCAACAACCATATGTATGTGGTCCCACCAAATCCAAAACTAATTCTAAAATATAAGATTTTAAGGATATAATTGACATTCAATATAGTTTCTATAAATGAGGGTAATGTCATTTGACTTCTTAATTTTAATGAAGGGCAAAATAGACATTTCATATTTAATGTTAACAGCCACTTAACACCGTTAGAAGTGAGGGGGGTAATAGTAATTTCATAAAGAATGAGGTTTGATTAGTAATAAAACCGAAGTATAAGGGGACAATAGTAATTATCCCTTTTTAATATCTAGTCCTGATCTGTACAATTGGACCAAACTATTGGTTGGGAGCTTGTCTCAAACTTCAACAACCTAGGATTTTGTTACTTAAAAATATGGCCAGGACGTGGTGGCCAACCCATTCAATTGGAGCATGGTGCACTCTATCCATGCTATTATTTCTAAAGTTAACACTTGCAAAAACGCATTATTCAGCTTTTGATCTGATGTGTCAGTTTTAAATGGTAAAAGCTTACAGTTTAATTTAGGAACTGATTCTGTCTTATTATTTAAACATGGCTTATGGGGATTCAGATTGATGTTTGGGACTTCCTTTTAAGGCTTCCCTGCTGTAGCATAGTTAATCATAAGCCTTTAGTTCTTGCTAGTTGCATCTTTGTTAATAAAATACTAGGAGTCTAATGTCTCTCAAATAATATTTGCCGCAAAAGTGTCCTGTTACCTCATGTTTACGTTTAAGCCAATTCTTGCAGATGCATAGAAGTTACTGGAGCTTATAGTTCTCAGAAGACAGAGCTAAATATAAGTTTGACAGCAGTTGGCCTTCTCTGGACTACAACTGATTTTATTGCCAAGGGCCTTACCCCTGGGAATGTTGAGGAAAAAGAACTAGGTTACTACTGCTATTATAGATTTTTATCATCATCCTTTTCCTCCTTTCATCGTGAGCGTTTTTTGGCTTTCTAGTCATGCTATGCATAATCTTGCAGGTGGATTTCCTGCTACACCATCTATCCCAAAGCATGGGAGACCAGAAGAGATAGAAGAGCAAATTATCAACACTAGCAATGGAGCTCACAACCAAGTTCCATTAATACATACAATTGATCACAATAAACTGCTATTCTCAGTCTTCTCTTTGCTTCAGAAACTTGGTGCTGATGAGAGGCCAGAGGTTTGGACCCTTTTGCTGCTCATGTGAACTTCTAGTGTTTTTGGTTTCCTTAATTCTAAGAATTGGAGTGTGTTCATGGAACAATCAAATTTCTCACACAAATGGGACATTACCAGATACTGGAAGAGCTAAAGATCTCAAAATTTTCATTATATGTAGAGGCTGGATTTCCTGCATCTAGTGTTGCACCTTGCAGGAATACGAAGTTCAATAAGAGGTCCATTCAACTCCAAGGGGCTTGCAAGTGTTAATTTAAGGATCTGCCTAACATGTCAACATGATGTAAAATTGAATTCGCAGAGGGTATTTTTGAACTGGTTATACCTAGCACAAAGCCACAAACACAATAGGAGGGGCATGGGTGCAGCAAGTGCTGCTAGTAAACTACATATTGAAATGAAGTTCCCAACCTGTGGTGCAAATCACTTTTTCCTGGTGGCAGGAAGCTAGTAATTGGCTGTGGTGGGAGATCATGTTATATTGTTGATAGTGTTAAATGCAATGGCGGGATTAGGATATCATATTCCATCCTTGGTTAGAATTACTTGAGTTTATTAATTCTAACCAAGGTAAATGGAGCTCCACTATTTTCACCCTTCACATTAAACTGGTAAACAGAAATCGATGGCAGGCTGCCTTAGAAATGTGAATCAGCAAGAAGAGCACTGTATAACGCAGCAAGTTGTATCTGCGTCATATTAGCTGTATTGCAACATGATAAAAGAAATGAGAGTATGAAATCAGCAAATTCCCGATCCCCAACCCCTTTTATCTCTGAATTTGTTTTCTGTTCTCAAATTTTCATTTTCATCCTCTTTGTGGTGAGCAATGGAATAAAGTAGGGTTTTTTTTTAATGACCTGGTGATGTAAACCAGATCCAAGACCACCTAACGAGGGTCCAAGGGGTTCACCAATATCCTGCCTTACCAGCAACCCAGGCAAATTTGTCCAAGTATTTGGGGTATTTTGGTAATTTTGCACTTTTTCAGTTGAATCAACTTAGGGTATTATTGGGTCCAATATGTTTGTGGGACCTTAGATCTATTTTGATTTTGAGTTTTTGAGTCATTATTTGTTGAGCTATTGAAGAATACTTGTTAGTTTGGGATTCCCAAGTTGCAAGGGAGTCCCTAGTTTCAGTCTACTTCTTGCAAGGATCCCATATTTACTATTAGATTCCAATTTGGATCCTTCTAGAGTGAGATATGATAGAATCCTTATATAAGTGAGAGTCTTTAGTCAAGTAGGAGTTCAGTTTGATTTGTATTGCAAGTTAGAATCCTAGTTTAATTTTCTTCAATAGGCTGTAAGTAAGCCTCTGTAAGATTCTGTTTTATGAAAAAAAAATTGAAAAAAAATTGAGAATTGAAGGACGGATTCAGCCAGAAGTCGTGTTTTCTCTTAAGAGGGGGGCCTGTGGCACTTTGAGAGGAAGAAATTCTCCAAAAAGCTTCACATTCCAGCCACTGTCTCCAAACTCCAAGTAAGCAATAAGGTTCCACCCCACCCCAGCCTCAGCCTTTCCTTCTTCTCCCATTCACAGGCCCAATCCTATCCTGAACCCTAATTCCACAATTCCAGCCCCCTTCCCCTTCACAAATCACTCCCAGCCCCTTCCCAACCTTGCAGCATCAACCTAGAGCCTTTCCCAGCCTTCCATCTCTAGTCCCTTCCTCTCCCCTCCCCTAGGATCACATTTCCAGCCCTTCCCCTCACTTGCCTTCTTCTTTTTCCCCTTCTGCATTCTAAACTTTGGGTTCCCCTAACCCCTTTGATCTAGACTCTCACCCCTTTAGGACCTAGGTACCCCTCCCTATCCCCTACCTTCAACCTTTAAGTAATAGTTCCTCCTTTCCCCTCTAAACTCTAGAAAATCCTGCAATTCATTATCTTTATTAGAAAACCCTAAACCCTAGAAACTTCAAAAACCTAAAACTACTCAAACCAATTAAACAAATCTCAAACCCTTTAAGGATTAGCTTCCCCATCCTTCGTAGAACACTCGACCTAACCCTAACCCTATTGAAACCACCCCAATTTTCAAACCCTGGCTTTGAAATCAATTCTGAAATCAAATGTACAGCAAGGTTTCAGACTTGTTCAGCAAACGCTAGGCTAGAAACCCTGCCTGAACCTAACCCTAGAACCCCATAACCAACCCATCCCCTTCAACTGTAGGGTATTCTAAACCCTAGAAGACTGCTGGTTCTATTGAAGAGGATCATGGAGTGAACCTAGATCTATGGCATTGCATTATTCAGTCAAACCCTAGATCCTGGTTCACATCATCCTCTAAGCAAGTAATATGATACTTTAGACCATGGTTGTTGCAGACTTGCAGTGGTGTTCAATTTTAGTAGATTTAGCTATTTCTTTCCTTGGTCCCAACTCCCAACTAAGTTGTGAATCCTGATATAGACTAGAAATCTGGATAAAGAAGAGAACCAGCAAGGACATTAATTGCAACCACCTAGAGGTTAAATGCTGAACCTCCAAATTGTCATTAAATGGAGCTTGGATACCAAAGCATGATATGGTTTGAGAAGACTTGGTTGTTTTCTAGCCATCTGGCCTGGCAATTGAATGCATCTACAGGGAACACCTTCTAAACATCTTTGGTGGTACGAAAAATTAGGGTGAGTAAACACCTAATCACAATGACTGACTCGTCATAAAATGCAGAACCTGATGCAGACTAGGTTTTAATGGTTAATTCATAACTGGTTTCTAGCAAGTTAAACTTATGCAAGTTGGGTTATTCAGCCTGTGTAGGCTGGTATTCAAATAAGGAACTTAACTTGAAACATCGACCAATTTTTGGCATAAACAATCGGTGAATTCTTAGTGAGAGGAATCATTCAAACTCCACGGCAAGTCACTTGCAAGAAAAATTTTCAAGAACATCATTTATTATTTTAAATTTTTATTGACTTTCTTGTAAACTTAGGATAGTTCTAGTCAAGAGAACATTTTGTGATTGTTAACGTTAAATATTAGGATTTCCTAAAAAACAGTTAACCTTTTCTGGGTAGTCATAATATGCTTCTTGAAGAATACAACTCACAACAAATTACTTGTATAATACATTAAAGACTGGCAATCCAGGACAGACTTGAAGTTCCCAATGAACTATTAATGAGTTTAGATATGCCCAATGAAAACCTTGCAGAAATGACAAACAAATGTAGAACTAAGTTGGTAGAATCACTCTACTCCAATATATGGAAAGTAAATTCCAAAGAAAATTTTATGTGAAAACGTCTTTTATTTATTTTGATTACTTGCAGGTTTTATGACGTTAAAAGATAGTGCTTGTCAGTAAAACTTTGGGGGCCATAAATAGACATTGAAAAATTGGATTGTGCAAGTAAATTAACCTTTGCTGAGTAATCAAAATGTTGTTCAGATAAACAATTAGTGGAAGATTCAACTTGTATAATGCTATTTTTAAGTACTACCAGTTTTAGCAAGTCCACATCCAAACTGGAAGTTCAAGTAGCAACCTTCTGAAGTGGAAGGCCTTTAATGTGTTGTTCTGAATAATTTAGGCCTTTAGTTTTGACTCTATGTATATTAGCTCGTTATAAAATTCTTCCTATCCCTCTAACAGTGTCATAATGAAGTCCAGATTTCTAAGGATATCCTTTTCAACTATTCATATTTCAGGTAAGGAACTCTGCAATCAGGACACTTTTTCAAACCCTTGGAATTCATGGGCAGAAACTTTCTAGAAGCATGTGGGAAGACTGCCTTTGGAATTATGTCTTTCCTACACTAGACTGTGTTTCTCACATGGTAAGTTTACAGGATTGAAAATTACTTCCAGTGATTTCCCTAGCATTGATTCCGATGAATCCATTTTGCAGGCAGCAGCATCGTCAACAGATGAATGGCAAGGTAAAGAACTTGGAACTCGAGGAGGAAAAGCAGTTCATATGCTCATTCATCATAGGTACATGAATCACCAGTTTTCTTTCACCGTTAAGGTTATTTTCTTATTCACATAATAATCCTCTAATTACCAAAACTTACCTGTTTGATGATTTTGTAGTCGTAACACAGCTCAGAAACAGTGGGATGAAACACTTGTATTAGTCTCAGGGGGTATAGCGCGTCTTCTACGTTCATTTTTCCCTTTCCTTAGAAGTTTAAACAATTTCTGGTCTGGTGAGTCCACTCTTTGAGCTTAATTCAACTTACCTTTTCTACATTAACTCTTACTGTTTTAATTAGAGCTACTATTTTACAGGTTGGGAGTCCTTGCTTGTTTTTGTTAGGAATAGCATGTTAAATGGCAGTAAAGAGGTTGCACTTGCAGCGATCAATTGTTTACAAACAGTTGTTCTCTCTCATTCTCCGAAGGTAAACTATCTTTTGTCTTCAGTCAGTGATATTGCTTCTCTCATGAAGTGGCTGTCCAGCTGTTGCTGTTTGTTACGAAAAACAGTGTCTTGAAATTATGTGAATTATGTTACTATTGTCTCTAATGTGCACACTGTTTCAACTAAAAGAAAAGTTTGGTTTGAATCAGGGAAACTTACCACTGCCTTATCTCAAGTCAGTACTTGATGTTTATGAGCTTGTTCTTCAGAGACATCCAAACTACAGTGGAACTGCAGCAAGCAAGGTGAAGCAGGAGATTTTGCATGGTCTCGGTAATGCACCAGCCATCAGTACACATCAACATAATTACTAGGCAATGTTTGTGTCTTTTGATCTAAAGAGGAATATGGATGTCTTTTCTCAATTCCACTAGTTGAAGCACCTTGCATCATTTAGTTTATATCATCAAAATTAGTGATTTATCTCCCCAAAAGAAAGAAAATGCAGTCGATGTCATGCTTCAATTGATAGATGGAGTGAAGTTTGGGGCATTGGTTCCTTAAATAATGGAACTTTCTGTATGTCCTCATTTATTTAAGAATTTGGTCAAAATTATTTTGCAGGAGAAATATATGCACAAGCACAAATGATGTTTGATGAAGGGATGTACATGCAGTTGCTAGAGATCATACATTTGGCTGTCCGGCAACCTAGGTGTAATTCTGTCAACATGGAAGTGGAAACAGTTAAGTCAGCATTTTGGCATCTTTACCCGATCTGAATCATCTGATTACTTCTCTTCTCAGAATTTATTGAAGATATAAGAAAACCTCCAGTCTAAATATACTGGGACCAGACTAATTGGTATAAATTGATCTAGACAAAGCATTAGATGAAACTGTATTTTACCTTGCCTAATGAAGTAAAAATATTCTCTCACTGTGATCTCACATCCTGAATTGAAGACCACCTTACTTCATATTCTGGATATTCAGACACTGATATAAAAACATTTCTTGGACGGCAACATGTGGTAGATTTGCTGTTAGTCTCCTACTAGAAACACCAAAGAAACAGGAAGCCTGTTCAAACTGCCAAATTCAGAGCTTTCTGTTCTGAAGACTACTTTCTTTTACAAAGCCTATGAATTTCTCCATGTATGATATGGTTTATTTGGTCTGACTAATATTGAGGACACTATGTTTGTCTCATGGTTTTTCTCCAGCTACATGTTCCACCAGTGCAGCGCACTATGCTCGAAATTCTTCCACAGCTGTGCCCTGCGGAGCACCTATCTTCAATGTGGAAGAGGTTTCTCCGTGAGCTTTTGCATTACCTTCCTGGATCAGAAGCTGCTTTAGAAGAAAAAGAAGGTGAGACTGAGCAAGCCAGCACCAGCAGAAACCATAATCAAGCTGTAAAATTGGCACCTCAACTAAATGTTGTTTCTGTTGCAAACATGACTTCTGATCTCCCAAATGGTGATTCTTCCACGTCCCAAAAGAAAACAGAAACTCCTGGCTCTCCCACGAAGGATGTGATTCCCAGCTTCTCAAGTAATCTTTTTGGAGAAAAACTTGTTCCAGTTTTGGTAGAAAATTTTCTACTGGCTCCAGCTGTTGAAAAGCATAATATATTCCCTGAGATGGTGCAAGGTCTTGGAAGGTACAGGAATCTTATGACCTATCAAGTTTAAATTTGTTTCGTGCAGTTATAAAGGCTGTCAAAATTCAGGACAAATAACTGAATGGCTGCATGAGTTCTTAGAAGTTCGCTTAATCGTTGCATCCTCCAAAAAGATTAAAATAGATACATCTCTGTACTCAACTGCAAGACCCATTTTATGTGTTCAGTCCAAGGGTAGGTGGTGGGATTTCAACTATATATCCATTTCCCTTCTATTTTAACAGGTTAAAACTAAAATAAGTAGAAGATAAATTCTAAAATAAGAGCTTTTGGCCATGTTATCAACATTTTGAACAGGACTCTCTTGTCATTGCAGTGGGTATTGAAAGATGAAGACCCTTCCAGTAACCATATACAAATCGGTGTCCTGACATTTGACACTCAGATTACATTTCTTCATATAAGTTTTCCTTTTTATTTTTTTTATTTTTTTATAATTGGGTGTCCAGGCAATCTAATAATAAGGTTTTCCCTTCGTTATCTCCTGCTTTTTTTTTCCTTATTTTACTCTTCCGTTTCTCACTACAGATTAATTTCTTGATTCTCCAAGTGAACCAAAGGGTTAGTTCCTTCAGGAACTACTCGTCCCTCTATTGAACTTGATGCATGGATTTAAGTCAAGTAAGGTGCATCAGGGAGAAATCTTGAATAGATGAAAACTATTCTTAATGCCTCTAGTTTATATGGTCCATCCCTGTCAGAATTAGGTTGTTTGCTTAATAATTTGGCTGCCTGAGTAAAACTTTATTGGAACCCTTGAGATATGCAGCTATGCAGTGAAAGTCTGACTAGATTGATGCTTGTTGTGAAGGTGCATGGTAACTAGAAGAGACACTCCTGATGGTGCACTCTGGAGATTAGCTGTTGAAGGCTTCAACCGTATTCTTGTTGATGATGTCAGTAGCACAAGCGTAAACTATGGAAGAGATTCAAATGTTAGCAGAACTGCCAGGATACGACTCTGGAAAGAAGTGGCTGACATTTATGAAATATTCCTTGTGGGTTCTTGTGGGCGTGCTCTTCCTTCCGATGTCCTCTCGCCTGCTGCACTCAAGGCTGACGAGTCTTTAGAGATGACCATTCTAAATGTTTTGGCTGACAAGATTCTGAAGGCTGAAACTGACATTCCTGTAGATGTAATCTTCTCATTTCATCAATTTCTACGGTCTATAATCTCTCATTGTTAATAATTTATCACAGTAGATGTATAGTGAGAGATCAGTTAACTACCAGTGTCTTACGTAGATCAGTGTTCATTTTCATATGAGAAGTTGATCTGAGAATCTACATTTTTTGGACCAGGATATGTGATTATGTGCTGGTCTGTTGACCATTAATTCAATCTGGGGCCGTATATGCATACCACTCTTTTATATCTCCTAATATGACATTAGCTAGCACTAGTTTAACCTTTAAGTTGTCTGTTCAACTGTCATTCTTCACCATGTTCAATTATTTTCTTTAAATATGACGTTCTATTATTTTCTTCACCATGTTCAAGTTTGTCTGTTCAACTGTCATTCTTCACCATGTTCAATTATTTTCTTTAACTGTTCTGTGCAGTTTCTTCACCATGTTCAAGTTTGTCTGTTCAACTGTCATTCTTCTGAAGATACAACTGTTTGTGCAGATTCTTGAACGGCTAGTTTCTATTCTGGACCGTTGTGCATCACGGACATGCTGTTTACCTGTTGAGACAGTAGGGTTATTGCCTTCACATTCGAGTAGATTCTCCTTGGCTTGCTTACAGAAGTTATTTTCTTTATGCTAGTAAGTGGAGTCATTGTAATCTTTTTTTTAACCTTCTACATCAACCTTGTTGTTTTGAAAGGGCCTGAAAGTAAAAACAGAGTCAAAGAGAGAGTTCTATACCTTTTTGGGAAGTGTTTCTGATGATATGATCATTTAGTCTTTGAAGTAGGAGTAGCCAGACTTCTTGACAGACCCAGGTTATTAGTTGATGCCTATTGACAGCATCATTGGTTCTTTCTGGGCTAGAATTATCTGTCAAGCATTTTTTCACCACTAGCCACCCGATTGCTTTAAAACAAAGATATCCCTAACCAATTGGATTGTGTATAACATTTTTTCATTTCTTGCGACTTAGGGTTTTTTTATGGTATTGTACTTTTAATTGATCACAGATCAATTGTTAACCTGCTCCTTTTCTTTTTGTTTTTGGTTCCCCAGTTACACCTGCGAAGTGGATCATTGGAACCCAACCAGATCCGAAGCTAGCAAAATTTCAATCATGGTACTCGTTAGCAGATGTGAATACATACTGAGAAGATTCTTGATGGATGAGAATGACTTAGGTGACTAGCTTCCCTCTATGTCATGATTATTGTTTCGAATATTTTCTTGGGTTTCTTTCACCTACTGCTGTTATAATGAATATCAAAGCATCAACTATGTCTTCAGGAGAGCGTCCACTTCCTGCAGTGAGAATTGAAGAAATTATTTTTGTCCTTCAAGAGTTGGCCCGGCTGGCAATTCATCCTGATACAGCTTCAATCCTTTCCCTACCTCAGTACTTGAGGGATGCCCTAGCTAAGAATGAGAATCACAATGGACGCACACATCTGCTTGTTCTGTTTCCATCATTTTGTGAGCTTGTTATCCTAAGGTTTGGAAGATATTCAGTATTTGCCTTTCAAGTTTCATAAACATAAAAATATCTGAGGAAAATGCTCCAATGTAACAGTAATTATGAAGATATGAAGCTGTTGACATGAATTTTCATCTTCACGTTTTATGGTCAAATGATTTTGGGTGTTCTAATGTTGGACAGGGAAGCAAGAGTTAGGGAGCTTGTGCAAGTATTGCTTAGGCTGGTCTCCACAGAGCTGGGGCTCCAAAAGGTCAGCTAAACCAGTTGATAAATTGAGAAACATACGTTGAGAAATCTGTAACGTGTTGACATATCCTGTAGATAGTGCTCAACTGAGCTTTTGTCTTTTCCCCCATTTTCAGTTAAATGTAATGTGTAACATTCTTTGTGTACACGAGGAAGGGGAAGAGAAACAAGCGTGTGCAGTAAATATTTTGGCAGGGCTCTTTGTGTAATTATTTTTTGGGGGTAAAATATGATTTTATTTAAATTTAAAACCTCGAGGTAATGTAAAAACTAATAAAAAGGGGGGGGGGGGATTTCTCTGTTGAGTTTGTGCTCCTTTCGCTGCCAAGCATTCCGCAACAGTATAGCCCTATCTCTTTATGTTATTGAAGACGAGAAAGTCGAAGGACAGTGCCAATGTTCTGCTATCATTGACAATGGTGTAAATCTTCCAGAAAGGTTTTCTCTCAGGATGTACCAGGAGATTAATAATGTCCCAATTGTCAGCCTGTTGAGTTTGTGATTTTTTATTTTCTGATTTCAGATAAGGGGTTTTATTAAACAGCTTGACCGGCAATATTGTGCAAAATGAGAATCAAATTCTTCCCAAACTCTTCTATATTACTGTATGAAATCTTGTACAGGGTGTTGAGGTTTGGCCTTCAAAGTTTCCCCTATGATGTTCTTTGTATTGCCAATGAACTTTTGTAATTTCCTATCGAAATGTTGTAAAAAGCAACATGGCAACATGGGATGGTGGACATGTCTTCCTGTTGTTTGGGAAAATGAGACTGTTGAAGTTTATGTTTTTTCTTTTTCTGTTTTTTTATTTATTTATAAATAATAAATGGATAGCTTTATATTAAGGAATGAAAGTAATTCCCAACAAGATCAACTATGTTTGAAATTCATGTGCAATACACAACTAAACTATTTAGAAACAATCTCTTCATCCTAGGTCTAATAACTACACAACTAAAACTTCTCCAAGTTTCCAAAATTTGATGTATGGAACATTTTTCTTTTTCCTGATAAAATATTTAATCGTTTTCAAGAATATGAAGCAGTATCGATTTCAGAATTTTTTTAAAACACTTAGCTCACAGAAATTTGTCAAAAAAAACAAGAGAGATCATTGCCAATCTGTCTAGCTTCTGCACCCACATAAGGACCTGCATGCTCAACCAAGATTGGATTTTTCACCCCCACCTTCTCACCCCAAACACGAAATCAAACAGATCTATTCTACCTGTTAAGGAAAGAGTTTATATCATTTTCCCATCTTTTCCATCTTTCACGCTTCTTTACTACACAATGTGTAAAATTTATTAAGTATTTATAAAATAATTTAAAAGCGAAAACTCCCTCCCCAGTGGGCCCAGATGGGCGCATCCTTTTGGGTGGTGAAAAAGTATTGACATGATCCAAACTTTAAGACTCCACCTCTAGTTCCCTTATACCTTTCAACTGAAAAAGACTCAAATGGAACCCATTAAGGTCAAAGTTCTTTGGTCAGAACTCAAAAGTATTTATTTTTGAGTAAATCCCCTCCTAATATGTTGTAGAGTTCAGACCTCTACCTAGAGACTAACAAACTAACCCCCTCTCCCTCTCCCCACCCCCGGGTGGCTTTTTCTTCTCCTCCAAAGAAAATAAAAAGAACACTGAGGGATGTTTAGAATTTGTTATGTTCATATTTAACTATATATATGGTTCTCTTCTCCACGGTCTACACTTCTATCCATCTTTCATCTCACACCCACACCCCCCCCCCCCCCCCAAAGTAATAAACCTACACTCACAAATCGAACATTGATAGATAGTGGATGCCCCCACTTTAGAATTTGTTATGTTCATATTATAACATATAATATATATGAGTTCAAATCTTCTCCACTCAGTCTACACTTCTATCCATCTTTCATCTTTCTACACTCACATAAAGTAATAAACCCACACTCACAAATCTGCCCATGTCAAATAAGATACTGCAGGTCCCACACTTATGTAAATATAAAAAAATAAATGTGTAAAAAGATGGGTAGACTAGGACCAGGTTGAGAAGCTTTGGCTCAAAATTAAGTTTAATGGTTACTGGAAGTCTGGAACCAAGCAAAAGTCTTTTTTAGAAAAGATGTTATACGCAAGACATACAAACCAAAATTCCAAAGCAACTCTTACATTCTCCATAAACCCTTTTCCTAACCCTAACCTATAGATACTTTTCTACCCAAAAAAACTATATGCTTATAATTTCTTTGGTTCTTCCACCTACAAGGGAAACAAAGTAAAGGGTGAGGGAAGCAAAACACTAGTATTTACAATACTAAGCTGGGTGGTTACTAGTCTCCAGAACGCATCATCGATCATATCATCATCTTCCAACCAAAAAGTTAAGGATTCTGGTTGAGCCTTGCAGCGGCGGCGACAGAAGCAGCAACGCCACCAGGATTGGTGCTCAGTTTGGGATCGTTCCTAATCTCCGCAGCCACAACCCCTTCAGCATCTTGACGAGTAGCCGCCTTATCAGCTGGCATCTTATCTGTAGCATCTGCTAAAACATCTCCCAGCTTGATCTTATATTCATCTCTCATGGTTCGTTCATTCAGATTTGCTGCTGATTGAGCTGTAGCAGCTATACCTCCTGCAACGGTATCATTCCTCCCTGTCGCCCTCATCTCTGCCGCTTGTATCGCCGCTGCATCACGCCGATCCACTGGCTTATCCCCTGCTGTCATTGCTGTTGCTTCTAGTGCCTCTCCTATGGTGACTGCATCGCCTCCAATAGCCCCCGCCGGTGTTCTCTGCTGCACCGGCACTGGTTGCACGTACTGTCCAACCACCTGCACCGTAAAAATAACAACTTTTATTAAAACGGGACCGATGGAACGACCAAGAGGAGATAAAAATAGAGAAGATTGAAAAACGTAAGCTTTTTCGAAAATTCCTGGTTTGAGTCCTCATCAATCAAAATTTGATCGGAATCTCAAGATATTCAAATAGGTCTATACTGAAAATGGTTATTCAAGAACTCTAGAATCGGTTCTTAAATCGAAAAACGTTAACTTTATCATCAATCAATGAAGGACTCCCGAAACTTAGAGCCTGGTAGTGAGAGACAGAAAGAGATAAAGAGGGTGAACCTGTCCGGCGACTGATTCTTGGATGATGCGACCACCAGGGACAATAATCTCAGAGACAGTGACGCCTTGGTCGGCGGTGATATCGTTGACGTCAGTGTGAGCAACCTTGCCGGCTTGTTCATTGTAAGTAGACGCAGATTGCATAACAGAGGCAGGGCCACCTTTCTGTGTCTGGCCAAGAGCCATGTTCTCTGCAGTTTGCATCATGGCAGCATCTTGTGGGGTGATGGGTTTGGAAGCAAGGTAGCCGGAAACTTGAAACACGTCGGAATATTTGATGGGCTGCTCTTGGTTACCGGCTTCAGGCCTCCGGAGTTGTTCGTGACTCATTTTCACTCTTTTCTCTCTCAACTGGGGTGTTGTGAAGCTTCGTGTGGGAGATTTGGATTGCTCTGTTCAGCGAGAAATGCAGAGACCAATCTATATATATGCAGAAGAATTGGAAGAATTGAGATTGGGAAGGTAAATGATGAATGCTAACTCATCCAACACATCAGGTTTCTAGGTTAGACGTGTCTGATAGAGCTTCAGTGAGTGAACACCGTTCTCTTATAGTGACACACGTAGTTGTCTTCCGCGACAACTGCTGTCTCTGCAGGCGAATAGCCACCAACGTCGGTCGACGGCATTTCTTCGCATTCAATTGTTTCTAAAGGGTAATCTGCATGAAATATTATGGATCCATTTATTTGCATGGATGGAGACAAAAAAAAAATTTTTTTTTTTCTTTAAATGTAAACTTGCTAATGTTGGGTTAGCATAGCCGTTAAAAGTCCCCCGGGCGGGACCCCCTTTGAAGGTCGGGTTTCTTATTGAGACATATTAATATCATCATTCCCCGACTTAATAAAAAGCCGCTTCGTATAAAAATAAAAAAAAAAAAGTCCAACCTCCTATAGAGAGGTCCTGAATTCATACAAGTTCACACCTCCTACAATTCCATGTAATTCATATCTAAGATTGTGACACGTGACAGTTAACTATCCAAGGGTTAGAATTAGAACTCAATTAGGATTTGAATCTAATAAATTCCTAAAATTTCTTCAAAATTCATCTCTCCTTTTTCCTTGAGGCTTATTTATAAGAATTTATTAGATTTTGATCCAAATTGGATTCTAATTCTAACCCTTGGATAATTAATTGTCAAATGGTCACAATCCTATATAGGAATTACAAGAAATTGTAGGGGGTGGGAATTGTAAAGGATGTGAACTCGGATTCACACTCATTCGGCATCACTTATATTAGTAAGACTCCCCTCCCCCATATAGAAAGCTCATGTCCAAAAAAAAATACTAAAAATCCTTGTACAGTATCAAAATATCATCCACAATTGAATTAACCGTAGGTAAACCAATTCTACTCAATTCCGTTTCAAACCAAACTAACTCAAAAGGTGCTAACCAAGGCATTTTGAAATGTTAAATTGAGGGAAACTTACCCTCTTCTTCTTCATTAGGGTTTTTGCTTTCAGCTGAAATCTAAAATCGTGCGATCTGTGAGAAGATACAGAATGTCTTTTTCATTCCCTAAACTCTGTCATTTTCCAAGGTGTCTTCAAAACCCTTTATTTTCGACTCCTTGTAATCATTTTTTTCACCTAAGGTCTTCTTCATTCTAGGTTTATGTTTTCTCCTAAAAATGATGACTTAATTCTTTTTAACTTTTGTTTTATAATGGGTACTTTTTTTTTCCTTGCTAATAATTTATGATTTATTACAGTGTCTTCTATATGGGTTTCTAGAATTGAGTTATGTTTTCTCGAATTTTCCTTTCACCCCAAAAAAGGGTCTTTTCGAATTTCCAATTCTAGTGCTAAAGTTTTCTTTTAATTTAGTCTTTCCCTTTTTATTTTATTATTTTTATTTTTTTCCTTCTTAAATGGTGTTCTATATTAATTTACTCAAAATAGGGGTAGAGACTATAAGATATACCATCAGGAGGATCAAACTTAACACTTCGATTGAGAGGCGTTGGCCATTGCCAACTGAGCTGACATTTGATGGTACCAAGTCAACCTTGAGTGGCTACTTAGTTGGTAATACCAATGCCTCATAATTACGAGGTAAAGGGTTCAAATCCCTTTAGGGCTAGGGGCATTGTTTTTTCAGTTATGTTCAAAATTATATGTAAAAAGTTACATCCATGAGGATGGAGCTCTACTTGGCTACTATGCAATTATCAACAAAAGCACTGCCCAACTTGTAATATGGAAATATTGTTCTGGGTCTTCTGGCCCAATTTTTATGGACTAAAGTTGTTCCTACCACATTAGCGTAGGCTTAATAGGCCATTACATTAGAGTAATTAACAAACTAAAGAGAGTTATTTTCCGAAATTTTATCTGATCCATTTTCTAGATGAATGACACATATCCATCATTCACATCCAAAAGGTTAAAATTAAATTAAAATATATATTTTTTAATATTGTATAAATTTTACCTCAACAACTTATGGACATGTGTTATTCATCGAGAGGAAAATGATGATTGTTGGGTTAATTATATTACAAATTCTACAAAACACAAAAAATGAAATTGCAATACAATTGAAAGATGAAGATCTTTAATCAATCCAAAGAGCTTGATGTTGCAATCAAACGAATCACTAATCAATGAGGTTGAATCACACTTTGCATGTGCTGTCTTAAGGTAATTGATGCATCCTACTACTTTGAGAAATAACTCTCATTGGTAGAAGATGAAGTAGTTATTCTAGTCCCTTTAAGGAGCTAAAAACTATAGCACAACACTTAGACAAACTCAAGAGAATAAACATAAAAATAAATAACAAAAAATGCAAGTGTAAGGAGTGCTTTAATTACACACCACACACAAGGAAGGGGTTGGGTTTATATAGGCCAAAACCACACTTTACATCTCTTGAAATTCTAAAAGACAATGAATTAAGTCATTGAATCATAATGAGTCACCTTCTCACAAGGGGGAAAATCAATTATTCACTAATGGATAATCAATGGGCTTGTCCCTCATCCACTAATGTGAATAAACCACCTTAACCTAACCTCCTCACTACTTGGAGAATTAACTCTCATATTTACCTCTTTTGAATTAATTGGATGTAATCCATTTAATAACCTTAATTCCACTCATGAAAACTGCCATGAATAGTCATGAGGTTGAAATGAGAATTGAAGGTCAATAGTTCCTACAAGGCTACAAGTAAGTCAACATCATCACCATGATCAAGAGCTTTAAAACTCATAACCAATGTCATGAAGAAGCTCATAACCAAGGTCATGAAGAGCCTCATTTACTCATGGGTGCCTCATTACCACATTTACCTCATGGGTCCATACATTAACAAAATAATTAAATAAAATAAATACAAAAATTAATTTTGAAACTTAATATATATTTTAATAAAAAACCTAACAATGATCCATTTCAAATTTCATCGCTAACTGAATGACCCTAATAAGGGACCGTTTGTTTGCAAAGGTATGGTGAGGAAAGAAAAGTGAAAAAAAAAAATTGTAGGCCTCATTGTACTGGGGTGAGAAAAAAACAAAAGAAAAAAAAGAATTTTGTGAAAAATGTTAAATGATAAATGAAGTGTAAATTTTTTTACCCTAAAAACCTAAACAAGTCACATGAAAATTTTTATTTTTTAAATCATTTTTCCATCCATTTTTTTCCACGCCGTAGCGAAAGCCATTTTTACCTTTATCCCTAAATTATGACACGTCAACAGTTAATGGTCAACCAATAATAAAAGGCCACATCATCTAGTGGCCGACGTGTAGACCCAGAGACGAACTATACAGCACAGAGAATCAGAATTCCCTTTGTAACGTTCCCGAAACTCCTTCCTACACCTTGTTTTACAACCAAATTACTTTATGTGACACTACCGACTTCGGGATTTAGCGACTTAATCGTAGCGCAATAAGAGGGGTATTTATGTAAAAACATATATTGGGATCGGAATTGCGGAAAGGAAAAAGGAAACAAGTCGTCGTCTGGTTTTCGCGGTGACCAGAAGAATCCTAAAGTAAATTCCAGGCTCTACCAACATTCATTTTGAAGAATTTGAAAGAGAGTTTCGTGGTTATTTTTTTCTCATTTACACGATCTGATCTGTAAAAGAACCTCTTAAGATCTCCGCGAGTTTTTCATGGTTTATTGATCTCTGGTCCCTCGATCTCTGATAGTGTAATGGTTGAAAGCTTTTCTGGTTGTCATGGCTGCACCTTTCTTCTCTACTCCTTTCCAGCCCTACGTTTACCAGGTAACGATAATTTAATGTCTTTCTGTCTTGTAATTCCATTTTTTCCCCCTTTTGTACATATTTGAGGGTTTCATTTTCCTCTTTTGGTTCAGTGTTAGATCGAGTTTGTTTGCGCGTAGATCATAAGAAATCTGCATTGTTCGATAATCAATTTAAACCCTGAACAGTTTGATGAGCGTTTTGTTGAAATTTTTTGAATGCATCTGTTGTCCTGCGGTCCGTTGTGAGGCATCGAAATTTTAAAGCTGATGAAACATAGTTGACTCCATTTTTTTGTTAGCTTATAGACTTTTGTGTTGTTTATATTGTCATAATTTAATCTTGGTTGGGGCTTAACTGAAATTGTCAAAATGCTCTTTCACAATGAGGATGACGATAATCCTTGAGCTGTGATCACCCGTGAACAATCGAATATTGCTACAGCTGGAGATGCTGAGATACCCTAAACTGATTTTGTATACTAATTCTCCTATATATACGCATTAAGATTTCGATTGTCAGCCCTTTTCTATGATTATTGATTTTAAGTGACCTTAAAGGGATACCAACGCGTTTAATATTGGACCATCATGATTCCTTCATTGTTTACTCTCTAATTTTTCTATGTTTTATTGCAAATGCACTTGAAAATTGGGTCTTCCTCATCCCTAATGACCAAAGCCACACTTGAGTGTCGGTTCTTCCCCATTTCAGTAACCTTGTAACCATTTTGCAATTTTGGAACTTAAATTGGGTGTCCCTTGTAAAGAGTAAAGTATTGGCAAATACCACTGTAGGGGGTTTAAAAGATTCTTCATCTGGAAACAGGGAAAATAATGAATGTTTTAAAAAAAATATAGAGTGAAGCAATGTAGTATCATTAAAAAAAAAACATAAAAATAAAAAAGAATCCGCTAAGGTAATCATCACGGCTCTAGTTATCTTTGTATGATGAACATTTAGCGAACAGTAAATGCAATATTGAGCACTTATTCTTTTTCTACCAATGTGGAAATGTGAAAGAAAAGAATGTTGAATTGTGGTTACTTCTAGCTTATGGTTTATGAGGTAAAACTGCTCAGAGGGAGTTGAATGGAGCGGAGGCTGGTGGAATGGTTCATACTCAAAAAATCAACTGAAGATATATACAGTGGATATACAGCCAAAATGCATTGCTTGCTATGAAGTGCCAACCCAACTGCCAGCTTCTCCCACCCAAAGTAAAAATGGAAAGAAAAGCAGCATTTTTTCCCTATCCATAAAGTGTTTTCAGTTCATGATACTTATGCTATATTACTGTGTTTTTCCTTTAAAAAAAATTTCATGGGAGTCATGTTGTTTGACAAATGCATTGGTAAAAGGAGCTGTTTGATCAGGCTGATGGAAGTAGAACGTTCTCTTCTCCCAATTCACTTTGAACTGAAAAACTATAGGATGGGAGTTAGCTCACAGTATGTTACTGTCAGATATTAATCAGCTGATGTGAGGTGGTACTGCCTATCCCCTCCCTTATTTATCTACTGTAAGGATGCTGGAGAATCAATAGATCACTCACTTTCCTCTTTTACCTAGGGATATGGTTCTATAATTTTTGCTGTTTTTTCAGCTGAACTCATCCATTTAGATGGTTTTGGAACTCCTTTTAGGCTGAGAAAGATTCTTGTGAAGAGATATACTGGCTTCCATTGCACTTGTTCATGCTACCTCAAAAAATTTTCCTGCAGCTTATCATGTATCAGCAATTCAGCACTACTAAATTAGCTCTAATATGTCCATTCCTTAGTTTATCTTTTTTAGTGTTATCATCCATCTGTCTCTACGTCCTTATATCATCTGCATTTATATTGTTCTTATGCTTTTCCTATACTGCTTAATAATTATCTCCACATACTGTTGTCAGTCACATAACAATTGTGTACAGTTGCCCTTCTAGTTGTAAAGAATATGCAACCATTCAACATTTTGGACACCCCCTCTACTTCATCCATCATATTCTGATCTCTGTGCATCATCCCCCTCCATTCCTATTTCTTTCTTTATGATTGAACATGGGTGCCTATAGTTTCACTTGCACTAACTCTGTATCATTAATTTTCACAACCCTATTTCCATTCCTATTGTTAATACACATTACATGAAGTAGCATATACCCTGGTTTTGTTCTACTTGTCTGAATACTCCTTGATTCCAATGTCAATCTCCATTCTAACTTTGTATTTAACCATGCTTCTCTTTCATTACCAAAATAGTACACCCCCAAAGGATCTGATTTGTATATCTTTAGTCAATTCATCAACAATTAATGCAAACAAATACAGGCTTTGAGCTGATCCCTGATGTAATAAAATTGTAACTAGGACTTCAGTATCCTGCCCCATACAATCTTACATTACTACACCATTATAGATGTATTTCATCATGTCCACATATTTATTTAGTACACTTTTATTCTCTAAGGCTATCCAAACTATCTAAGATCAGACGCATTTTTTTCCTTTTCTTTTCTTTTCTTTTTTAGTAAATGAAGACCGTATGAAGATCTTCTCACATTTTCTAAATCTCTCCATTAGTCTCCTAAGCAAATAAATAGCTTCCTTTGGTTGATGTTTCCAGCATTAGACCACATTGGTTATCCAAACTCCAAAGTATTAGATAATTGTCATGGGGATTGTTCAATTACTTTCTCCTATTTCCATAGTATGGCTCGTAAATTAATTTCTTTTATAAGTTGGTTGATAATCCATGGGGTAATACTGAAAGCATATTCTCGTCATTTGGAGATGGAAATTCCTTCAAAGCTGAAGTGCTTTCTCTAAGTTGGAGCTGGTTTTATCAGTGCAACTTATGGGCTTGATTTTGCAGCAAGAGAAGAGAGGGTTTCAATAATATCATTGTGGAGGGTGGATCTTCTACATTATCGCCATGGGACATATCCAGCTGTTCACTTCTCAACTAAAGTTGCTCGTTTATATGGAATTCAAGATTTGCTGATTCCGTAGCCAGGGATGGTGTTGGGATGTCTGAGTGGATCTCAAGGAATCCCTTCCCTTGCAGGGATAGTCCTGGGTTACCATATTTATGTTGAGGTATTGGTCCATATCTTTGTGGCGTGTAGTTTCCGTTGACCCAAATCGATCTATTGTTTATCGAAAGAGAATTGTTGCTGCAGCTGCGACACTGTTCAACTTGTGTTAAATTCTAAAATTCATTGACATAAAAGAGGGATGAGAATTCATTGACAATTAATCTATAGCTCTCTCTATTTCACATACAGATATACTGAACTTTTTTCTTCTTGATGGGGTATTTGGAAAAAAAGAAAAGAAAGAAAAATCTTTGCTGTTACTGAGTTAGGAAACAGCCATCTATGTGGATTGAAGGTGGGCAGAATATGCTATGTAGCATTAGTTCACTACAATAGTTCTTTCATGTAAATCATGAGTTGGGATGCATGCCATAGATGTTTAACTTTGCCAATTACCTGGGTTCTTGACATATCATATACTGATGAGACACTCATATATTACAGAGTCCACAATCAGCTCTTATACCTTTTCAAATATTGGGTGGTGAAGCTCAGATTGTTCAGGTATTTGATAGAACAAATTCAATCTCAAATTTTCAATAGCTAGATTGAAGGATCTCATAAGTTTATGTGACCCTCATGCTTCCTGACAGATCATGTTGAAACCACAAGAGAAGGTTGTTGCAAAGCCTGGTAAGTGTCATTGTCAATGGTCTTGTTATCCTTGGCATGAACATCAAAATGCTTTACTTAATTGTACTGTTAATTCTTTTGGATTTAATTTTTAATTTTTATTCAAGTGATGATGCTAATTTGAGTGCACCTTACACAATCTTCTCTCTCTCTTTTTCTCTCTCTCTCTCTCTCTCTCACACACACACACACCCCCCTCCCCCCCACCCCACCCCACCCCACCTCTCTTACTGAACAAATTCTCCTCCCTTCCCTTCAAGTAGATATACAATGTCCTGTTACTTGAGAATTCACTGGTACATAATGAGTCACTTTCCACTTTTCGTAGCTAGCCAATTCATGTCAGAATTTGTTGGTTTAGGCATACAATAGTGTGTGTTTGTGTATATATAATAATCTCCTCAACGCACAGCTTGTTAGTCATTTAACACCCCCGCAACACCAGAAAAGAGGTAAGCCAGCCAATTACCCTTCAGGATAAGTTTTTCATCTGTCCACCGTCATGCACTGGAAGTTGTTTGGCTTGTCACTAGTAATTAGTGTTTTCCTATTAATGATGGCCTCAACATGCAAAACAAGTAGTTGAACCAAAAATGTTCCCTTTGTGGTTCTTCAATCAGGATCAAATCGAAGCCCTGGCTTGGAAGATTGGGCATATACTCAGATGCCCAGATCAGAATAGGATGGGAACAACTTGTATCAACCATATCATGGACGATATTGGTTCTTCACTCACTGGATCAGACAATTCACAATGTATTGGCCAGTCCTCTCTGGATTGGATTGGTAATACTAGGGTAGAATTTAAGGAATATTAATGCTATTTCTGTGTGAACATAGATCTGACTTTTTAGGTCTTCAGTGTGTCAGGCAGATCAAGAGTTGTTGGATTTTCCCAGAATTTATGACCTCTTGATGCACATGATCAATCTACTACATAGGATTAGTTGCCTCTTTATTCCAGAAAGTTCATACCATTTCCATTTATGAACAGTAATTGTACACTTGTATCCTTAATTTGTACATACTGTCTCAGACTGTAAATCTTACACTGCATCATATTTACCTCTGATCATCTGATGTAATTGATATTTTGTAGGTTCCATGTGCTACATGTCTGGATCCATTCTGATGGAAAACCTTTACCTCCCTGAAAATGAAGGAGGAATGCTGCAATGGATTTTTGGAAAGAGTGTGACTAGTATAGTTCTCCAAAATCCTGGCCCAAACGATGGATTTGTTGGAATTGCTGCACCATCGCTTGCTAGGATACTCCCGGTCTGTATTCAGCTATACATCCACAAAATATATGTTTCCTACTAATGCCACATTCTGCATTTTGGATCTAACATTATTATTCTCTGTGCTTTACTCTTCTTTTTAGATTGACCTGGCAAAGTTTGGTGGAGAAATTCTATGCCAGGTAGAGTTGATCATCCACTCTTTCACCCTAATATGTTAAACAGAGTTCTTTCCCCTCTAGGTCATTTTAAAATGTCATTCATTGCTACTTCACTGAATCACCTTTTCGGATATGTAATTTACTTCTTAAAATTTTTTGTTGTAGCCAGATGCATTTCTTTGCTCAGTCAATGATGTAACTGTCACCAATGCAGTTGATCAAAGGGTCCGTAATGTTGTTGCTGGTGCAGAGGTGAGACCATGGATTCTGGGTCATTTAATGCAATCATACAATTGATCTTATTTTTTGCCTTGAAATTTCTATTTTTCTGTCTTCTCCCATTCGAACACTTCATCACTCTGCTGCTTGAGTTAAGGTATAGTTGTGTTTTCATAAGCCAATATGTATGTATTTCAGGGAATTTTGAGGCAGAAGCTGAAAGGCCAGGGGCTAGCTTTTATTGTTGCTGGTGGATCTGGTATTCATCCTTCCCTAAGTCTTAGTGCTTCATTCAAGGTTGCTTAGGGGTGTCCTGGGAATTGCTTATTGATCGTTTTACTGATATTGATGCTGTGATGAAAGTGTCATCTTGCCAATTTGGGATTTATTGTTGTTCTACTACAGCTATCCTTGGTATAATTTAAATTTATGATTATTTGGCCTATAAACATAAATAGATGTATTTGGTATGATTTATGACTCTTTTGTTTCTCATTAAAATAAATCGATTTAAACAGAAATTCATAAATAGGTCAGGGGCTGTTTATGATTTATCTCCATAAACTGTGAATTTTTATTTATGCAGGTACCATTAATGAACATGTGCAGAATTACTATTTAATTACAGTAAAAAGGTAACAAAAAATTAGAAGGAAACCATGTTTTTCTTTACGTCCAACCTCCACATTGCTCCCATTTCTACTTTAACAATGTTTTAAGGATATCAGAACTAGCCAAAACTAATAAAAACGAGATAAAACCAAGACTAAAAGCCAATATTTATTTCACAAGGTTATCCAAAACTAGCCGAAAACCTTATTGATGATACATGATAATGTTATTCATCCAATGGTGCCAATCTTATTTCTTGTTATATAATATATTATATCTAATAATAACCCAACAAAAACTGTTTATTACTCATAACCTATTATCATAATTGATTATTCATAAATAGGACATAAACATAAATATAAATTATGCCAAAGAGAGCCTACCTCTTAACCTTTACATTTTTATTCTAATTATAGCACAACATATTAAAATATGACATAAATTCTCATAAAGGTTGTACAATTGTGGGCATTGAGGGACACAAAAATATATAATTTGATTACCAGTAACAAGAACTGCTGAAAGACTTTGGAGGGGGATGTGTGCTTGCCTTCTTTTCCCCAGCCATCCGTCTGAAATAATGAATTATGCAAGGGTGCTTCCATAAACCTTGGTTTCTATGGATAACTCATGATTTGTTGGCTTGGTACAATTTATAAAGCAGGATGCATGCACTACCAGGGAGCCTGGATATATAGTTTTCTTGGATTATGTGTGGCTACATTGATACAATTGACTCATAATTGTTAAAACTGCATAGATGCATGCATGTGTTTATTATAAAATGTTACAAATTTGCAATAAAACAGAACGGTTGTACTGTTGTATATGATGATATTTCATGTCAAATGGTGGGATACTCGTGGTGCAAAAGTAAGGTCCTGGTGTAATGCTGGATGTAACAGTTGCCATAATTTAACCTAGAGACTGTAGGAAGAGTTGGGTTTTGTTGGGGTAGTTCCCGACTGAAGTTCGGTTACTTAGAGTCATGACTTTCTATATTAAATGTTTCATTGACAGAAGTTGGAACTTGAGCCTTGAAAGCTGCATGGCCAAAACCTGGTCTCTTTACCAATTTGTGGGTTCGTCAATTATTATATGTTCAGCCTGCATGTAAAAACTGTGAAAATCTTTGTCTTTCTATGTTTAATATTTCATATGATAGAAGTTGGATATTGAGCCTTGAAAGCTTCATGGCCAAAACCTGCTTTCTGTACCAATTTGTAGGGTTGTCAATCATTGTGAAGACTTTCAGGTTGTATATATGTTCAGCATGCATGGAAAAACTGTAAAAATCTTTATTTTATATATATAATATTTCATATGATAGAAGATGGAGCGTGAGCCTTGAAAGCTGCATGGCCGAAACTTGATCTGCACCAGTTTGTAGCATTGTCATTAATCATGTAGACTTTCAGGTTGTATTTATGTTCATTATGCACATAAAACTTGTAAAAATCTTTACCTACGTATATTTAATATTTCATATGATAGAAGTGATGTGAACCACCGGGACCCTCCCAATAGAGGCTTCAAGAAGACCTAGGGCAGCAGCCCTTCTTCCCATGACCCCACTGAAGGACCAAACCAGAAGGCTATTTTGCTCATTTCCAGTTGCCCTACCCCATCTAGCTTAGTCTCAAAGGAAGTAGAAGCTCACCAGGACTCCAGATCTATTCGTACGTTGCTGATTGGATTACTCCATGAGATATGACAGAGTCCTAGTCCATCTAGGAGTCTTGTAGTCAAAGTCCAAGCAGTAGTTAGCAATCCTTTTCTTATCTCTAATTTTGTTTATTTGATTTCAGGTGTAGTAATTGATAAGTCTTAGTTTGAGTTGGAGTTCTATTTAGAGTAGGAGTCTTTTAAGTTGTAGGTTTATTTCGAGTTCTACTGGGAATTCCTTGTTTTTGGCTATAAATTGAAGGTCAGTGATCGTAAAAAATTCAGATTTGAGTAATGAGTAAAATATGCAGAGAATTCTTTGCCAAGGAAGGTTTGAGTAGGTTGTCTAGGGTTTCCAAGAGGAGGAAACCCTGCAGCAGCCATAGAGTGTTTCTTCTACATCAGAATTCAAATTTTCCAGTTGCTACAGCAACTGTTCTTCAGCTTCTCCATTAATTACAGCGAGAAAGTAGCAAACCCCACCCCAATTCCCAACCCTAGAGCCTTCTCCAGCCCCTCCATCTACTCTCTTTCTTGTGGCAACCTGGAAAATTCTCTCAAAACACTAAAAACTTTAAACCCTTCTCTCCCCTATACCAAACTTAATCCCCTTATGAAATAGCAACGACCCAACCCCAGTAACCTTCAACTTTAGCAGCAGCCTAGATCCACCCCTCCCAAACCCTAGAAAAGTCATCCCTTGTTCATGCAAAATTCTGAAACCCTAGGGCTGAAACTGAATTTGCCTAAACATAAGTTCAGACCTAACTAACAATCCCTAAATTCTATAAACCATACCGCCTGAACCTAAACAACATCCCCCTTCAACCCTAGAGTGATTCAACCATAGAAAACCTAGCCACAAGGTTTTAAGTCTTAACCCCTATATAGCCACAGGCTCTAGAAATCCTAATTGGATCAGCTATTCATCAAAAAATCCTGTAACAGTGGCCCCTTCCTCCCTGGTTCACATCAATAAGTTGGAGCTTGAGCCTTGAAAGTTACGTGGCAGAAACTTGTTCTGTACCATCTTGTAGGGTTGCAATTATCTTGAAGACTGCCATGTTGTATATATGTTCAGCATGCATGTAAAAACTGTAAAAATGTTTATTTTTATTCTCATTCACACACTGTTTAAGCCATTAATTTCTGATTGCAGTAATTGGCATACACAAGCATAAATAAAAAAGGGCATATTATATGGGAAGGTCATATGTTAACAGCCTTGACTTCACTTATCTGAAAAGCTAACACAAAGCATGGTTACATCAAATAATTTTTGAAGCAACCTCGAATGTCTTCTGTAGTCCTTGTATTGCTTACTGTAGCTGAAGAATATAACTCTGAATTTACTAATAGGTCATCCTTTATGTTTTCAGATGACATGTAAACATGTTCCGAAATTTCTAATTAATGTTAGGAAGATGGAGGTTTCAGTAATCATCTACACTTCAACATGTTTGAGGAACTCGGCTCTTTGCACTACTTTTACTCTTTTGAGACAATTGCATTTTACATATTTTTTGCATCTTTTGATCCTCTTGGCTGCTGCTTCTGCATTTGCCTTCTCATGTTATGCTCTTCAAAAACCAGGTTGTATTAATAACAAGTGTACATGTGAGCTTTTGTTAATTTTCCTCTTATCTTTTTTAAAACATAATGTTGCTTCTTAAACTCCCAAGCTACTCCTACCTGTTAGTTTTAATAATTCTCTAATTTCTTTACCCGTCTTCTGCTGACTAATCATGTTTGATGTTGGTGACTCCTCTCCATGGTAGTCGTACAGAAAAATCTTGAAGATGGTGAGGTACTCATTGTCGATGCCTCTTGCATTGTTGCTATGACTGCTTCTGTTAATTTTCAAGTAAAGTACTCTGGTCCCATCAGGCGAGTGGTCTTTGGGGTGAGTTGATTTCTCATGTTTTATCTTTTATTCTACCTTGCCTCTGGCTCCCCCTTTCACATTTTTTGGGTAAAGACTACCTGCATCGTATTCATAGAAATGTCATGCTGTTGTTTTCAGTAATCACTTGAAACACCAATGTATGTTTTGTTCTTGTTTACTTCCATTTCCTGCCTTTAATTTGTCAAATTATGGGGATGTGAATGTGATAGTTGTCTGGTGCATTCATGTAGTGCAATTATTCATTTTATGTTGGCGACATAATCTTTTCAAAAAATATCTTTATTCCTATGTTGTCCTAGGTAATTATTAACCGGAAACCACTGTTGTTTTTCACAGTTTGATTTTGCTGATCCCAACTTGAAATTGAGTATGATTATGCACTCAGCACATTCATATTGGCAGAATATATTATTTAAAAGAATCAAGTATTTTAGTGGATCTCTGTAGGTTTGGGTTGAATAATCTTCACTACCTATTTAACAGTGGAGGTTACTCTGTTAGAAATGAAAATCGTTGCTTTTTGTATCGAATACAGAGACTTTATGAAAGTAAAGCAAGACTTTTTATCATAGTTCTGGTTGAGAATTGATCTATGTTCTTGTAAACTTCCAACCCTATTGCTTAGGTTTCTTTGTAACTCATCTGGATATGACCATTAAACCAACAAAGGGGATGAAATTGGGCACCATTGTTTATAGTAACATGTCATATTATGTAGCTTAGGAATGCAGCCCATGACGGTATCAAATTTGTAACTGGAACCTCCACATGATTTACTGTTTAATGCCTTGTTGCAGAGTGACAACCTAGTTACGGCTGTTTTAACTGGACCAGGCATAGTCTTCCTTCAGAGTTTGCCCTTCTTACGACTTTCTCAGCGCATTGCGAGGCAAGTTTCTTTACTCTGAAGATCATTATCCTAGAATAGAATTTAGTCTGTTTTCTTCTCGTTTCTCATTTTTTATTATGCTTCCCAATTCTTATGAGCTAAAGATGTTATGGTTTGCAGAGCAGAACTTAGTCTGTTTTCTTCTCATTTCTCATTTTCTATTATGCTTCCCAATGCTTATGAGCTAAATATCTTATGGTTTGCAGAGCGGTTACATCTCCAACCATGAGAGAAAATCCAAAGTTCTTCATTCAAATAGCTATATTCTTCTTTCTAGCATATCTTTTGGTTGTATCATCGTTTATCTTGACAGACGTCTGACTTTATCACTCTACTTTCTTTTTTTTTCCCTCTTTTGGTTCATAGGCTACAGTCTTCTTTGAATCTAGTGGAATTTGCTAAACAGGCTAGCCATATATGATTGTGACATCAGAAGTGAATCAAAATTGTATTTTGGGGAAAACACCCCCTTTTTTCAATAGAAATTTGGAATTGCAAAGCAGGATTAATTGATTAGTGGATTTTGGTATAACAGATCAGATGTATGAGGGTGGCTACAAGCCTTCCAAACACCTGCCATATCTAGATGAGGTGGGGCTTACACTTTGTGGACATGTATGGATGAATGAGTTTGAGCCCTTTTCTCTCCAAAACATTGATTATTTTTGGGTATGAAACTCTCATCTCATGGAAAGCCTAACCTAAATTTAGAAATGACATTTCACCTATGGTGTTGAAAGGAGGCTGATAACATAAGATGGAATTTCTCAAAAACATTTTCAATCAATCTCGTAGATCTCTTGAAAACAAATTAAAGGAGATACACTCCACTTGAACCTGATGTCTAGTGGGGTTTGAACGAAATCTCCTGTTTACCCAAAAAGTTAAAAAAAAAAAAAAAAAAAAAGTGTTGTGAAATTTGCATTTTATTAAGTCTTTCCAGCCCTTCCTTTCTGACATCTTCTGACCTCAAATTATAAAATGCATCAATATTTTTGCCCCAAATTGATATGTTGTTCTCATATTTTATTGTGTACTTTTCACTTCTGACATTTTAAACATGCTGCTTCAAGAGAGAATTGAAATCTGTTTACCCAAAAAAAACAAAAGAGAGAATAGAAATCTGTTTACCCAAAAAAAAAGAACAGAATAGAAATCTTATGGACAAGTTATGGGAAAAGGGTTGGTATATCGACAATGTCAATAATTTAATTTGCATATATCAATTATAAGCATGATTTAAAGTATTCCACGATAGAAGACTAGTTGATGCGTACCCATATTGAAATAGTAAGTATTTCTTTGATTTTTTAAAACCATCTATATTTGAGTGTTCCAAAATGTATTAGTCAACATGATCACTATTTAATATGAGATGTGGTGTTATCTCTTAAAATCACACAATCAATAAGGTGTCGATATTTCTTTCTTTGTCTTTTTAAAATAATCCATATTGGATTGTTGCAAAATGTATTAGTCAACATGATCACTATTTGATATGAGATGATACATCTTTTAAATTCACTCGAATCTATAAGGTATCCTTAATTTAAACCTACCTACTAAGCTACATATTAATCCAAAATCTTCCATTATTGGTACGAATATTTTTTTTTGGGTAGAAATTAGGTACCAATATTTTAAACCTCAGTACGTAAACTGCATGAGGCGTTTTATCCCATTGGAATGTAATTTCTGTATTCGTAACTCCTGTCTTTGCTTTTGGCCAAAAAGTCACCCCCCCCCACCACCCATCTCTGCCACTTCAGTTTCTCTGGGATTCATTTTTTATTTTCATCTCTCTAGAATGGCAAAGGGAGAAATCTTATTTTCCTCCGTCTTTCTTCTGAATTTCTTTTGTTTTGCTTACTTTTGATGTCTTTTTCCTTCTTATTATGTTTTGCTGCTTAACTCCAGTGGCCGAGAGGCACTTATTTTTGTTGGGATACAAGAGAAAGCTTGATCTCTGTAGTTGCTACAAAGATGGATTGTTGTCCTGCTTTTATGAGCGATGACTTTGACACTATCCACTTTTAAGAGCATGTGTTTTGCCATTGTGAAATTGTCATATTTCCCATCACAAAGTAGAGTTTAGAGCATTTCTGCTCACTAAACAACAAGGAAGGCTGCAAAGAATGTTGATTCCAGCACACTACGTCATAATGCTTTAATTGCTTTTTTAGAGGTCCAATATTGCAGATAAAATCCCCAAAATTTTAGTTGATCTAGCTAAGATACATAAAGATTGGTCGCCGACAATACTAGTGGAAGTTTCGGATGGACAATTGCGATTGGTCAATTAGTTCAAAGAAGCTTGGATCCTGCGCAGGATCATCAAGCCGAAATTTCGACCGTAGGATCCGAAATTTCAGTAGAGATTTTGATCTCGACCGTTGAATTTTGACGGTTGAGATCGAAATTTCGACCGAAATTCCGATCACATTGCCCAAATTGAATGGCTTGATGTATTGCGCAGGACCCAAGCAACGTCCCAATTAGTTGTACAACTGTTGATGATTTGGAAAGTGCACGACATAGATTAGTTATACCATGTTATGATGATGTATCTTTGTGTTCTTTCTTTGTCACATGTCATTGTTCTCTTAATTCCAAATAAGGAAAACAACTTCGCTATTTCTCTGGCTTGGATGGCCTGTGTGATGGTTTGGCCTTTTTTTTTTTTTGTGTGGGTAATGAGGCCTGTTTTCCTTCCCAAGACTTGTGAGTTTGATGCAACTCCTTCATGTGTTTCTTATCCCAAAAAAAAAAAACTCCTTCATGTGTTTCTCGCAATTTATTATGTATATATAATGTATATATATATATATATATATATTTCGTATTTGTTTAAAAAAATAATTTTCTTATTTATTACAGCGTCAGCTTTGTCGACTTTTCGGTGTTTCGCCGTTTTCCGATATATAGAGTTAAACACTTAAACCACAGCATTCTTGAGTGATTAATGGGTTATAAACGTATGAAATGCATTCATATTTTGGGAAAATCAAATTGGAAAACCGAAGCCCTTGGCGCTCATTGTCGCCGTTCGGTTCCTTTCTGTTCATCGCTGTTAACCTAGTTTTCCTTCAATTTTATCTTCACTCGTTCGAGGCGATCCATTACCATTCGTATCTGCTGAATTTTCAGAAATAATTTAATCATTTTTGTTAGATTTTGTTTCTGGAATTCGTCCGGTCGAAGCACTGTTCTTACCTGGAACGTGAGAACTTTTGTTGCTGATCTTTAATCTGTCGATGAAGTTCGTTAACAAAATCGGTTCGTGGAAATTGGCGGCCGTGATCATTTTTTAAGTTTCGAGACTGTAAACCTCGTTTTTTTTCTTCTTCTTGAAGGCTTCGTTTATCTTAAGAGGATCGATGTATATCGATCTTGTTGTGATATCAACGAAAGCGTCTATTTTTCAAACGCTCGTACCGTCAGAGGCTTCGATTGTCATTCGTCGTTTGAAGAATTCTCTTGTGGATCGGTTCGAGTAGGACTTGCCTTTTAATTCCTTTTAAGCAATTAAAAGTCGAATTTGAAGATATCTTTCGCGTTCATGGAAAATTGTTGTTCTGGATAACAAAAGTCGCCTTAAAGGAGGGGTGTGTGTGTGGAAGGAGAGTTACTTGTACTCATTTATCTTTTCATTTTAGTTTTTTGAAGTTCAATATCAGGCCCTTTTTAGGGGCTTTTTACAGCCTATCAATTTTCTGCAATTGTTCTTTCAATTTCTTGTACGTTTTAGAGCAAGAAAAAAAATTTAGATAGAAGAGAGGAAGAGGAAACAGAAACATGGCTGTGTACTATAAGTTTAAAAGTGCAAAAGATTATGATTCTGTTGCCATTGACGGTCATTTCATGTCTGTTGCAAATTTGAAAGAAAGAATATATGAATCCAAGCACTTGGGCAGCGGTACGGACTTCGACCTCATGGTCACTAACGCCCAGACTAATGAAGGTTGGTCCTTTTCCCTGAGTTCATGGATTCATTTTAAATATTTGAATAACTTCATAATTTCATTGCGGTTTTGTCGCAAGTTGTCCTTCACCTAGTTTCAGTAGGTGTAGCATCTTAGAAGTAGCTCAGCTGAGGCGTGCTCTTCTTCTTATTAGTGGATTGATGGTTGTTGATCAGTATAGAATGGACAGTGGACACTTGTCAGATCATCTGTCAGCAGGAGAAGGCTTGGGATTATTGCCTGAGGGAGATCATGATTTGAGAATTTAAGCCAGGTGCTATCTCTTTGAGGAGGGATTACGAATTAGAGATCATGCATAGAGCTAGATTGTATAGTTAGGTTGTTCATTCTAGGTTGATTTGGTGGGATTTGACAGTATGTTTCAATTGTTAGTGTTGATTGCATGGTTGGATTCATATCCTTGCAGTAATTTATAGATATTCTCTTCTTTGATTTGCAATTTCAGAGTACCTTGATGAAGCCATGCTGATACCAAAAAATACATCTGTTTTAATACGCCGGGTTCCTGGACGACCTCGCATGAACATTGTTGCTGAACAAGACGAGTACTGTCTCAGATCCTTTAATCCTGACATGTGTTGATTTCTTGTCTTGTATATGCTTAGTTATAAATCTTCAGGGTAAATGTAGTTCTAGTTCTATGGCCTGTATTCCTCTGTTTTTAATAGAATTTATCTCATTTCTTTAGCCTTTTACCATTTGGTAGTTGTTCTGGTAGCTTTACCTCTCAAATATCTCTTGCTTGCATGGTAAGTTCTGGAGGTTATGGTTGAGTTTTGCAACATTCTGTTCAGCTGCAGGTCTAGAGTTTCAGAGAACAAGGCAGAGGATGCTCAGCCTGCGAAGAGCAGCTACCCTGTGCCCGAGCCTTTTCTCACAAGACTTGTAAGCATTAGTTAGTTGAATCTGCAGATATAGTTCAGTCTTTGAGTGTTATGGATAGCAAGCCTCTGTTACAATTATGTTTTGTTGGATTTTACAGCCTGAGGATTCAGAATGGGATGAATTTGGTAGTGACTTGTATTCCATTCCTGAAGTGTTGCCTGTTCTGCCCAGTAATGCAGTCCAGGATGCTCCTCCTCACAATAAAGCTGATGAGGATAGCAAGATTAAGGCTTTGATTGATACGTCTGCCTTGGACTGGCAGCGGTAAGATGCAATCTTGTTATTTAGCCTTACTTAAAACATTGATTTTTATCTGCCTGACTACATGAAAATTCTTTATATTTTGAGATTTTAATTTGGATTTCTAGGCAAACTCAAGATGGCTTTGGGTCTGGCAGAGGCTTCGGAAGGGGTATGGTGGGAAGAATGATGGGTGGCCGGGGTCTCGGTAAATATCCTGTATTACATTAAATTTTTTTGGAAGCTTAGTTTTAATTGGAGGCATATGGCGAGTTGTGTCTCTAGGGAGTCTAAAATCTATGACTATCTCAATGAAGGCCGGGGTGGATTTGAGCGAAAGACACCTCCAATGGGTTACATTTGCCACAGATGCAAGGTTCCTGGTATGTTAATAGTGCTTTTCATGGTTGATGTTCTTCTTCACCCTTTTTCTTATTTCTGGTCATTTATTTTTAAGCAAATTTTGGCAAATTCTAGCCGACAACAAGGCTTCTTCTTCTTGTTGTTGTGTTATTTTTAACAAATTACTCATATAACCTGGTTCGTAGACTACTACGTTTGCACCTCCTGTTTTTTCTTTTTTCCCCTAACAGAAATATCACCCTGTGCCTAACACCTTCAGTTTTAAATAGAAAAATGCAATTGCCTTTCTTGAATCTTCTTATAACTGAGGGGAAATTTTGAAAAAGAAAAAAAAACTAGAATAACCAGAATACTCAATGCTACTTACAAAATTCCCTAACTTCTTGATTCGTTTTAAGAAAGAAAAAAAATTCCATATTTCTCGCGAAGTAAAGGAGGGTAATATGGGAAATTGGGAGTTATGAAGATATAATAGATACTAAGTCACTACTTAACACCATTATTCTAACGGTAGGATTTGATTGATATATATGGTGCAATTGATATATAATTTGAACATAAAGGGTTTAAATGCTTAATAGAAAATTTTAAGGGTAAATGTAATAGTTTACAAACCCAAGGGGTGTATATGTCATTTGCTCTTTATTTCTTAAAATCTTATTCTGTTTATTTGGATTTTTGGCGTGGCCTGTTTGTGGTATAAATGTTAGATTAAGAGTATGGATGTGCTGTCCAGGGCATTTTATTCAGCATTGTCCTACAAATGGTGACCCTAATTATGACGTAAAAAGGGTGAAACCTCCAACTGGTATTCCAAAATCAATGTTGATGGCTACCCCAGATGGTTCATATGCCTTACCAAGTGGTGCTGTTGCTGTTCTGAAACCAAATGAGTAAGATATGTTTATGAATTATCTTTTGTTGATAATCAGTTGTTTGTACAGATGATGATCTGATTGCAATATTTTGAATTCATAACAGAGCTGCTTTTGAGAAGGAAATGGAAGGTTTACCAACCACTCAATCGCTTTGTGACCTTCCTCCTGAACTTCGATGTCCATTGTGTGTGGATGTAATGAAAGATGCTGTTCTAACAAGCAAGTGCTGTTTAAAGAGCTTTTGTGACAAATGTAAGTATTCCAATGTTTAGCTGCAATTCACATTCATTTAGTATGCCAAGCTATGTTGGTCTCTCTTTCATGATGTTAAAATGTCACAACTTCGCATAAATATAATTTTCTCTCAACTACTGGTAGAAGCTTGATGTGGGAAAAGATGCTAAAAGTACTGTGAAGAGGTTAAATCAACCTATTTCTGTTTTATGGAGCGTCTTGACGTAGAACAATAAAAATGGGGTTGAGAGCTATTATCACAGTCTTGACCATAATTAGTTTATTTAAGTGCTTGCTGGTACCACATTAGTAGTACGATTATTTTGGATATCAAGCATAGTTGACAAGGCAATCCAAGGTGGTGGAGAGACCAGGCACCTACACCTAGGCAGCATGGATCCTATCTGCTGCAAGAGCTAAAACTTTAAAAGGCAATTTAAGTGGAACGACATAGGTTCCCAAACACAGCTGTATGCCTTATAGTCCCCGTAGGTGGGTAGCAAAGGCTAATTAGTCTACCCAAAAGATGTCTTGTGCCTTTATTTATTTGTTTAATGTATATACAATGAGTCTAGCCACAGGTGTGGCCCTTGGTGCTGTGGTTGGTGGACCACAGTTTTAGCTTGAGGTCAAGGCATTAAAACAACCTCTCAGCAAAAATTGCTGGGTTAAGGCTGCTTAAGAAAATTCCCCTGCACCAGGACTCTGCTAGTGCGGAAGCCTTTGGCACTGGGTTCAGACTTTTTATACATAAGGAGTATAACCACAAGCGAGTGGAGTAGAGATGGTAAATCAACCAAGTAATATTGAATTAAATATAACAAAGAAACCCGCAAGACAGAGATCTTATGATATAATCACAGCTCTCCTTACCCAACATTGCCAGCTAGATAAAAAGAAAATGCTGACCAGAGAAGTAGAAGAAAATGGAGAGATAAGAAAAAAGAAAGCCCCGAAACAGGAAAGTTGGAAGATGGAAGATGGAGAAGGAAGAGAAGATAAAGAAAAACCAAAACATAGAATAAGAAGAATGATCGACACTGACGAGCTTTCCTCTCACAGAAGGGAAGAAGCAGCATTTAAGGTTGAGGGTTTCAAGATCCTACTCGTGTTCTACCCCCCCCCCCCCCCCCTGAAGAAAAAAAAGGAAAAAGAAAAGAAAAGAAAATCTTACTTGGGACTTCTACCTTGATAATGTCTGACTGAATTATGTGCAATAATAGAGGTTGGACGTTGGTGAAATGGTCAGGCTGCTTCATTGTGACCAAGTGGTTGCATGTTGCGCACATTATGACCCTTCCTAGACCTCACAGTGGAGGGAAAGTGTACTGCATTTTTCAATCCTGTGCAAATTTCAATTAAAGTAAGCCAAATTTGTCGCCAAAGTACCTGTCCTTATTTAAGTACTGTTTTTGCTGAACTTGAGGGATTTACTCAATTTGAAGTTTGGACCAACCAATAAAATACAGAATCAAATTACTTTGTCCAAAGGCATCAGTGCATCACGCTGTCTATAGCCTTTTTATTTCTTCCAATGTTTTGATGTGATGGACATATTGCTTTCTATGTTTTACCATAAATATGGTATGTACAGAGCTTTTTCAGAGTTAGCCATTTCAAATAGATTTTATCATCCATTTCTACTCATTGGGGGCTAGTGATATGAATTATGTGATCATACTTGTAAATTTATAAATAATGGAATATGGCTTGTTTTGAGTTGGTTACTGAAGGACTTCATAACTGAATCTTGTATGGTTATATTTTTTTGTTCTTCCGATCTGGCCCGCTAATTTATGCTTTTCAAGGTCTGAGATGTGAATTTCTTGTGGAAATCTAATCAGGCATCAGGAACCACATTCTATCAAAATCAACGTGTATTTGTGGGGCAACAAATATACTTGTAGATTACCTTTTGCCCAACAAGACTCTAAGAGATACCATCAATCGAGTTTTGGGGTCAAATTACAACAATGTGGAAAATGCAGGGAACGTTTCACAGATACAAGGTTCTTAAATGTGTTTTTGTAATGTGATATACAGATATTTCAAGGTTTACTCTTTTAAAATAAATATCTTTATATAAACTACCTTTTTTAGATATGGAATCTGCTCGACCTAAAGTATCGTCACCTGCTCTTTCTGCCACTTCAAAGGGGGACAGTGTACCACCAGCAGCTAGGAATGTTACTTCAGATTTGAAGGACCCCATGACTGAATATAAAGCCACTGTCAGTGCCCCACAGCCACTTGTGATGAAGGGTAGGAGCGAGAAAAACATGGGTATTCCTGAAGCTGCACGTGAATCTGTTAGCATGAAAGAAACCACATCACAAGGCAGTGCACCACTACCTGCGGATGAAGTGCAGCAGAAGCTGCAAGCTGTTGATCCAGGTGAATAACTTAAGAATTATGTATGAGACAGCTGTACTGTTTGCCGAACTGATTTGGTCCAAGTTCTTTTACTCATTTCTCTCTTTCCTAGGTTCTGTGATACTTATGCTTTAGTCTGTGAATACTTTTCTTCCTTGCTTTCTTTGTTAAAAATTCAGTTGTCTCATTTCAACTTACGTCATAACCTGGGCCATGTCATGTTTGGAGGGAATCTACCATAGACCTTTCAGAGGATTTTGAAAGACTTCATTTCATTCTGTTATTGAGGCAAGGGTAATCTGTCATATATACTGATACGTTCTTTCGTTTTCAGGGAAGAAGAAGAAGAAAAAGAAAGCCTGTTTGCCATTAAATGGTTTGTTCTTCCACTGCGATGTTGTTCAGCCGTATGCTTCCAATGTCTCAAGTAACATGATCTATCAGATATCAATGAAGAACTGAAAAAAAAAAAAAAAAAAAAAAAAAAAAAACATAATAAGGCTAACAATTGATATCATCCATGTCATGAAGTTTGGAGAAGACATGCCATGATTATGCTTGAGTTCAAGGCTTCTTAGTTTTCCATTACTTTATTGTGAATTTTTAACTGAACAGGCTTTTTTGCATTTTTCATTGTTCTCTCTTTCTTTCTTTCTTTTTTTTTTTTTTTTTTTTTGGGGGGGGGGGAGCTGCAGGAAATTTTGACAAATGAGTTCTTTGATGGTTGCAGCTGCTGATATGCAGTGGAGAACATCCCAGGATTTTGCACCTGAAAATTATATGATGCCTCCTTGTCCTTCGGCTTATAACCCGTATTGGGCTGGCATGCAACTAGGTATGGATGGATACCCACCTTACTCTGGTGCTATGCCGTATATGGGATATGCTCCCAGTCCTTTTGATGTACCCTTCGGTGGATTTGTACCTCAAGACCCTTTTGTTGGAGGCCAAGGATTTATGTTACCTGCTGTACCACCCCAAAGGTTCGAACTTCAATTTTTGCTCCTTTGGTCAATCAAATTTGAAATTTTTTTATGCATTCCATTGTGGTGCTTTATTTTGTCTAGCACAGACAAAATTACAGTGTGAACTTCTATATTTTCAGGAATCTCTCGGAGTTTGTGATGGGTGCGAACCCTGTACGACCAATCATGAGTAGGGAGCAATTTGAGGCTCGCAAGGCTGACCTGAGGAAAAAGCAAGAAATGGAGCGACATGTTGAAAGGTTTGATGTCTTGATTTTCCCTTTGAAGGGCCAATCTTGACCATTTTTCAAATGAAATTATGTAGAGTTATTCCTAGTGTTTTAGATGTTAGCTGTTTTCTGTCTCAATTATTAACTTTTAGATGAACTCATATATTGTCTGAGATTGCTGATGAAAGCAGTTTGAAAATTTTCCTTTTCTTTTTTATTGAATTTTGAGAGTAGTGTTTTTTATGCAGCAGGGAATATTCGAGGGGACGAGGAGGTGGTAGGGAAGCTGGCAGCAGTTGTGATGTTTCTTCAATGAAATCTAAACCAGTACGTCTCTTTCAAACTTGCCTTCCTCCCCTTATTCATGAGTGCTTCATGGTTGTTAGTGCATTATGCATTTTGTGATTTTTTTCCTTCTTTTCCGTCCTTTTCTTTTCTCTAGCTAATCTCTCATAGGAGGGAAATAAAAAGGCATTTTGTTGCCAGGATCAAGACTTACTGATCTTTTAGCAGATCAACAAACGTATTGAGCATTACTTACATGGATTTTCTTTTAGACCACACACGAATCGATTAAGAATAAGAACATTATCGGGTAGGTTCTACAGTGTTTTGGAGTTCTTGAGTATACCAGTCTTTGAGTCGTTTTATTTTGCCTTCGTGGAATAGCTTTAGGCACAAAATTTGGTAGTACAATGGTACTTTGGTCGCCTTAGTTTTCTGAAGTAGACCAATTGAAAGAACAAAGTTTGGTCCTTGGTAGGACACTGATATGTCTTAAACCTGCGTAAGGCATTTAACCTCTTTTGTTGGCAGTTGGGCCATCTGCGGACATTTAATGGTTCAATCAGGTGCAGCATTAGTGATTGATCTCAGAATTTTGAATGTCCTACATGACCAAACAGTTTTGTTATTCTAACATGCCCTTGTGCCCTTTTTATTTCCTTGTCCTTACTTTATCCTTACAAAACTAATGAGCTACAGAAACGAAGGAGAACCTCAGAAAACACCAATCCTAGGGAATCCTTATCACCTCCATTGATGATAATAAGATTATCATAGAGATGGTGAAATTAAGAAGCTTTCTTGGTAATTAACAATGCATCCTTAATTGGTCTTTTTCTTGAAAACTATAGGGGAGTCAAATGCTAAATATCATTTATTTTAGTTTGAAATAACTCAGGGCCTGAAAATTACCCGTTCTTTTTCTGCAAGTGGGATCAGCTCATTTAGTATTGGCAGTACATTTCTTAAGAGCACTTGGACTTTGTTTAAACTTACGGATTAAATTAAACAATGCATTTCTGTTTGGTCACTGTAGCAAGGGGGCCCCACTCAAATTGTCACGCTCAAGTTTGGATTCATCTCTGTCATCATAGTGATGTTCATGAAAGTAGCAAGTAGGTTTTCACAAGAACTTCTATGGAATAAGCAAATTCTTATGCTATTCAATTGATGACTTGTTCCACCCATAACAAAAAAGAAAACAAATTTAATGACTTGCCATGATGAATGCTACATTTGATGCCGAAGCAAGATAAAATGCTTCCATTCAATGGTTTAAGTTCCTCGGGGCACTTTCACTAGGGTGCTACACAAGAATTGAGTCAAATGAGATCACTAGAGGCTTAGGATTTAAACTATTTCTGGCTTTAAGTAGACCGTTATCCTTGTGGGAAGGGGTGTCAGTAGGCTGGGTTGGTTGGGCTTTTAACCGAATCCTAGAGACCTGAATTTTCAAATTCAAACCTCCCCATCCATTCTAGGGTTTGAGAACTTCAAATCCAAACCATGCCTTTTTACAGTTAAGAGAACAAGACAAAATAAAATGCGAGGGTTGGCAACACTAAGAAGATTTGAACTTATTATTTTAGTTATGAAATGTTGGTGTTTCCCATTGAGCTAGTCTACTGAGATTGTTAGTTGTATATTTGGTTAAATAATAATTATTAAAATCCAACTTTTATAATTCTAATAATTGAACTAATTAAAATTAGGTTGGGTAGGCCGGGTGGTCGGCCAGAGGGTTAAATCCGAACCCTATCCAACCTTGTCAAGCCGGTTATTTTGTAACTCAAGCTTGTCTTTTTCGATTAAAAAAAAATTTGGATTAGGCTCTTGTGACGCTCACAGGATTTTATACACTTATATTTGTAGGAATTTTGTTTACTAAAAAAAATATTTGTAGGAATTTTATGAGGTCCATTTCTTTTTGATTGGAGGGGGCATATGTCCATCATTGCATCTAAAAGTTAAGATTAAATTAAAATATATATTTTTAATTCCCTATATTTTACCTCAACTTTTGGATTTTAAAAATGAAAATGTGTCTCTCAGGGAGGGAAATGTGTTTTTTCTGTTTTTTTTTTCTCCATGAGAGTCTTGGCTTTTAACCGCTCTACTAACCCACCATAATTTAATGTGTTTTATTGGGCGATGAATTTTCTCGTTTATAATCTAGACGCTACTTTCTTAAGATTTTTTAGGTTATCAAATTTTGTTTTTTTAAGATTTATCTATTGTTATTTGAAATAGATGTCTATGCCACGTGTTGCGAGTGCGGCAGATCGGCCCCACCACCACCCCAATCAAAGAATGGAGAAACCGTTGAGCCCGGTACGGTTGGGACGTGATTCTGACTCAACCCGGTTCGGGAAGAAGAAATCGGAGCCTTATCGCTATCCTGACGACGATTATTACCCCAATAACCACCGGCATCAAAGCGATAATGGCCCTAGGGCATCAGCCGCGGTGGCAGCGGAGAAGTCCAGCGTTTTTTCTCGTATAAGCTTCGCCGATGGAGGCAGTAAGAGAAAGCTGACATCTTCCATAGGAGCCAGTAAGGAAGTCATGGCCAACGGTGATAAGGATTACGAGCCTTCCTCTGCATCTCCTCGTAATAGATCCTCGTCGTCATTCGAGTGGAAGTCACCAGCTGTGGCGTCGTTAGGTACCGGAGGACCGCGGAGGAGCGTTGCAGACTACGATTCAAGCGACGACGAGCGACATTTCAAGAGGAGGCCGTCGCGGTATGAGCCGCTGCCGCCTCCTGTAGAAAGGGAAGATGAAGCTCGACCTTCTCGAAGCTCAAGATCACGCCAGCAAGAGCAAGATGGAGATGAACGCGGAAGGGGACGGAGCAACAAGCACAGATAAGTATGGCTGTGTGGTGTTGATTTTCCACGTTTGCTTTGTCTGATTCGGAGCTCTCGTAATAGACGCACCATGTATTTTCATGCACCTCGACTGTGGGAATTTTTTTTTAAGGAGATTCAACTCTTTTGATGTCATGCTTATGAGGGCTTCGTCGTACCAACTCAGCAATCCCTCTATCCCTCCCTTCATGTATTCTTTTGTCTCATTGGAGTTCTTATCATCATATAATAATTTATTCCTTGGTTGATGCTTTTCTCTCGTTTAGTTACATGTTTTGTTATTTGCAGTGAGCTCTAACGAGCTAAGAAGAACTCCGAAAAATACGATTTTAGTTCGTTCAAAAATCTGTGAGAATATTACGCTGACATACCGGTAGTTTTTATAAAATATCTTGCAGGAACAAGAAGGAAAAAGAAGGGGTAGATGGGATTCTGGGTGTCAGGTGGAACTAGTGAGTTTGGATATTCTCCTTGCGTGGGGTTTTTTTCTGATGATGGTTCAATGAGTTATTGGGTTTTAATCGTGCTTAATATTTTAATCTAAGGACTAGGGGAAAATTACTAATACAGGTGCGGCCGGATGAGTGTGAACCCAAGACCTACTGTGGAGATTGAATGACCTGTATTAGTAATTTTCACCCTATATATAAATTCTTCGGATAAAAAAGAAACAATGTTATCCTTGATTGAATAGTATGATTCATTTGACATTAATTAAAAGATTCTCTCAAAAAAAAAAAAAGCCAAATAGTAAAGCAAGATTAAGGCTTTTAAATATTCTATGTGAAAAATTCAACATGTTAGGAGGTGAGGTTGATAACATCCTAATTTTAAATACTCAAATGTATAGAATTTTAATATTGTTATTGGGTTATCCACAAGGGAGTTTAAATTGAGCAAATTGGGATACATTTTTTTTTATCTTCTTTTTTATTTACAGCTTTTACATTTTAAATAATATATTAATCATATTCATACATACATTAAAATAATGGAGTTAAGTAATGATTATGTGCATTTATTGTATTTGCAAAATCTCGTATTACTTGTTTTTACTACACAAGAAGTATGGAGCCACCCCTTAAGATCCTAGTGCAAATGCAAAAACCCTAACGGGCACCGAGTACACTCTTCATGCAGCAATGCTAGAGGGGAGAGATCCTAATGATTCCACCACCTCGTGTCTCTCGCCTCTTCTTCTCTCTCTCCTCTTTCTCTTCTTATGCTCTCTCTCTCTCTCTTCTCATTTCCTTCTTCTCCACTCCATCCTCTCTCTCTGCATGTTTTTTCTTCTCCCCCTTTTTCTTTTCTAATGCTACAAGATGTGGACGTTTCTCTTTTGGATCTGGAGTATCTGATTTTTTTAAAAGCTCGATTGTCACACGTTACTAGCCTCCAGATGTTGTTGGTCACTACCACAGTTCTTGCATCTTCCAGCCAAAGATCTAGAACAGGAAAAGTCCTTGCTAGAAGTCCAACGACAGCGCTCCTCAGCACTTCCATCCTCCAGCTCATTCCAATGGATGCTCAAGATGTAGCTTCTACGTCTTTGTGGCGTGCTTCTTTTCCGCTTTTGTGGCATGTCAATCTCTACCCTTGTGGCATGTTTTCGCCCATTTGGGCGCTTATGACGCAAGATGCGTTTTACGTATCTTCCAGGCTTATTACTTGTCGTTGTGTTTACAGCATTTGGTCTAAGGTTTTTCTTGGGCTTGACGCATACCTTAGCCTAGACGACCCTATGTAATGCATGTACGACAGATTAGTCAAATTCCTCTTTGGTTTTGGATGTTTATATTGGAACCTTGTGTTTTAATGCATCTATCTTTTTAATAACCAGTTAGGAGATTTTGTGCATAACATAATGTATTCTATTTATTTTTAAATATTTTTCCAATAATTTTTTAATTATAAAAAGATTTAATAAGGTCTTAAGCATGAGTTATCTTCCTTTTAGACGAGGAGTCATTTGTGATAGAAAAAGTGTGAAGACATAATCGTAATAATTTACAAACCCAGGGATGTACATGTAATTTAATATTTTAAATTTAGATTATTTTGGTACTCCCTCTTCAACCCCGCGCAGCAGCTCTCACTCGCCGTTCTCCTTCTCCCTCATGCACCAGAGCAACCACCACCTCAAGCCATGAGCATCACAAACAACAATGGCTTTCCTGAACCCCAACACCTTCGCCACTCTGGTCCAATCGGCGGTAGCAACTCAGTCTTCTCTCCTCGGCAGAGCTGCCCATGCACAGATCATCAAGTTTCTCAGCAACCCTCTTCCTGCTTTCCTCTACAACCATCTTGTCAACATGTACTCCAAATTTGGCCTCTTCAACTCAGCCCAACTCGTCCTCTCACTCAACCCGGAACGATCCGTAGTCACTTGGACTGCTCTCATCTCCGGCTCCGTACACAACGGTCATTTCGTCTCTGCTCTTCATCACTTTTCTAACATGCGCCGTCAGTCAATTCAACCCAACGACTTCACCTTCCCCTGTGCCTTCAAGGCTTCTTGTTTCCTTCACTCTCCCCTCACAGGTAAACAACTCCACGCTCTTGCTATTAAGGTTGGTGAGATCTCTGATGTCTTCGTTGGATGTAGCGCCTTCGATATGTACTCTAAAACTGGCCTCAGAGATGATGCGAGGAAGATGTTTGATGAAATGCCAGAAAGGAATGCTGCGACGTGGAATGCGTACATTTCAAATTCTGTTCTTGATGGTCGGCCTTATGATGCGGTTTTTGCTTATATCAGGTTTCGACGTGTGGGTGGCGAACCTAATTCGATCACATTCTGTGCGTTCCTTAATGCTTGTTCTGATGCGTCTTGTCTCCTGCTCGGACGTCAGTTACATGGGTTCGTGATTCATATTGGGTTTGATGGAGATGTATCAGTTTCTAATGGCTTAATTGATTTTTATGGGAAATGCCGACAGTTTGAATCCGCAGAGGTTGTTTTTAATGGGATCTTACGACCTAATGATGTCTCTTGGGGCTCAATGCTTGCTGCCTATGTACAGAATGATGAAGAAGAAAAGGCTTCTGTGATCTTTTCACGTGCCCGGAAAGAAGGTGTTGAGCCTACAGATTTCATGGTTTCAAGTGTTGTTAGTGCTTGTGCTGGGATGGCTGGACTTGAATTGGGGAGGTCTGTGCATGCGCTTGCTGTGAAGGCCTGCGTCGAAGAAAATGTGTATGTTGGGAGTGCTCTGGTGGACATGTATGGTAAGTGTGGAAGTATAGAGGATTCAGAGAGGATTTTTAATGAGATGCCTGAGAGGAATTCAGTAACGTGGAATGCAATGATTGGTGGATATACACATCAAGGATGTGCAGAAATGGCTCTAGCACTGTTCGAGGAGATGGCACAAGGTGGCCATGAGATGCGGCCTAACTATGTGACACTGGTTTGTGTGCTATCAGCTTGTAGTCGAGCTGGTTGGGTGGAGCAGGGGATGGCAATTTTTGAGTCAATGATGGAGATGTATGGAATAGAGCCAGGAGCTGAGCATTATGCTTGTGTTGTTGACTTGCTAGCGCGAGCAGGTCTTGTGGAGCATGCTTATGAGTTTATAAAGAAAATGCCAATTCGTCCAACAATCTCGATCTGGGGTGCTTTATTGGGCGGTTGTAGAGTGTACGGAAAGCCAGAATTGGGGAGGATTGCAGCTGATAATTTATTTGAGCTTGATCCACTAGACTCTGGCAATCATGTCATACTTTCAAACATGTTTGCAGCCGCTGGCAGGTGATTTTTCTTCTTCAAGCTCAACTCTTTTTCTTTTAGCTCCCTTTCATTTTTATCACTAGCTTTACATGCTGTTGGGTGGGACAATCTTTTGTATGTTTACACTTAAACCTCCTGCTGATGCTTCTTTCCAATTGTATGCACTATTCTGTGCATAAGAAGTTTTACTGAGCCAAAGATGTTTACAGATATTGTCCCTGATTCTTTTTGTTTCTGGATATATAAATATCCGTTGGAGGCTTAAGTCAATGACACAACCCTGTGCATGCTGATACTGATTTTCTCGAATGTAACCCTTTCTGAGTTCTGAATGAAGAAATTGTAAAGTGTAGTATACCAAGGATCTCCCCAAGCTTGTGCAGATGATTTAGATGATACTGTCAGTGAATTAAAAGATTCCTCTGCCTTCTCTTCTTTTCTTCTATCAGAAGATGCAACAGATAGTATTGTTTTTCTACAAGAAAGTTTCTTTATAGTTCCCTATGATGCTCTCTTTTGTCAAGCATATTGCTCTAACCTCAAAGGAGTTCTTATCTGCAAGATCATTATATGTTGAGCAAATTGCATTGGCACCCCAAAATGGAGACCTTAAAACACTGACACCCCACTTTATGTTTAAAAATCACAAAGACCCCAAAATTGGATTTTCATTGGATATATTTGTCCAATTAGTCACTGAAAACCTTTTAGACACTGTTTGTTATAGGGATATTTTTTAAAATAAACAGTGATTTAACTATTTTCAGTGTTAAATTTGACAAATATATCTAATGAAAATCCAATTTTGGGGTCTCTGTGCTTTTTAAACATAAAGTGGGGTGTCAGTGCTTTAAGGCCTCCATTTTGGGGTGCCAGTGCAATTTTCTCTTATATTTTTCATATTGCAAAAGATCAGGTTCATAGTGGTTTTCTGAGATAAAACCTCTCATGATTTGCGTTCTTCTTTGATTAGCTAGTGATTTTCATTACCAAAACCACTCTTAGGATATTATTATATCTATTTTCAGATTCAATACATTCATGGTGCCAAAGAATATGTAACCAATGCAACACCTTTGGTGCATTTGCATGGTATAAGGACCTACAGTCTTGATGGCTTTTTGCCAAGGAGATATCCAGGGCTGATGTTCACTGATCCAGTGACTTTTTTTCTAATTTGTGTTGAGTCAACTTTAGGCCTATGAACTCTCTGATTGGATAGAAATCATTGGAGAAGCCCCAAAGTCAATGCATGAACTTCTCATACTGCTCACCTCAGCTGTTGGAATGACGACCGCTACTGTCCCTTCTTCACCTTATTTTCAATTGGTTAATTTTAGTTTAAGTAAACCTTTGACTGGGATCCTTCTTCTGTAATTAAATGTTCTCTGAAATTTTAATGTTCTGGGATATGTAACCAATGCAACACCTTTGGTGCATTTGCATGGTACAAGGACCTGCCGTCTTGATGGCTCTTTGCCAAGGAGATACCCAGGCCCCAGGGCTGATGTTCAACCTGATTGAACCCTGTGCAACTGATCCAGTGACTTTTTTTCCCCTCTAATTTGTATGGAGTCAACTTTAGACCTATATACTCTCTGATTGGATAGATATCAGTGGAGAAGCCCCAGGTCAATGCATGCACTTCTCTTACTGCTTATCTCAGTTGTTGGAATGACAGCCGCTAATTTTAGTTTGAGTGAATCTTTCAGTGGGTTCTACTTTGTAATCAAATGCTTTCTGAAATTTTAATGTAGATGGGAAGAAGCCACAACAGTGAGAAAGGAGATGAAGGATGTGGGGATCAAGAAAGGCCCAGGATGCAGTTGGCTCAGCGTGAAGAATGCAGTCCATGTCTTCCAAGCAAAGGATTCCTCTCATGAGAGAAACAATGAAATTCGGGCGATGTTGGCGAAACTGAGGAGAGAGATGAAGGAAGCCGGTTACTTTCCTGACACCAACTTTGCCCTGTATGATTTGGAGGAGGAAGAGAAAGAATCAGAAGTGTGGTACCACAGTGAAAAGCTTGCACTAGCATTTGGACTCATTTGCATACCTCCTGGAGTACCAATAAGAATCACCAAGAATCTCAGGGTCTGTGGAGATTGTCATAGTGCCATTAAGTTCATCTCAGGCATTGTTGGAAGAGAGATTATTGTAAGAGACAATAACAGATTTCATCGCTTCAAGGACAATCAATGTTCTTGCAGAGATTATTGGTAGTAAATAAAATTTGCTGTCAAAATTCTTTGTCAAGTACAAATGCATACACTAGCTTGTTAAGTTGAATTAGGCTGGAATTTTGTAGCATGTTAGACCCCAGTGACCCTGGCCGGTTGCCACGTGTATAGCTTCGGATCAAAATGAATCGGCCATGTGGTAAAATAGATCATAGAAGCTGACACATTGTCAGCAATTCATATGGGTTGGTATGCTGACCAAGGAAAATACAATACATGTTGACTCATCACTTATTATTTTGGTAGAACCCTATTGTCCTAACCAGAGAAATATGATTGTCATATAATTTGAAACACAATAGGTAAAAATGTAATAAAATAAATTTTAGGGGGTTTAAATGTAATTATTTGCAAACACAACCGGTGTAATGTAATTTGCTCTATTTTTTATATTGAGGAGCTGAAGCTAGTCCACGTGCACTTCAACTAATCCTTAGAGACCAAGGACCCATTTAATAACTCACCCCAAAAATAATTTATGGTGTTTCTTGTTTTGAGAAATAGAAAAATTGGTTGAATACAGTTTGATAAAATTGTTTTTTGGATGATTATTGCAACATAAAATTAAATTTATGAAATATTTTTGCTTTAAGAAACACTTTTGATGCAACAATAATTAATTTATGAAATTTGTGCTTGGAAAAACAATTTTGACACAACAACAATTGTTATGGCTGTTTCTCGAAGCAAAAGTTGGGCAGACTGTCTTTAGAGAGTGGTATACTGGTATTCATAGAATTCAGCATCTTAAACAAAGACCTTGCTAAAACCCTCTCATACTACAATAGAACTCTTCAAATCATTACTTCTTCAAAGCTAACAATCAGGATCATTTAATTCTTCATCTTCTCTATCTTTGGTGACTGAAGTTCCCCTTCATCTTCTTTATCTTCAGTGAAACCCTAGATCTTTGCTAAAGGGGTCCTTAATCTTTATTTTTTATATCTTCAGTTATAGCAATGAAACACCTATTAATATCCAAAAGTAACTTTTATTGTGAACTTGGAACAACATCTGTGCCTTGCTCCCTACTTTGCAACAAATGGTGTTGAAGAAAGTGAGAAATAGAAAAAAAGACATTATTCTGGTATGATCCTTGGGTACCAAATGCTACAAATCATCTGATGGGGGACCCACAAGGAGGTCCATGGCCACCCAACTCAACAATGGAACAAGTAATCAAATTTGTCCAATTCAAAAATAGGGAGCACCCACATCATCTCTCTCTTCACCACCAAACATCGTTATCGACCACCTAGGATTCCTGAATATCTTTAGTTTCTCCTAATGGGATCTTGTCAACAAAACATGAAGGAAAGGCTCTTATACAGATGAGACCAACCACAAACCCAATGGGGAGTAGGAACTGGTGGGAATTTTTCTAGAAACTCCCAATTCATCATAAATTCAAAATCTTTTTCTAGCGGCTACTCAATGCAGGGCTACCTCTAGCTACAACAATAGCCAATTAGATGTCACTTTCATCACAATGCAAACTATGCAGCACTAGTAACGAAACTTATTGGCACTTATTTATCTCATGTGAATGGACCAAATAAATATGGGCAGCACAATACCTAGGCCTTTGAACAGAAAACATCATAGCAAATTCAAATTCTATTCTTAATTTTTGTGAGACTATGTTCCGAGACTGGAGAATAGACAACCTAAAGGAGATGGATAATATCAGCATTTATCATTACTTGCTAATTTGTGTGGAAGGAAAGGAATTTAGTCACCTTTTGTAAGTAATCACCAAATCTGGGGACGGCACTACAATCTATTTCTAAATGGATGGTGGAGCTAATACTCTCAGCCATCATGTATTCCAATACTCAAGAAACACAAGACTTGTAGATTGGAAATGTGAATATATATGGGTGAGAATATCAAAGGCATACATTTACCTATCTTATTATGTGCAGGGTATATAACTCAGGGCTAAAAAGAATAGCTTGGAGTGTTGGGGTTATTTGGAGTAGGAAGATACAGTACCTGCATAGAGGCACTCTCAACAAAGGGACAAACGCACATGCTATAGTCAATGGAATACAACAGTGACTCAAATTTGTGACTCAAGCGCAAGTTCAACTTCAGGAAATATGATGCAATGATGAAGCTGTGGCTCAATTGTATCCACAGATAAATAATCTAAATTGGCATTTTAAATCTTATACCATCGTTGATTGACTTGAAGGATTGTATTAAAACCAATGTTGTCATGTTTAAATTCTCACCCTTCTAAAAAAAAAATTTTTTTTGGTAAACGAAAAAAAAAAAAAGAACTTTTATTTGGCTGGCTACTATGGCAGATACAAATTGAGTGTGTATAAATTATGTAACTCTAATTCCTAACCATTTTTTTTTAAAAGGTTTTTCACTCTATTAAAAATAATTAAAAAAATAAAAAATTTGTTGCCAAAAATACTCAATACCATTTGTGGTGTAGAAACACTTGTGGGTTGTGAAAAAAAAATAGTGATTCAATTATTAGTCAAAATCGTCACGAGCTGTGAGCGTTATAACGGTTAGCAACTAATAATAGCGGGAAGAACTGCTCTGTTCCCCTCGTTCAGATGAAAGCCATATATATATACCGATGGCCATTTTGCTTTCTTGTCCGTCTCTGGTTCTCCAACGGCGAGGCCTTGCAACGCCGAAGGAAGAAGTTCAGAAGGCAGGGAAAGTTAGGGTTTGCACCGTAAGTTGTAAATGATGATATTCTCTGAGAGAATCCAAGCGCATACGCTGCTCACGCCTGAGGCCCTCTCTTTCTTCTATGAAGGAATCTCCTTGCTTCTCTCTCGATGGGCTTCACTTCAGGTGGCCGTCCACAACGAATGGGGCGGAAGAGATTCTCGCCAGAAATCTGAACAACTCGCCGTTGATCTCTTCTCATGGCTTTCTCAATCTAAAGGTATGTTATTTAGGTTAAAAATTGCAACGTTTTCTGGTTTCTGCTAATTCAGATTTTAAGTGGGCTTGGCGCTGTTTTAAGATACTGATGATTCTTAATTGGGAAGTCATTTCGTATTCATAGGTCATTAAATTAATCTCATTTTGTTCTTATCCAGAGCCACTTTATATTGATGATCTAGAGAATATGCTCGATGAAACAATGATTCTTTCTTTCAATGCGGAGATTGAGGATGGCAGCATTGAGGAGGTAAGTCTATTCATTAATCATATTGGGTTGAAACTCAGATGTGGGATGGATTTATTAGCTATTAGTTATATAACATTGCAAAATGTTTGCGTTCCATGTCCCTTCTTGTCACGTTATGAGTTTTACCCGATGCACAATCATTCCAACAGATTTTAGATTGTCCATCTGCAACCATTTCTGATCGACGTTTTTCCTATTCACGTCCTAAGGCGACTTCTTCTGATCCGTTAGAACTACGTCAATTCTAGGTGTTTATCTGGTTTTTGAGTTTCTTTCACAAGATGGTAATTGTGTGTATAGAATAATAGAGATCGAACCCTCTCTTCACCATATTTCATTTCTTAGCTACCTAGCATCACAGCAGTTACGAAGTGGGTAAGGCAACTGACCACCTTGCAGGTTGCAACACCTAAATTTTTGCTGTTCTGGTGATTTGGACCACCTCTGCCAACATTGAGTTCTTCCTCTGGAATGTTGAACTCCCATGCTTAGGAATTCGAATGTAGCATAGGCATAGTGTCTTTTCATTATATGTCGTTCAGCATATTGTGCCTCTGCTGTCTTGAAAGTCAACGAATCCTGATTAACTAATGGTTTATATTTCCTATATTTAAGTTCCTTTCAAGTTATTATAATTAATTAGCTATTGTAAAATTTATTTGACATCAAAATATTCAATGAAATTCTTCATTGCAACTCTTTTTGCTTTCCAAGATGGTCAAGGAATACTAACTTCATATAATGCTTTCTTGTTAATATTTTTTGAGCATATATGAATGAAAAACTGAAACTTAGATCTGGTTTTGACGAATCTTTAGAGTCTCATTAATGAGATTGGAGCCTTAGTATTCTTTTTCTCCAAGTAGGTAGCAGAACAGTTGATGATCATGCATGAGGACTGTCTGCAAGGCAATTATGAGTCAGTTGAGAAGTTGAGAAAAACCAACTCAGGGGCAGAAGCTGTTTCTCAAAGTAGACAGGTAAATTATAGTCCTTGAATGATTTATGCCACATAATTTTTCTGGATCTTGTTACGGCAATCCTATGTTCTGGATAAATTAATCTCTGTCATATCATTCATGACGCTGAAAATGTATTTTCTCAAGAAATTTTGAAGTGGGAATGAATCTAATTTGCAGTACGCTTAATTTTGTAGTTTTCTTGGTCCACATTTGATAGGTTCTGTTAATCGCTTTCATCTGTTGATAATCTTATTCCTGTCACATCAACTATATTGTGGGTTCTTGAATGTCCGCTGGAAGTTTTACTATTGTAATGTTCACTGAAATTTAGCATGGCAATTTTCAGATAGATTTAGTTGTTTAAGATAGACATGTTCCATGATTCTTATAGGCCTGACTTTTCTAAGCTGTGAAACTTGATTTTCATACATAATTGGAGCTTCCTTCGTTTATTTATTTGTTTGTCTTTTTGCTTATTGAGAATCTATGATACCTGGGTCTGATAAAGTATTTGGCAGAAATAAGAATTAAGCTTGCAAGTTGCAAGTTGCAACTAGTACTTTCCCATATGTGGATAAGAGATTTTCCTGCAGCCTATGTACCCTTGCAATTGATGTTTTCTTGTTTGCAATTTTTCACTGGGATGTGTGTTTAGCTACGCTTCATGTCCCTGAGTGAATGCAATGCAGCACCCGTATAGTATTTTTGTCATCATTTACATGTATGAGAAGTTTGGAACTTATAGGTAACCCCATTTGGAATGTCTTCAAATCGTATGGCTCCCACACAGAACAAGATGGCAAGACAAGAAGGAGACTAGGGAGGGTTTGGGGGGTGGAACTTTGTGCTTGCTTCAGAGAGAGATTTCTGAGGTGGGTGTTATGTTTCTGCATTGAGTCACTTGCCTTTCTGTTGTCGTTGGACACTAAATATCTTTTGTGTCTGCTAGTCTGTGGTCATATTGGCACATACTGATCTTACTTCATTCGGGAGTGGGTTGCGGTTTATATGAACAGATTCTGTTAGTGGATGTGAATGTAGGAGTTACAAGGATTGCAATTGACTTCTGTTACTTCTTTTGACTTTTATCTTTGTAACAGGTGGTCAATGATGATGAAGATAAAAGCTCAAGATGAATGAATGATTAGACATGGTAATGGGTCAGCAGAAGCTAGGGTTAGATCCAAAGCCAGAACCCATGTTAGAGGATGTATAGAGACTAAGAGAAACAGTAGAAGCTGAAGACGGTTGGATATTAGTTGGTCCAGGACAAAATGAAAAGCTTGAGTATGCTCCTGCTTGCTTTCGAATTCTTATTATTGGGGGGTTGGGGGGGGGGGGGGGGGGGGGTATCCTTTTGCTTAATAATCCTGTATACTAAGTTTTGTTTCATTGTATGTAACATCAAAAGAGACTGCGTTTGATAATATATATTAACTTTTTATTTTATACATTTGTTCTTTGTCCTAGAGCTCGTCTTTTGTGTCTGATAAGAGAAAAATCCCCAAGCCTCTGTTTGGTTGTGAGGAAAATTAAAAAGTGAAGCTCTCAAATTTTAGGTGGAAATTTAATTTGATTATATAATCAAGTTCGATTACAGAGTTGCTTATTTAGGTATGAAAGCTTCAGTTACCTTAATTTCCCTCACAATGACAAATAGTCTTGAATTAGCTATTCTACAAGTACCTAAACCCAACATAATATAACCCAATGAAGACATTGTAGAATGGGCTAACTTTCTCCGAATGTCTTTTTGAGTAAGAGCCAAAGTATGTCTTTTTGAGCAAGAGCCAAAGTAGCTGCGACCGATATTATACCTATCAAAGAAATGAATACATTATGAAAAGTATGGCTATTAAAAGGCGAAGAAGCCGAGCTACAAAAAAAAATTCACTGCTGCCATAGTAGTCTAACTTGGTTGGTTAATCCAAAGCAGTAGCCTTTAAATGGTGACTTAGGGCACGTTGACTATTCACATCGCTAGAAATCATGAGTTCAGATTACCTTCCCATTGGAGGAGCATGTACTGCTCCCTAAAGTTTCTTCACCATACAACAGAGATGGGGCCCTATATGGGATTCATTAACAATTTTACCTCTAAATTATTTTGTTAGTACTCAGATATGGACCCACATCTATCATATGATGACATCAAGGAAACAGTACCTAACGGGCAGGTGATCCAGACTCATAAATCATGGGCAACAATGGGATCCCTCACTTGACAAACTTTCAAAAATTGTTCATTTGATTTGAGACAATTAAGGCTTTTCTAGTTTAGCTGTTTCAGAAAAGAAACCTCAACATCACTTCCATGTCCCTGCTCTTTTTGATCTTGGTAGATGCCGGAAAATTTTAACCTGTAAACAGTATTAACATAATGGGAAACAAAAGGTAACATGGATGCATTGCCAAGCAAAACAAGATGCACCAATTGATTGAGGCTTGCTGGCTGATGCCTTAGCAGCAATAAACCAATTATTTCTGGCCAGCTGGTTAATGATGCCTTCGCAATAAATTTTAGGTGCTACCGACCTTCTTATCAATTATTTTAGGAAGATAAAGAACTGGGAATAAGCTTGCAATCAACTTTTGATTCATGTAAGGAAAATTTAATAGAAGACTCAGAATGTCAAACCACAAATTGAAGAATCGAATAGGTTCCATTCTGGATGAGAATCCACAGGAATTACTCCCAGGATCCCAAGAATTATTGACCCTTAAATGTTAAATCTGCCAGACTAATTCAGTTATGTTCTCAAGGTGTTCTGGAAAGAAACCAGCTTCATCAATCTACTTTCCGGCAGTTCAGAACTTTGATACAGAAATTTATTTCTGGAGTCCAAACAATATTGATGGATTGAATCTTAAGTGGCCTACCTTATTTTCTTCCATAAAGGACAAATTTTCACACTGAATGTGGTCTCAGTTTTTACCAAATCGATTGTGGAATATAAAGTCTACAGGAAGTCTCAGTGACCACTGACCCCTAAAGCAGACCATCAAATCAGAGCCACGTTAAACCCTCTCCTGGTTATCTTGAAAGGATGCATTTCTCCTTTCAAAGATAAGAAAAGGGTGCTTTCCCATACCTGTTCTTTCTCCTTTTTTTCCTTCTTTTTTGAGGTCCATTCAGATCTGCTTTAAAGGTGATAAAACAAAATCCCGAATCAATACCCTGCTTTAATGCATGAAATCTCTCCCTCACAATGACATAAAAGAGCATAAATACCCTGTAGGTCTTAATGGAACAACCGAGGGAAAAGCAAAAACAGACCAGCAAACATGGGCTTGGCCAAGAAAGAAAGGGAAAATAAAATAAAATTATACATTGTTGACCTTTCCCTTCCTCTCAACTGTTTCAATGGTCAAGGGAACTCGCGAGTTATTGAATGACGAATAACACTTCAAAGACATGTCATTATAAGTTCATAATACATGACTTATCTGTCTCTACCAACCAATTCATCCATCTTTAATTATTCCAACATCAGGTATCATGAGTCATTTATAACATCAAACATAAAAGATTTTCTCAGTCAAAAGAGGATGAAAAGAGTGAGATTTTGAAGCTCTTTCAGTGAAATGATTAGACAGAGTACTTGACACAAACCAACTCCACAGGACCACCAAGATTCTCCATCATAAAACTAAAGGGAGCAATAATAAACAATCATACATATAAAAACTTAGCAGCAACTGAAGGGAAGGAACAACCCAAGAGAGGTGAGATTCAAGCTCCTTCGTAGAATTGAGCAGACCAAGTTCTAATCAACAAACCAAAACCATATGATTACTGAGATTGTCCTCCATCATGTTCAATTGATGTTAGGAAATCCTTGGACAACAAAACCACTCAATGATCAACAATATCATTTGTAAAACCTGGATAAGTAACAAACAGTGGCAAAATCTATCATTTAAGAAAGGATACAGTTAAAATGGGTTCTCCCTATCAAATCATGACATATATGCTATCCATTGTGCTCTCCAGATCGCAATCCCAGTAACACTTTCTAAGGATGGTTCTTCAACACACCTTTTAATACTGGACATAACAGTATCATGACAAGAAAAAGAGACTAGGTTCAACAGAAGCAATGGTTCCCCCCAATTGAATCATGAAAATAAGTTTGATTCATTTAACTCTATCCCCTGAAATGCTTTTTAATGGATAAGACACTCATGACCAGAAAACGACACTAGGTTAAGCTGATAGAAATCATGAACCTAACACATAATACTACATAAATCATTGATGGTGGAAGGCTATTTTACAGAAATGCACCTTGATAACAAATTCAAATGATACTAAGGAGTCACCTAATTATCTTTAGTTTGAATGCGGAAATGGCAATATATCAATGTGACAATTAGTCTGGAGAAGACTACTGCCAAAAATAGATTTTGACAGATAGATTTTGGCAGAATTTCCCCTTCTCATTCGGTGGCAAAATGATTCTGCAGAAGAGATATCAATCAATTTGAGCAAAAAAGTAAAAACAGCTTCAGTGGATTATTTTCCAACCACCAGGATGCCTTCTAGAATTATAATTATTTTCTAAGAACTAAACAATGGCAAACGGGGCCATAAACAAACCTTTCCTGTGAAGAAAGAATACTCTTCTAAGTAAATTCTCCTAAAGAAATGCGTACTCTAGAGGATTAAGTGAACCCTCAGGCACAAAAGTGAAGCTTCTGATTGATAATAAGAGGAATAAGTAGCCAGAGAAGTAAAAGAACCCAGAATATAACAAATGATGGTAAGACATCACACTGAAAATTCGTAAAATGAACTAATTGACACCTCTAAAAGAACATCATGGAAAACCAATCAAAGAGAATTTTTTTTACTTTCTTCACAACCCCCAAACACACACACACACACACACAAAAACAAAAACAAAAACAAAAAACCTTAAAATAGATGCTTGTACCATGCAACCAAGAACAACGAATAATAAAATCGTACAGTTGATGCAGCCATAAAAGTAGTTGGGTTTCTCTTTGTAAGGAACCAATTAGAATGCATATTATAAAACAGATAAAATAAGAAAGAAAAACGAACAAGTAAAAGAGCCAGAAGAAGAGAGGAAAAGAATAACAGGCAAAACCATCCCATGTAATCAAAGGGTAATTTCTTAATCCAGCCAACAAGCATATATAAAACTAGTTCCATTAACAAGGCTTAAACGAAACTCTGAGAGTCTGAAGACACAGAAATGAGCAATGGAATAGAGGTGTTTACTGTACAAGGACTAGACGACCCAATCCACCCCTGAGATTCCCACTACCCTCACCCCAAATTTCTTCTTCTTCTTCATTCGCATCACCAGCTTCATCAGTGCCATCACCTTTGGGGACAGTCACAATTAATTCCCCATCAACATACACAGCATTAGCAAGTTCCGGCCTTGCCGATGGTGGAAGCCTAAACCTCCACAGATCAAGCTCGAGATCATGCAGAGACAATTCAAGAAGATTACTCCCTCTGATCACAATCTTTGTCACTCCAGGATGAATTTCGATCATATGGGCTCTCACATCATCGCTAACGTCATCAGTCATAACCATGAAACGAAAACAATCGGAATTCTCTTCGATTAAGACATCGGCATCAGAATGGAACGGCAGCTCCAAGACCTTACTGAATATATGAGGAAGTCGACGAAGCTTCTTCTGCCTTCCTATGAGTCTATTAGCCTCCAAGAGGCTTGAATTGATATCATACCTGAAGGTGATGTTTCGTTTCTTTGGCGCTGGGTGAACCTTCATCGCAAAGAGGAAATCCGAAAAATCCTAACCAGAACAATAACAAGAAAGCCCTAATAAACGAAATCCCCTGTCTTGAACGAATCAGATCGAACTACCCAAAACACTTCCCACAAAAGCAAACGCCTTTGCACAAATTTGGAGAGAACAACGAAACAGAAACAAACCCTAATAAACAAATCGAATGAGTTCAAACCTTGAAGACTGAAACCTCCACTGCAGAAGCCAACCCTAATTTCACTGAAAATGGAAAAAAAAAAAAGAGGAGATTCTTCTCTTTGTCTGTGAGATGTGAACAATTCTCACAGAAGGAAAAGCTCTGCTCTTGGTTTTGGACAACTTCTCGTCCCTTCCCTCCTTATATATATTTTGTAGAGATTAGAGAAGATCACATTTGCAGATAAAATCTCTTCTCTCTCGATTGGACAATAAAGAGAATCGAAGTCATCCTTGCAGCGTAAAAGTTGAAAAGGGATATATTCTTATTTCTTAACCCTTTAATTCCACAAAATTACCATTTCTACCCTTCCGTTCACAATCTAAAATTACCAAATTAACCCCAAGATTTTCGCTCCCTAATCCTTTGTGGATTTTTTTCCTTCCTATTCTAGTAACTTGCTTTAGTCCTGCGTATTTAATGTACAAGGACCGTCAATGCAAAATACTTCAGTCCATCAGATCAAATTCTTGGTCTTTCAATCTCGATCGAAATTTCAGAGGACCGAAATCTCGCTTGACCCTAAATGCGCATGACTGAAGCAATTTCGAGCATTAATCCCTTGTGGATAATCGGAAAAGAATTGTGGATTGAATTGTCGATCACTCAATAAAAGGAAATAATCTTTTTATTCATGCTTAGGTCTAACCTATGGATACGTGTCACTCGTTCATAAGAAAATGGATGGTCTATTTTTCTGTCAAACATAGATACAGCAAAAATCTAAGATATCCCTTCCTTTTCTTGCCAAAATATGATTTGAGTTGACCGTTGACGAAAGACCAGTCTCTCATAGTGTATGGTCGGGACTTCAAATCCCTTTGGGGTCAAGAGTGAAACCTCATCATATATTTAGTTACACGTAAAATCTATTTTAAGGATGTAATCGAAGTGCACATAAACTAACGAACATGAACAAATGAACTTCAAATCCAACAAAATATGATTTTCCTCAATAAGAGGTTCTCCTTGTACACAGAATCCAATTTAAGGACTGTATCTTAACCCTGGCCCCGATACCATTTGTACTGGAGGAGTTTACCTTGTTAATGTTTAGAAATAATTCTCATATAGTGAAAGAGACATCAAGATAATGATATCAATCTTGATTTTGATTTGATCATTAATTAAATGGTTTATCTAAACATAGCCCATAAGTTAAAAAGCATGAATTAAAAAGATTCTCTCTTTTGATTGAATGATCAACAATTCAATCCATGGTTCTTTTCCATCCAAGGACCCTACAAGAGATAGTGACCTTAGAAGTAAACAAGGAGAAGACCCTTAGGGTCCACCAAGGGCCCAAGGACCACACCATTGCTAAACAAATAACATGAATGCATGTGTCAAACACTATAAGCAAATTGAACACTGTCACAGCATAATAATACACCCAAAATAAATATTACAAATTTGATTATAAAATAAAAAAATTTTCATTTTTGGATTAAATAGAAATCTAAGCATAGATACCACTAGGGGAATTTTATTTACTCATGCAGAGCCAAATGAGGAGAAGGGTCAGGTATTCTTCCTGGAAGCATCGGTAGTCAATTTATGCACCAACTTATCTTTGTCTCTTTTGTCTCCTTTCATTAGAGAGAAAAATCAAAATTATTTTTTCAACTGCATAAATTTATTTTTTTAATTTTTATATTTTTGCAATTTTTATTTTGTCCTATTTCTTTTGGTGGTCATTTTAATGCTGGATTTTCCAGTTTGTCTTAATCTTTTACCATCACTATTCCTAGTAGAAGAAGTTAAACTCTACATGGGCAAAAGGCTTTGCGTACAACCATGCATCATGCGCCATAATGTTCTCTTCTTGTTAATTACATATTATAATTTGTTTGTCTTTGTGTGGTTGTAAGGTGAGCCATTGCTTATAATATATATAACATGAAATGCCTATTTTGTACATAAGATTGTCACATATCTCATCATGTGATTTGTATTTTTTCTCTAATAGATTCTTTTGCTTGTCATTCTTAAGGGTTTATTGTGTCTTTCTTGTATAATTTCATTTTTACAGACCCCTTTCATTGCTATCAAAAAAATTTAATGTGAGCACCCTCATTTTACCAAGCTTTAGACAAGTGTTTTCATTTTAAACATCTTCAATGTGTATGTATGAGTTGTCTAATACTCACTCAAAATATTATCGAAGATATATTGAACGGTACACTGAAATTAAGAGAATCAACGTCCATGTCAATTATATTTTCTTATGAGTTTAACCTAAACTAAGAATGGCATTTGTGATTTTTTTTTATGCATCAATTACAAATTCCTCAAATATTAACAGTAGGGCTTCAAATTGGCCAGTGAGGAACCATCGTCAAGGCTTCGTTAGGAAACCTTTTATAGAGAACGCACTCATGTATCTTTTTTCAACGTCTGCTCGTGTTCAACCGTGTCATAATCACAAGGGAGATGATTTATTCTCAGCATCTCCATTAAGAAACTTTATCGAGTCTCTTTTCACCCTTGACCACCACCCCCCCCCCCCCCAAAGCAAAGAAAAATACACTCTATTGAGTCTCCATCACCCCCCCCTCCCAAAAAAAAAAAATAAAGAAGCTTTTACTATAATATCAGCATATAGATTTTGAACACCAAACCTACCCAAAAAATTGGCTCACCTTTTGGTCCCTCACTTTATATTAAAAGTAAATTTAGTTATGAATAAAAGAATTTAAAAACTAAATCAAAAGACAGTTGTCATTTACCAAAATCATTGATAGCCACAAATGAAATGAAAATATTATCATTTGGCACAAATATAGATTATACCCCCTTCAAGTAATTTTCTTTTTATAATTAATTATTTTGCGATTCCGGCCTCATGCAGGCGAGTTGCAGCCTGCAATCCAAACTGAGGACGGGTTTTGGAGTTAGCTCGCCCTCGCGGGATCGCGACCCTTTGTCATGTCCATTGTAGTACATGTGTTACCCAGGGCATGAGGAGCATGATGACTTGATGTCATCCTCACCTTCCTCCAGCTTATCACCAGCAGTATGTCCAGAATTCCAAACTCAACAGTGGCAACTAAACATAAGGGTTGTGCTCTTTGCAGGACTTAATCCAACACTTTATGGCATGAGCTGACAACAGCCATGCACCACCTGTGTCCGCGTTCCCAAGGGCACCCCTCTCTTTCAAGAGGATTCGCAGCATGTCAAGCCCTGGTAAGGTTCTTCGCTTTGCAACTATTTAAACCACATGCTCCACCACTTATGCAGGCCCCTGTCAATTCCTTTGAGTTTCATTCTTGTGAACATACTTCCCAAGCTAGATACATAACGCGTTAGCTTAGCATTGCACAGGTCGATTTGCACAACACCTAGTATCCATCGTTTACGGCTTGGACTACTAGGGTATCTAGTCCCATTCGCTCCCAAGCATTCGACTCTCAGTGTCAGTGTCATCCCAACAAAGTGCTTTTGTCATTGATGTTCTTTCTGATCTCTACGCATTTCACCGCTCCACCATAAATCCCTTTGCCCCTACCGTACTCTTGCTTGATAGTTTCCACCGCCTATCCAGGGTTGAGCCCTGGGATTTGACGGCAAACTTAAAAAGTCACCAATAGACACTTTACGCCCAATCATTCCAGACAATGCTTGCATCATCTGTATCACCACAGCTGCTAGCACAAAGTTAGCCAATGCTTATTCCCCATACATCGTAATTGCTTCTTCCTCCAGGAAAAGAAGTTTACAACTTGTGGGCCTTCTTCCTCCACATGACATTGCTTTGTCGGGCTTTCGCCCATTGCGGAAAATTCCCCACTACTACCTCCCATAGGAGTCTAAGTCATGTCTCTCAATCCAGCTACTAATCATCGCCTTGGTAAGCTATTGCCTCACCAACTAGCTAATTAAATGCAAACCCCTCCTTGGGCGGATTCCTCATTTTGCTCCTCAGCCTACGAGGTATTAGCAGCCGTTTCTAACTCTTGTTCATCTCCCAAGTGCAGGTTCTTACGCGTTACTCACCCATCCGCCATTGGAAACACCACTTCCTGTTCGAATATATATATTATAATGGTTGATAAATTAGAATTGTAGTTCCGAGGTTAAGGCATCAAAACAATATCCCAATAACGGTCACTGGGGTAAGATTGCATAGGAATATTGTACCCTCGAATTTTGCTTGTACATAAGCATTTAGCATTGGGTTCATCCTTCTTCTCTTTTGGCAATTTTATTTTATATATATTGCAGGTAGAGACTATTATATACACTACTAGGAAGAGCTGAACTCTGTTTTCTTTACTAAGAAGTGTATTGTCATTAGCTTGTGGTCCTTAATATAACTTTTGTAAACTTATTTAAAGCTCACAGTGTCACTCTGACCACAGCCAAAAAAAAAAAAAAAACAGTTAGAAACACATCAGTTACCTAAATATTTGTTAGAGATCGTTTGGTCATTATAGAATGGTACAAACAGATCTCTCCAATTTTAACTGTATCCATCAAAAAAGTGTGGTTCTTCAATTTTTTTTTCTTTCTTCTTTCAATTTGATGTTATCCAACATTGTTGTCTACAATATTGTGCCAAGTGACGTTCACTTCTTTGCTTTTCTTTGCTTTGAACACGATAGCCGTTTTCCTTTTCTTGTATGGAATATGCTTTTTAAGTGTTTGATCATCTGAAACGTGTTAGGCTGTCAATTTTAGTGGGCTGGGCCCCAATGGAAGCCCAACTCAACCTGTAGTGTATTCGCATGCCTCACCAGAAAATCTTCCAACTATTTGTTTAAAGGATTTGGGCTCAATAATATGGGCTGAACCAAATGTTAGGCCTAGTTTTAGCGGATTTCTATCAGATCAATTTTTGACAAAGAAATAGATCTGGATTTCCCACTGGAAGAAGGACACATGTCTATCAGTCACATCCAAATGTTCAGAATAAACCTAAATCTTACATCAAACCTTTGGATGTGATTGATAGACACGTGTTCTTCATCCAAAGAGAAATTGATGGTCTAGTTCTTGATAAAATTCCTAGTTTTAGCTCATGCTTGAAGATTAAGGGGAACGCTGGAATTGGGGGCCCACTAGTTTAGTAAAGCATAGAAGTTCACTTTTCTTTGGGGGTTCAGAAGAAGGTTAAGAAATACTAGAAACGTATGGAGTTTGGATCCTCTCTGTAGAGGGGCTCTCATTATATAGTGTAATCTTGTTTTAGTGCTGCACAATTAATGTGCAGTATTGAAGTTGAGCCCTTATATAGTGACTAATGAATTATAAGATTCAACTATGTATAATATTTTAATCCAAATATTATGATAAACATATGAGTCCCCTTAGATTAAAATATTATACGTGATTGGATCTTATGATTCATTGGATATCACCTCCAATAAGAGAAGCCAAATGGAGATTTCACCGATTACATATCGTCTAGTGTGTGGGTCTGATCCTGAGTCAACCTTACTTGCCATCATCTTGGTCCCCGTGCAACAATTTATTGGAAACTTCCCCCCCCAACCCCCAAAAGCAAATCCAATTGATTTCAATGTAATTACGTACAAGACTGGGTTTTTTTCTCGTCAAAGATAACTTTAAGGAACAGAAAGAGATGGATGTTGAAGGACCTTGAAGTGATTGGGTATGTGAAATATGAAAAACCACAAACAGACGAGTGGGTACCACATGAATAATTATTTGGAAGGGAAATTGCTTGGGTGCTGCACAATTAATGTGCAACACATGCAGCGAACGGTTGACTGTCCATTTTTGAAAAATGTGCTTTCACACTTTTGTGAAATAGACGGTCGAGACCAAAATCTCGACACTTCACAACACAGTGCTTCGCGATTATGCGCATCACTAAAGTCGAACTCTATTTCGGAGCCTCGACGTAATTTTTGTGTTGCAAAATGCAAATTAAGCTCTAGCTTATCTGCCACGGCGATGGGATTTGAGGAAATCCATGATACTTTACTTTTTGCAACTGTCATTTCAATCAACTTGCTTGTGTCTCAAATGCCTTGCTGTAGCTCGCTTTTCTGTTATCGTTAATGAATTGTTACCGGAAAAAAGAAAAACTGTCATTTCAAATTTAGAAGATCATTATACAATTAAACTGTTCTTGAATCATAGCTTGGCTCAACAGATCGAGTAATTCTATTGAATAGGCATCAAAGGCTATCCCTTTATGGATACCAAATCCTTCATCACTTTCGAATCTTCAGAATTTCGATTTGTGCAAAAAAAAAAAAAACCCAAAATTAAGCACAAATTATTAAATTCATGCTCATCCCAAATGCGCGGTCGCTTCAACATTAAATAGCTTACTAATACTTCTACCAACAAAAGAAATGTAATTAATTTTTGGAAAAATGTTGTGTCCACCAATTGGGTATTGTTTATCAACACCTCTAAATTTTATTTCTCCCTTTAAAATGAAGTGGTAAAATGATCTTTTATGTTTATGCCATCAAAATTTTGGTTATTGATGATGATATTTATAACCCTAGAAACAAACTTTGAAACATGTATTATTTTATATGTTCTAAGAGCTGTTAATTTCGACAGAGTCTTTAGTTAGGTTGACATTTTTGTGTGCAGCTGCCGATGAATTGCAACTTGAAATAGCTTTTTTGTTCAATATAATTGTTTTTTAACCAACAAAAAATAATCTTCTAACTTTTTATTAAAAAAAAATTCTTATAACTCTAGGTGTATTTCTATTCTATCATAATGGTAACAATCTTTCATGTAAATAGCAAATTGTACTAGCACCCTAAAATGGAGGTCTTAAAGCACTAACACCCTACTTTATGTTTAAAAAGTACAGAGACCTCAAAATTGAATTTTTATTGGATATATTTGTCCAATTTCTCACTGAAAATATTTTAGACACTATTTATCATAAGGATATTTTTGAAAATAAAAGTGATTTAACTGTTTTCAGTGAAAAATTGGACAAATATATCCAATAAAATTCCAATTTTGAGATATTTAATAGGCTTTTTAAAAATAAAAGTGATTCCGGGATGAATATATATAATTCCTTTGAGATCTCATGCTTTTTAGAGTGCCAATACAATTTGCTCTTATCTAAAAATAATTAGGACTAATAAGGTCTCTATCCCTCCTCACTTTTTATCACCTCATCTTCCCTTCACTCTAGACCTATGAGCTTTTAGTCTTTGTGATTGAATTGATGATGACAAAAAACGAAGTGATCTTTTAACCCTTTTATATGTACTCTTTTATCATGTCTTATTGGTCTAGATTTTATTATTATTTGTCTAAGAATTTCAAGTTATTTTCAATGTAGTCACACGTCACATATTTTTTCAGTTATAATTATATAATATATTAATAATTAATAAATAGTATAAACTCTATAAAAAAATTATCATGGTTAAAACTTAAAACTAAGAAACAATGAATTATCTCTACTTTCTTATTGATTGGCTTGTACCTTGCACTTGTTTATTTTGATGTAGGTCTTGTAGTTCTCGTGTCGTTTTCATTTTAATAGAATATATATTTATTTAATCAAGAATATTCAGACACTGTCATCTTATTTACTTTTATGATTTTTTTAGTGTTTTAGGGATAGATCTTGACGCAAAGGTTGGTGGACAACAATTGTAACCCTCAAATAAAGGCATAAAAATAACCTCACAGAAAAATTGCAAAACAGATTATAATTGTGTGGATGCTTTAGGGCTTGTCTGGTTACATGAGTCTGGAGATTTCAAATATTTTAATATTTCAAATCTATGGAGTCATAATTCATAAAATTAACTGTTTAGTTAACCTGAATATATGGAATGAAATCTGTGAATTTATCTTGAAAAATTATTTGGTTGACGTGATTTTTGTGCATGTGCAAATGTTTAGCATTTGGATTTCACCACATACCCATAAATCTACATATTCACGTTTTTAATATAAAAAGACGACTCCACCAACGGGGGTTGGTCCAAGTGGTAAGCAGCTTCATCCGCTTAAGCAAGATTCCAATATTGAAGCTTTGTGGATGCAAAAAATCTCCGATGGGAGACTCACCCACCACAGTCAGGTGTGCGACCCGGGTCGAACATTGGATTAGTCAGGGCAAAGGTTTGGAAACTGGGGTTGACAACCCAACAAAAAAAAAAAAAGATGACTCTATAGATTTCAAGAATCCAAGAATTATCACAATCAAATGGGCATAAATATCGTATTCAAGAATCCAGAGATTTCATACCAAACAGGCCCCTTAGAATAGGATTGGTCAACTCTCTCTCTTTTTTTCCTATAGAAATGTGAGTGTTCACGTAAACAATCTCTGAGTTAATTTCTTATTAAAAAATAATAATTTGTAAACAATTCGTGATTTTCTTTTTCTTTCTCTACACCCATTGGTTTGATGGATGAGATATTCAAATGTAAATATATATTATTTTATTCATTTTACCCAAAATATATTTTTTCTACTAAATATAATTAATTAATTATTTAATCTTACGACTATTGTGGACATTAGGGTAAGAAATCCAATTGCGAATCTAAGGGTCCCCCAACTAATTAGCATTTTTTATCCTAATTTTTTCATTTTAAATCGATAACAGAATCTTTCTATATGAACCGGTACATCTCGTACGTGGTAGAATCCGATTTGGTCATGGCAGAAAAAATAAAAAACACCATGAGTTTGATACATGTATCTATACTGCTATTGGTCCTCGTGCTCGCAATTTCAACACTTTTACCTTTACAGGTAGAGATTTATGCTCTCTTCGCACATCTTTATCATATATTAACAAGAGGTATATGTAAAGTCTATTGAAATTTTACTTTTAATTATTTTCTGAGCACTTAAAATGGAGCCCACTCTTATTATGTGGTTAAAAAAATATGCGAAAAGCTCATGTACATAGAGGATCTAGAATGGTGCTCCAATTCGTAAACCCCACACGTGTTTCCATGGGCGGATATCATTTCATCAGATTTAGTTTCTCCATGGGCCCATTTAGTGTAGAAAAGACAAAGCAACGCTACCATTCGATCGGTATTTACGAATGATCGGATGATAAGGAAATATAATTGTTTGTCGGATTTGAATTTAGGGAAGATAGAGATTTATGCTATTTTTGCACTTCTTCACCATATATTAGTGAGGGGTCTATTGAAGTCTTACCTCTAATTATTTTCTTAGCACTTGAAGATGAACCCCACTTCTATTATGCGGTAAAAAGAAAGCGAAAAGCTCATGTACGGGGAGATCTAAAATTGTGCTCCCATTTGGAAACCCAAAGCATGTTTCCATGGGCAGATATCATTTCAGCCGACTTCATTTCTTTATTGGTTACTTGAGTCTGCAAATTTCAAAAATCTAGAAATTTCAAATCTATGGAATCATAGTTCATAAAATTAACAAATTTTTTGAATGAAATCTATAGATTCATCCTAAAAAAACATTTATGGTGTAATGGTTCAAATCTTTAACACTTTTATAGTAGTGATGAAATCTCTGGATTTCACTTTATACTCATAAATATACAGATTCATGTTTTTAGTGTAAAGAGGTGAATCTCTAGATTTCATGAATCCAGAGATTCACACAATCAAAGGGGTATAAGTTTCCCAGTTGTGAATCAAATCTTTGGATTCATGTAATCAAACAGGCCCTAAATTCATATGAAGATGGACCCTACTCCTATTATGAGGTGAAAATATATGCTACTACGGAGAGGATTTAAAATCGTTCTCTCATTTGGAAACCCCACGCGTCTTTCCATGGGCGGATATCATCTCAGCCGACTTAGTTTCTTCATTGGCCAATTTCATGTGAAAAGACAAAGCAACATTACCGTTCGATTGGTATTTTATGATGATTGGACAATAGGGAAACAAAATTATTCGTCGGATCTGAATTTAGGGAAGATAGAAAATTCGAACGAACGGTTCAGATAATCCAAAGTGACGTATTTCGGCGTGTATCAACGAACAAAACGGAATAAACCGAAAGAAGAAGGCTGGTTTTGAAATTTCGCGGAAAGCTCACGAGCATTAATTCTTACACCGCGTGTTAAATAGTATATAAAGTCCACTAAATACACTGGGTTAAGTTTTCCCTCCTCTTACACACTTCTGATTCCGAGGGAGGAAGAACGAAAAGAGAGAAAGGAAAAAGCTCGAGGGAGAGGAGAGAGAGAGAGCGCGAAAGAGTGGAGACGATGAAGCACATTTTTAAGAAACTCCATCGAAATCACGACCCTAATCGATCGAACGAGATACCTGCTCAGTCTGTATCTTCATCTTGTGCATCTGAGAATCGTCCAACTTCCGTTCAGAATTCTGGTCAATCGCCGGCAAGTCCGTCTTCTTCATCTTCGTCTTCACCTGCTCCGGCAGCTACTGTTAGTGCACCTGTACCTACTTCAGTTTCCATCGATCGACCGGATTATTTTTCATCCGAAGAAGAATTTCAGGTTCAGTTAGCCCTAGCGATCAGTGCATCCAACTCGGATTACCGTGAGGGTTCTGATAACCATCAGATCCGTGCGGCGACTTTGTTAAGCTTGGGGCGTCTTCGGCTTGATTCAGCAAGAGAAGTAGATGAAGCTGCTGAATCGTTGTCGCGTCGGTATTGGGTGAGTTGTTTCGATTGGTGTTGTCTGCTCTAGGTTTTCTCACTGCGACACTGTAGCTTTTATTTATTCTGATAACCGAAACTCGTTTAATACTCCAGCTCATGCTGAATTATGACTTTGTTACTCTTTTTGTTGAGGAGTTCTAGAGAATTTGCACTGTTGGGATTCTGTTACCGTGTTTGTTGACGAATTCCTAAGAGCTGGACTGTTGGATGTGAAACAGTCGGAGAAGATTGTCACTTTCCTAATCTGTGATATTATGGATTTGATTCGGGCCAAGGCAAATATCTTGGCTCCAGTAAAGTGAAGGATTGACCAACAAATGAAGCCTCGGAATCCGTTGGCCCCAGGCTACTCATTTTGCTTTATTGCTGGAGTCTAGGTTTGTGTCAGGAGTTATAAGTTTCAATGCTCAAGTTGTGTGCATTTTTGAAGTCTTACCTGTGAATCATGCTGTAAGGGCCTGTTTGGTTACATGAGTCTGGAGATTTCAAATACCTAGAGATTTCATATCTATATATTTCAAATCTATGGAGTCATAATTCATAAAATTAACTGTTTGGTTAACCTAAATCTGTGGAATGTAATATGTGAATTCATTATGAAAAATTATTTGGTTTGACTTAATTTTTATAAATGCGCAAATGTTTGACGCTTTTATAGTAGTGAAATCCAGAGATTTCACCTCATACCCATAAATTTACAGATTCACGTTTTTAATGTAAAAAGATGAAATCTCTGGATTCATGTAACCAGACAGGCCCTAAATGAATTTGATGAATTAAAACTTTCCTGAGGTTTAAGTATGGTGTACACAATTTGTAAATTAATAGTGAATTTTGAGTTCAGAGTGGCAGTTGGATTATTTGGATTACTGATTGCTAAGTCTTTATAATTTGATGTCCGGCTTTTTCTTCCCTCAAAAAACATCATGTCCAACAAAGAGGGATGAGGAAGAAAATAAATCTGGAAGCCTTATCCAATATGGACAAAATACTATGTGCTGGCTACTACTAGATCAACCATAGTTTTAGAGGAGTAAGTGGCCAAACCGAAAACAGCCAAGAATCAGTGGGGGGGGGGGGGGGGACAAGAAAAATATGCACCACAAAGCAGTATCTTGTCAGTCTATTGCTCCCAAATATATGCTGAGATATGTTGGAATTTATTATGGAAAAACTTTATGTAGTGTATGGGTACAAAATGTACTGATTTAATGTACATATATATTTGTTTTCGTGTCTTAATCTGCTTGCATTGGTTTTTTGTGCACCAGGACTATAATGTGCTTGACTATGAAGAGAAAGTAGTGGATGGCTTCTATGATGTATTTGGGTCAACGAGTGGTCCTTCAAACCAAGGGAAAATTCCTTCACTTTCAGATCTTCAGACAAATGTTAGGGATCCTGGTTTTGAAGTAGTTATCGTTAATCGGGCACTTGATCCTGCACTTGAAGAGTTGAAGCAAGTTGCACATTGTATTGCATTAGATTGTCCTACTCCTGATGTTGGTCTTTTAGTACAGGGGCTGGCCGACCTTGTTACGGAGCACATGGGTGGACCAGTCAAGGATGCTAATGTTATGATGGCTAGGTGGATGGAAAGAAGTACTGAGTTACGGACTTCCCTTCAAACCATTGTGTTGCCCATTGGGTCTTTAAACATTGGTCTATCACGTCACCGTGCTTTGCTTTTCAAGGTTAGGTATTATAGATTGTTTCTGAATGTTGTCCTTCAAGCTCCACTATGCATATACTTGTAAAGAAAAACAAACCGAATGAAGTGTTATACATTATAAGTTCATCCTCCCATTCCGCGTAATGCTGAGTCTTTGTGATACAGGTGTCTGGTCAAATTTTATCTTCATACGATCCCTGGAAGTGGTTAAAATCCATGCTTTTTGCAATTACTAGAATGCAATTTTAGACTAATGAAATCTAGCATTTTGGTGATATTCTTTCACTTTGAAGAGATGTCCCTTATTTGTTTGGGTTTGAAATCTGATGAATGAGAGGGTTTTGGATCTCTCAGTCACATTGAACCAACTATTGTGTACCACATGTAAGTAGTATATCCCAAATCCTTGTAATATATAACTACTATGTGGAGATGTATTGAGTATTGGTAATTAATGGTGTTTGAATATTGAAATGAGGTGTTGGAAGTGGATTGTCTCAGGCACAGCTTTTCATAGTTTCTCTCTCCCTTATGATGGAGCTCATCAATCAGCATATTGAGCTTATTTTTGGTTAGGATGTAAATTCTCAGTCTAAATACACTGGTTCTCTAATGCTTGAGGATGAAATTATAAGGTCAACAGCTTAAGTTTTTATATTCCATTTTCCCTGAGTATGGTTTGGTCCTTTCTCCTGATGACAGGTACTAGCAGATACCATTGGTGTTCCTTGCAGACTGGTTAAAGGAAGTCATTACACTGGCATTGAGGATGATGCTGTCAACATCATTAAGTTGGAGAATGACAGGTTATACTTCCATTATCTTGGGCTTCACTTATAACTTGAATTTGTCCATTTCTGAAAAATTATTTAATATACTTTTGGAATATCTTTGTTAACTGCAGAATTGTACAGTACTAGTTGAAATTTGTTTGTGTCTTTGATTCCATTGTATTACTCAGTGGGAGATATCCATAAGGCTTCTCAGTGAAATTTGATGTTAGGTGGTTCACCCCATTAAAAGAAAAATTGTTCCTAGGTCTATCAACAGTTGGTTAAATGTTACAACTTATACTATTTGTTGGTTTGCTAAAGATTAGATGGAGCTTATTAGCTCACTTTATTTCTTTGCTATGACTTGAATTTCTGAAGATAAAAATTCTGCACCATTATACCCTTAATCAACTACTTGCCACTTAATAGAACTCCCTTTAAGAGGAGGAACCAAATTACTGCTGAGAGTTGTATTGTATATTGCTTTCGCTATCTGAACAAGGAATGAAGTCTATATCTTTGCACAAAGGGGGAAAAAAAAAGAATCTAGTTAATTGATGTAAGCCCGATTTTAGGGTTTTGGTTTCTAGGATGAATTCCTTAAAATTAAGGGTTTGCCCAGAATCTTTGATGAAATTTGAAAGCAAAAGAATAAGGATTTAATGGTTGGTTTTTAGAATGACGGGGAAACTATAGGAAAAGGGTATGGGTTGTTTTGGGTGTCTTTCAAAAATTTATGGGTGGTCCTGGTTCCTGGTTTGGTAAAGGCTAACTAAAGAGTCTGTCGGTTGTAGGATTTGGTTAACAAAAATTTAGGGAAAAATTAGGGTTTTATCAAAACCAAAGATGGGATGGTTTCATTGGTAATAGGATATCCAAACTTACCCTAGGCTAGATGGGAAGAGAAAATGAAGTGGTTGGGTTTTGGGAATGGATCTTGGAAAGCAGTTTGAAGATCTTGGGCAATCTTTGAGTCTTTCTTTTATTTATTTTCTTGTTACAGAACTGCTGCAAGTCAGTCTAGAGAGAGAGAGAGAGAGGACCAAAGGGAAATCTTGTTACAGAACTGCTGCAAGTCAGTCTAGAGAGAGAGAGAGAGGACCAAAGGGAAAGAAAGGGGGAGGGACGGTGCGGCAAGGTCTAGAAGGGGCAGGGGTGGATCCTGCAGAGTTTTGGAGGGGTGGGGATTGGTTCTTGGTGCTGCCACTGGGTAGGGAAGGGGTTCCTTGGTTGCTGCTAGGGTGGGGGAAGGGTTCGGGCTCGTTGCATGAGGAAGAAGAGGGAAGCGGAAGGGTTTTTGGTTGGATCGCAGGGTAGGGGAGGGGCTGTACTTGAAGATGGTGGCTGCTACTGGAAATTGTTGAATGCTGTAGGAAGATGCAACAACTTGAAGAAGCTTGAAGAATGTGCTGATCTTTGAAGAAGAGCTCAGTCTTTACTAAACCATGGCCCCCTCAACAAGGAACCAAGATCCTCAACTCAGATTAATATTCATTCAATAATTAGACTTAATCAATAGTAATAAAGAATATGCTTATTTATAGCCTACCAAGAGATTCCATCCTAAGTGGATTTCCTTTATAGATTAGGGTCCCCTTACAGTTACTTGACCATCCAAATAAGTCCAAGTAAAGAATTAAAGATCTAATGGAATCTCCTTGAAAATAAATCCCCCCTAAGACATAAATACTAAAGGAACTCTTGTAAAAAAAGACTAATAAGAGTCTTATCTTTAAAGAAGAATCCTAAAGACTCTAGAACTTATCTTTAACTCAAACTAGACTTCTAACTAACCAAGACTCCTCTGAAAATTAAAATTAGCAACTAATTAGGGCTGGGATGGACCAAACTACCCTTCTTGGAGGGTTCGGCCAGCCGTAGGTGCACCACTTTGGAGTGGCACCGGGGCCTACTCCAGTGGGTTTGCCCAGGGGGTGAATTCTGGTTCACATCATTAATACAGATGCTTTGTGGAGATTTCACATTTTATTTTGTCTTTGTTCTGGGCCAGCCCCAGAAAAACTGCTCTAAGGGCTTTGGTCCAACAAGAGTTGGATTTGATTAAATAAATTGTTCAGTTTTAATTTTTTGTCTTTTATTTGTTTAGTATTCCTACATAAGAGTAATTTAGACTATGTTTGAAATTTGCTTTGAGTTTCATATTTCAACTACGAGTTTTGTTTTTCCCCTTTGAATAGCATGCATTAGGATGTAATTACAGATTGAATAAAGATATGCTGTGTGTCATTTGATTGTGAAATTTCCTTCCACTGTCTCTACCTCCCCCTTCTTTGTCTTCCTTTTCTAATTCTTCACCTGTAAATGCCTGCTATAATGGTCCATTACCAGGTCTGCATCAGCATGGAAGTTGTCATATATGCTTTCTCATGTAGATCACTTCTAAAGAAAAGCATTCTTATCTAACTAATAGAGGACCAATCTAAGTCTATGGCTTAGGAAATGAACACACAAACCGAGTTTAACCATCTAATATGAGAGGTAGTTTCAAAAAAATCCATACCACCCCTTCGCTACCTACTGGGTTTTGAGATGTCCAACAGAGCCATCAATATTAAGTTAATAATGTAAATCCATTGATTGCACAAAATATTCTTACTTGGAGGTAATCCACAAGAGTCCATATGTTGCTGAGAAATCAAGCATCCATGAGATGTATATTTTCAAAATAATCAATATCATATGCCAGGTAGATCCATGATAGAATCTATGTAATCATTGAAGAGGCTAATGGAAAAGATACAGTGATACAAGAAGGAGAATTTGGTGCTGCTGACACTACATTTTAACAGCAACCCCTCACTTCTGATGAGAGAATTCATAACTTCTTGTGGACTTTCCTCTGTTGTTGTTACAGTATCCACATGTTTTCTGGAACTAACATTATATTTCCACAATCAGGGAATTTTTGGTTGATTTGATGGGAGCTCCTGGGACTCTTATACCAGCTGATATTCTGAGTGCAAAAAATTCTTCCTTCAACTCCTATAATCCAATATTGAAGAAAGCTCCTTCATCCCAGACGGCTAATGATTTGGGAGTCAGTTACTCAAGGCCAGAGCCATTACATGGTGAATATAGTGGTGGAAATGGAAAATCTGTCCTTGAGCATAATGCAACCTCAGATGGAATTGTAAGTCCTCAAAAAACACTATTGGTGCCTTCTGTCTCAACTACTAGCACTGGAATGCTGGCCCCACAGATTGGCAGTAGTTCTGCTGGAAATTCAAAGACTGTAGTTTCTGTTGACCAGTCACATAATCCATCTTCTTTGGCTGCTGGTATTTCCTCACAGGGTAAAGGGAATCATGGAGGCGTTGTAGTTGGTGACAATGTGATGCCTAATCCTAAGGATACCAAAGAGGACCCTCAAAACCTTTTTGCAGATCTTAATCCTTTTCAAAATAGAGTATCTGGAAAAACTTCTGGGCATAAAATACCCCTGACTCTAAAGTTAATGATTTTCAGAGGCAGAAAGAAAATATTGCCTCAGGTCCTGGTAGACCCCCTATGCCATTGAAATGGAAGAACCGTTCTACGTGCAATGAGGTGCCTAAAACAAAACAGTATGAATTTGTGGAAGGATTTTTTCCAAGGAATAAACAAGAAGCTCAAGATTATAATGCATTTTCATCAGCTTCCCCCAGCTATGCTACTTCAGAAAAAGCCTATGCTGAAATTCCAAAAGCTAATGCTTCTGAGGCTTCCAGCAACTGTCATACAGAAAGAAGTAAAGGTGACATGAATACCTCTGGTAGTGGAAATTCATCGGTGTCAATGGAGACAACTCAATATGATAGAATGCCTGTTGATGAGGGTGTCAATCAAATGAATAGACCACTTGCATTGGTTCAATGTCTTGAGAAAAGCCATCAGCAAGATTATGGTCATAAAGATGGTGCTTTTTTGCAGAATAACATGGTAGACCAGACAAATGATCATGGCAAGAATCTTGGTGGGAAACTTGACAGAAGAAAGTGTACTCATGACAGATTTATGAACAATAATTTACAATCAAAGGATCAAGAAAGTTCCAGTTCAGCCGTAAATATGCGTCCAAGTAGACTTGACACAATGCTAGATGATGTTGCAGAATGTGAAATTCCATGGGAAGACCTTGTCATTGGCGAAAGGATTGGATTAGGTAATATTATTCTATTGATCTTCAATCTTATGAGTTTTATTGGAGTTTATGTATATATTTTGCTGGTGAATCCTTAGGTGATTTATCTGCATTCGTTTAGTTTATCTATTTATTTTATTTTGTAATATAATTGATTGCTGCTTCCAAATGTAATACAGTTTTTTACTTCTTGTTACTCTATTCCAAAAATTCTAGTTTCCATTCTCACTAAATCTGTCAGAATTTTTTTCCTTCCTATCCAGAAAAAAATTCATTTCCTTTTGACACTTCATAAAGATTTCTCATAATTTATTTGCAGCAGTGATTGTAATTCATTTACTGAGTTGTGGTGGTTATTTTCTCTTTTCTTCCCTTTTTTCCCCCCTTTCTGTTCTTCCACTCTATTCATCCCTATCTCACTTTCTTCTGTTGGAAATGTGGTGAATTTGTTTTTTTGTTTGGGGGGGTTGGGGGTGGGTGCACAAGTGCTTCTACTTTATTGTTATATGCTTTATTGGAATGCATGATAACTTATGTCTGTTGGATAGGTTCCTACGGGGAGGTGTACCATGCTGATTGGAATGGCACAGTAAGTTTTTCTTTGTTTTTCCTTTCCCTCGTGGTCTTAACTTTCTTTGTATATGTTATTCATGTAAATTGATAGAGATTGTAGGGACTAGGCAATGGGAGAGAACTCAAACCTTAACTTAGGGGTGGAAAAAAAAAAAAAAGAAAGAAAAAAAGAAGAAAGAAAGAAAGAAAGAAAGGAAGGACACATCTATATCCGACTAGGATAGACTTTTCATATAATATCATAATTTGGATCAACGAAGACTGAAGTGTCTAAAGTGGCATTCACCCAGTTATTAATTTGGTCAAATAAACAAATAATGACATTTTTTTAATGGAAAATTGTCTGTGCCTTTTAAATGATTCTTGGGTTATGTTGTCTTTCTTTCTTTCTTCTTTTTTATTTATTTATTATTATTATTAAATAGATGCAGTGATGAACCCCAGCTTCCAAAAAAAAAAGAAAAAAAGTACGTATGTAATGTTTTAAAAATTATATTCTTAGTGTTTCCACTTTCCTGTCTTGTACTCTTGTGGTGTAATTTATAACTATGCCCATCTTGTCATGGGGACTTACTAAAAACATCGGTGATGAACATGTGTGATGTATAATATATCATAGTTGTTTAAGTTTGAACCTGATAAGACCCTCGATCAAATGAATGTGACCATCTCCTATAGTTCAATTCACTTGCGTATCAGCTTTTGGCAGCCTTTGATTCACTTAAACACAACATTCAAATTGTATAAACAAGGATCTGAAGAAGACATGTAAATGATCAATGCAATAAACTCTGTTAGCAGAACTCCATTACGTGACTCCCAGACCCGAATACACCCTTCTAAACACTGATTCAATCCCTCCTTTACCTATTCTCTATGCTTACTCTTATAGCCCCAACAATCCCCCATATATCATAACTACTTTCCACATAGACTAGCATGAGAGTGGTTGCTTGCTGATAGATACCTGCCACATGTCCTTGGCCCCCCCTCCCCCCACACATGGATGTTTTGATGCTTCTCTCTTCGCTTGTCCCTGCCATCAGATTGTTGTCCTCCTCATTTAGTAATAGGACTTTTGAGTTGCTTGTAAGGGGTCTTGGAGTGGGTGTGATGCAAAGGAAGCATAATTCCTTGTCCATTTTTTATTTTATTGTTTAGTGTCAACCAATGAGAGTGATTATTTCTTCCCGCTGTGGCTGTTGTAGCTTGAGATGATGAAGGCGAGGTCGTCTTGTGTGTTGTTGAATTTGACCGTATTTGGACCTGTTTGGTCGGAGTTAGGTCTGATTCCAGTTACTTGGCCTGATACCCGCTCGAAGCAACCACACTTAAGTAACACTGGGCTGCTGCATTATGGGATGAGTTAATGAGCTGAATGCCATTAGACTCTCTAGGCTGACGAATGTCCTGTTTTTTGGATTTACTGGACTGAGCTTGGTCCATTATTTGGGCCAATGAACCTGTAAAAAATCCCTCACTTCTGTCCTAATCTCTTCCTTCAGGCTTGACATTAAGGCGTCCTTTGGTGATGCTTCATCTCCCTCTCTGGCGACCGTGGCTAAGGTTTCGAACATGGTTGTCAATGCGAGGTGATAGAGGGCAAAGAAAACCTAGGGCAACAAGGTGACGCTAGGTTGTCTTGACCCAAAAATGGGCCTAGGTGAACGCTTCGAATTGAGCACTGTAGCCTGCAACTGTACTCCATTGATGAAGGTTGATTAATGCCTCTTGTGATGATCTCATGCTCTTAGTCGCAGCGAACCAAATCTCCTCATCTTCTCAACGTGATGGGAGCCTGCAACCCTAGAAATCGAATCCAATCTAGTGTAGCACTCTTGAAGCATATACTTGTAGTTCATCAGCTCTCATCCCCATTTAAGCCATGAAGTTGAAGTAGCTGCTTTGGTTATCCAACCAATTTCCATTTTGGTGAGGAAGGAAAACGTGTTGTCCCTCTATATATGTTCAAATCCCTCTCCGTGTTGCTCCACCGAGTGGTTTTCACAATTTCACCCATGGGATGGACTGTACTTGCCGGCAACTTCCATGTTACTTCTGGCAAGGGTGAACCCACATCTAAGGCCTTTCTTCGTTGCTTGTAAATTTGTAGTTCAGCCCTGAACTCCTGATTCTTCTTTTCTACCTCCATATGCTGGGTTAGTAATTTGAGTTTGGATCCCAAGGCCGACATTTGACCCTGCACATTTTGCACCAGTGGTTTGAGTTCTCAAGACTGGACTCCATTCTACTTCTAGCCATTCCCCGGATCAAAATTGCTCTGACAAACACATTGATAGGACCCTTGATCAAACCCTAGAATAGCTGGATTGAACCTCCTGAAATGAGACTCTTTCCTATAGTGTAATTCACTTGTGTATCAGCTCTGATTCACACACACACACACACAGACACACAAACAGCATTCAAAAAGAAGGTCTAAAGAAGAATATAAATGAGCCATGCAATAAACTTAGTAATGGAACATTACAAGAGCCTCCCAGACCTGAATATACCCTCCAAAATGCCCCTAGCAGGGGCCTTCCCCCTTTTGCAAGCAAGCTTGCCCAAAAGCACTAATTCCATTCCCCCACTGCCTATTCCCTATGCTCTCTAATATAGTCCCTGCAATCCTCCTAGCAAACTACTTTCCACATAGGCCAACATGAGAGTGACTTCTTCCCGGTATGACCCTGCCACCCAAAAAAGAAAAAACCCCCCTCACACACTTGGTTATTTTGATGCTCTACAACGCACTACCCCTACTCCCTCACTTATTGTCTTAATGAAGCTTTAATGATTCATATGCATTAAGTAAATCATGCGTACATAGGTTCTATAAGTCTGCATCTTCACTTCTTCAACACAGTGGTTTCAAACTTATGTTCAAAATGAAACTTACAGTGTTTTTTCCATCAATCTGAGGCCACCAATGTGTTTAGTATGTCTACAATAGGTTAGAAAGCAATCTCCAGCCCAAAAAACCCTTAAAGGTCACTGAAATGGGCTACCAAATTGGGCCAAGATGGGAGGAAGTTTTCCTCCAACTCTATGAGAAGTCTCTTTCTTGGCCCAGTGAGATGGCTTCCAAGATCGAGTTTTCAAACGATGAGCTCAACTCTTTTTTAGACTTTCTAGTATATCCTCAAATCTCATCCCGATGATCTGCATTGCTAGGATTTGTGAACTACATCTTGGCATCCAATTTGCCTTGTGCAAAATATGATGTGGAGCCATGTGATAGAATATTCTGTACCCATCTTTCTAGATTCTGGTGAAGTTTCTGCTGAAACAAGAAATGGAAGTGTCTTAAACTTGATTTGAAATTAATTTTTTTTTCAAGAACACAACTAGATCCATTACAGTTAGATGCTAATTATGTAATTTTATAAAACTTAAAACTTGTTTTAATCACTTCTCAACCTGTGAGATGGGTACAACATTCTCTATCAAATGAACCCACTCTTGTGATGCGTAATATGTTTGGCGCATGGCTAGGGCTTGTTTGCGTGAAATGGCCAAATATTGAATAAAACTTGAGGTGCAAATGAAGCTTGGTCTGTCTTCTGACTCAAAATTCAACAATGGAGGACAGTCCTTTTCTCTCAGGCATTCGGAAGTGCTCTGTGATGTATATGCATTTTATACTTGTAAAACTATAGTTTTGAAATTTTTTTCTGTCTTTCATTAAATTTATTTAATTAAGTTATTACCAGGAGACTCCTCTTACCGGATAAAAAGTAGGACATTCTTACTTCTGGCTTGTTGTATTTGTTGAAGCACAGGAGGTAGCCGTGAAGAAGTTTCTGGACCAGGACTTCTCGGGAGATGCATTGCAGGAGTTCAGAAGTGAGGTAAGGAGGTATCTAGTGAATGAGATTTCTGGAAGATTACAACTGTTTTTAATCAACACCTATATCCTAATTAGGATTTCTGCTGGTCGTCTTTAAATGTCAGGTGCGAATTATGCGCAGGTTGCGTCATCCAAATGTTGTTCTTTTCATGGGTGCTGTCACCCGCCCCCCCAACCTTTCTATTGTAACGGAGTTTCTACCAAGGTAATAGAGTTGGTTACCTTTTTTTCTTTTTTCTATGTCTTCTTACACAGCTTATGGAAGTTGGTCTAGTGTTCATTTACAACATAACTAAAGTTGTCAAAGGACTTCGAAGTTTTGTCATTGCAACTGTTATAGCTTTAGTGTGACTGAATGGTCATCTCATGGGCTATCAAGCCTTGATGGCCTTATACGTGCCTTAGGGGATTTGCGTGTTCTCTTTATTTCCCTAAATAAATGCATGAATCCATGTTGCCGAGCCCATTTAGTGGGACAAGGCTTGTTGTTCTTGTTGTTTATTTTCCCTAAATGAGTGAGCTACAAGTGTGAAGTTGTATTTGATTAGTGTGATGAATGACTTCCACCCGCACCCCCCTCCAAAAAAAAAAAAAAAAAAAAGCCACTCCAAAATTTCTTTCCTGGCAACTCATTGGGTAGAAAGTGCAGGAGGTATGTGTGGCCATTTTTTCTTAGAATGCCTAGTGGAATAGAAGTTCTGAAACCTGGTGAAGGACCGTATTGACAAGGTCCCAGGAGGAGTGCAGGACGCCATTGTCACTTTCTCCCCATTCTGTCTTCTCTATTTACAGGGGTACCAAGTAACTAAATGTAGCTGCTAGGAGTTATGCAGTCTCTGCAAACTCAAAACTTATGTTGATGATTTGAAGTTGAAAATTCTTTTTTCTAGATATAAATATAAAGTCCAACTTGAGCAAAATGCTTGAGTCGAAGTTGCAAAATTTTGCAAATTGTTGGAGGAATTTTTCCATGTATCCACTGCCTCCCTATTCATTGTCATGCTAAATTTATCTGTGAGAGTGATATCTAAGCATTATCTCCCCATTTTGTCTTCTCTATTTACATGGGTACCCAAGTAACTAAACTGTGTCTAAGTATGTTGTCTTGTCTCGTGCATCATCTTGTCTTGGTAAATGGAAAGAGATATCTCACAAGATCTTACTGAGATATGAAGAGTTCTCCTACTGTGTCAACCTCTTCGATATGTTATTTTTCAAATTTAATAAGTCTCCCTGAGGAGGTAAAAGTAAAATACAAAAACTTAAAAGAGTTACAATTTAGCATGACTTATAAGTTATAACAACTAAATGGCAGAAGTACCCTTTTACAACATAGGCTCTAATGTGGACAGCCTAAAAGTAAAATACAAAAACTTAAAGAGTTACAACTTAGCATGACTTATAAGTTATAACAACTAAATGACAGAAGTACCCTTTTACAACATACGCTATAACGTGGACAGCCTAAAAGTAAAATACAAAAACTTAAAGAGTAACAACTTAGCATGACTTATAAGTTATAACAACTAAATGACAGAAGTTCCCTTTTACAACATAGGCTATATCGTGGACAGCCTATTTATCCTCACCGGAATTACCCTTTACGACATAAACTCTAACATGACAACCTATTATTCCTGACTGTTAGATAGGTTAATAATGCCAATGCCCTGTTTCTACATTATAGAGCTTCTTCATTTTAGCTTGCCAAATTGTTTTCTGCAATTGGTGAACTTATTAATACTTATGGTCTTCCAGGGGAAGCTTATACCGTATTCTTCATCGTCCTAATTGTCAAATAGATGAAAAGCGCAGAATAAAAATGGCTCTTGATGTGGTATGAATTATCAGATATTTTTCTAGTGCCTTGGCATCGTTACATGTATTATATTTCCATATTGGATTCAACGTATCTTTTTGTTCATCAGGCCAAAGGTATGAATTGCTTGCACTCTAGCACACCAACAGTTGTTCATCGTGACCTCAAATCACCAAATTTATTGGTTGATAAGAATTGGAATGTCAAGGTATGAATGTTTGTTATATTATGGACCATTATGTTTATTTTTCAGAGTTACCTTTCCAGGGTCTTTAATTGCCTGTGAAACTGGATCTGTGCATGCCCATTGAAGGACAAAAAAAGATCAACCTTAATAGGGAGATTACCTACAGAACACTCTGTGCATCCCCAATCCAGCATTTTTCATTTGTACTAACTGAGAAATTCTTTGTGCATTTTAATGCTTAAACATGAAGGTTTGTGATTTTGGACTGTCACGATTGAAGCATAATACATTTTTGTCTTCGAAGTCCACTGCTGGAACGGTGAGAATCACAAAACCAATTTCAGAGATACATTCCTATCTATAATTAGAGAATAAAAGTTCTTGTCACTATATATTCCTCTTTCTGATTAATTTCTCTTGAACCTACTAGCCGGAGTGGATGGCACCTGAAGTTCTTCGCAATGAGCCCTCAAATGAGAAGTAAGATAGACCGTCTTATCTTTCTGTAGATTTTCTGTACTATAATGTATATGTGTGCGTGTGTGTGTCTCCTTTTTTATAGTGTAAAATAATATATTTATATTTTGTGATGTTGTCGTGTCCAAGTGGTCACAGGATTGAATTTGGAAACAGCCACCATTGCCCCTACAGAAAGAGGGGTAAGGCTGCATCTGTAATGACCCAGACCCTGCAGTGGTGGGAGCCTTGTGCACTGCATACTCCCCATTGATGTTGTCTTTGTCAATATTGTCTACTCCATCAGTCCATCCCCTGATTGCTTTAATATTTCTGTCACTTCTAGATTCCATGTAGCTGATCCCATTGAGTTGAGGCTATGATGATGTTGTAATGTATCTGTCTAGTCTCATAGTGGTGCAGTGCTCATTGCTGTCCTTGTGCAATCTTCCTATTTCTTCGCTGACAATGTTTTAGTTTGTTCAGTTTGTATAAGCAGGTTTCCTCTGGTATTCTCTCCCCCCCCCCCCTCTCTTTCTCTCTCTCTCTCTCGGTTTTGGGGGGGGGGGGGTTGACACTGAATTTAAGTTGTCATTTGAGTTTACAAGGAGCAACTTTGACTGGTCTTGTCTTTTATTGCTTTGATGGTAAAATTAACTGAATGGAAAAAATTTGTTGTCCTCGTTATGCCAAGAAGCATGTCAATGATGTAGAGAGAAAGAAGTCAGATATGATACATAAGTCCTCCACAGTACTAGTACGTGAAGAAAGAAACTTAAGCTATAATTATCCACTTCTCTTGTTATTTGGAAATGGTTTGTGTTACCATTGTATTGATTATAAGGAAAATCATTCAACTCCCCACACCCCACCCAAAACCAAAAGAAGGGAATTCATTAATCTATAGGCCTGTTCTAAAGAATAATGTTATGTCAGAATAGATTCGTGGTAATGGGTATGCCAGGAAGTGTCATCACTTTGTGATGGGGGATGTGCTCTAAAACAGGAAGTCTTAGATTAGTGCATGCGTGCATGAATTAGGGAAGAAATACAGGAACCAATATAGCGAGGGAAATGGGAAAGAAGTGATGTAGCCTCAGATAGAAAAGGAACACCTAGGGGCCCGTAACACCAGATCTTATTTGAACATTCAAATTCTGGTAGGCTATAAAATTGGGTTTAGGGTCCACGTGAAGGCTAGCTGAGGTCAATATTAGGGTTTGTTAGTATGGTTATGATCTCTAGTTGATCAAAAGTCTTGTCAATGAAGATTTGAGGTTTTCATGGAAGAGGCTTGAATGCTGAATTTGAGATTCCAGCAAATTAGTTGTAACGGGGATGTAATGTAATTGCAAAATTATCAAATCGAAACTCAAGGCTGAGAAAGGAAACTTAAGGCTTATGGAGAAATTAGGAGATTTGGGGGTTGATGATTGTGAATAACTCACTATAGTTGCAGGAGATCCTTGGCAGCAGGTTGTTACTAGCCCAATTTGATGAAAAACTGAAAGTTAAGTAATTGGAGATCTTCAATCAACTTCAAAGATAGCTTGAGTTGAACGTCACGGGCCACAAGGAGTCAATTGGTCCCACATCAATCCCACTGGAGTTTAGATCCAACACTAGGTTGAGCTCTTGCAAGGAGGGAGAAGATAGCAGCCATATAAATCAAAATTATTGAATATCTGAGCTGGCTTGCCCTCACCATTCCCCTTTATTTAAAATCGCCATAGGCCTTACTTCTATTCAGCTTGGGATTCACACCCTTTTGCTGGCTCTCACCTCCTCTCAAAATTGTGGAGGTGGAACTACCTCAGAAATTTAAAAAAAGAAAGAATGCGACATCATTATTTAAAAATTCCCCTTGGCCAAGGGAACATCCCTATGACTTAAAAGTGGATCAAATTATTCAAGTTGAACCACTGGTTTGAACCAGCATATCGGGTTCTATAAATACATGAAATAAAAAACAGGATAGACTGCTGGTACTAGTACTACTAATTGTTCTTGATGCAGATCTAGGTGTCCGGATCTGCATCAAGAACAATTGCTGGTGGTGGTTCCAGGTGACAGCTGAAGGTCACTGTCCTTGTTTATGGGGACTTTCTATTGGTTTCACAGATCTAGTCTAGATTGAATGAAATTGATTATATGATGTGGAAAACAATTGGACATGCACAGTGGAAGGTGTGACTCTGTGTGTTGATGGCTGGACTATACTGAGTGGAGAACCAAGTATGAAATTTTAGAGCTGAGGCTTCGTTGAGTCTCAATGGACCTTGTGAAGAATGAATATAGTTCCAAGACTAATGGGATGTCGATAGGATGAAACTCAGAGGAAGGGCCTCTAGCATTGATATGCTCTGGTGAGATCCTGAGCCTTGGACAGGGTTGTTTGCTATCTCCAGAGACAGCAGCAGCAACAATCAACCTTATTCCAACTAAGTCGGGTTCGCTACATGGATCTTTCCCTTCCAGTCAGTTTTATCGAGGTCATACTGGACACAAGGCATATGCCGTCCAAGTCTTTTCTCACCACTTCTGTTAAGTTTACTTTAGATCGTCCCAAGCTCTTTTGGTTTTTTTGATCTAGATAAAATCACTCCTCTGTAGTTGAGCATTTAAAGCTTCTGTTAAACATAGCCGTGCCACCACAGATGACTTTCTCATAGCTAATCATGCATCAAGAGAATTCTTTGTAAAAACTCAAGAGATACGAATTCTTTGGGATTCAGGGCTTACAAAAGAGTCATTCTGAAAGGTACAGTTGCTGTTTTGCTAACTGGGTAAAGAGAAGAAGAGTGTTTAAAGTGACAGCTAAAAAAATAAGGAATTTGCAAACATAGAAGTTGAGATAGGAAAAGTGGGTTCAAAATCCAGACACCCTATTTATTGTACATGGTAGATTCTAAATGTGAAATGCACATATTAGATAGGAAATTATCTGATCGGCTGACAGAAAACAATTTTTTCACTATGAAATTCCAAGGGAAATTGGTTTAGCTCAATCTTGAAACTGACTATGGAAACTTTTAAAAGTAAGATAAGAAACAGTCTATAGTTTGTATTCCAAGTAAGTGGCAGAGCAATTTATTGTGTCAATCGCAGCAACAGTTTGCACTTGGCCATGGATGGTAAACAGGGTTATCCTGATAAAATGAGGACCTGTAAGAAAAATCTCATTTTCTGTTTATTGCAGTGGCTTCCATTGACCTTTTTAAATTCAATTCTCACAATGTCATTTTCTTTTGGTTAGTGACGATGTCGATTGGGTTGGGGATTAAGTGGTGGAGTGTTTCATAAAGTATTTCTAACCTTGAAACATGGGGTTTGATTTTATTTCTCCTTTTTTTTTTGTGGGGGGGGGGGGGGATGGGGGGTTGAATTTCAACTCTCCTCAAACTGGCTCTGAGAGACTTAAAATGTAACTCTGTTCTGCTCTTCTCATTCCCCTCTCCGAGTACCTCCAACATGAATAAACTGCTTTAATACTTGAAAATGAAATACAGACATTGCAATACTCAACCAAGTAGTGCCCGATAGGTTAAGGAAAGTTGGTTGGATCCTTGATCTTTATAGATTAAACCTGATCATCACCTGTTGATGTCCATCAAAATTTTTAACCACTAAACTGGCCTTGCTGTGCCTGATCTTTCCCACCTGTATGTATGATTTATCCACTTACTTTTGTGTCTTGGGGTGTTTTTATGATTTAAATCTTCATTTGTATCTTGTTCGACTTTGCACAGGTGTGATGTCTATAGCTTTGGAATCATTCTATGGGAGCTTGCAACATTGAGAATGCCATGGAGTGGAATGAACCCGATGCAGGTGGTTGGTGCAGTGGGATTTCAGAATCGCCGACTTGAGATTCCAAAGGAACTTGATCCCTTGGTTGGAAGAATAATTTGGGAATGCTGGCAGACGTAAGTCGACTTGAAAATGTGCTCATGCATCTTATTGCTTGTACACAGCCCAAAGATTTGCTGCTTCATCAACCCTTGGTTATTCTGAAATTAGACATGCCCTGCTCCTCTGCGGACAATTGTCACTTTATTTTTTGCTGATAATATATGTGCAAACACCCCTTCTTTGGTCTGCCAGCAGTTAATGATTAGTTATTTGATTTCCAGACACTTTCTGAAAACCATCAACTCTTGAATGTCCTCTTCCCATGTAGTGGGCTTTATTTGGATGAATATGCCCATTTTCCAGGCAGTGTGCTACGGAGGACCTGCCTGATTCAACTATCTCAAAAAGGGCCTAATTTTCATCCAAGTATATCAGTTAGCATGTCATGACCTCATTTTGGGTGATCCTAAAGAGTTTCTTGAAGAGGCCAACCCTCATTTGATTCTGTTTTTCATGCGTTTTGGACTCCTTTTTTTTTGCAGTGATCCGAACTTGCGGCCTTCATTTGCACAGCTAACGGCAGCTCTCAAGCCCTTGCAACAACTTGTTGTTCCTTCACTTCCAGAGCAGCAAAGTCCTCTGCCACAGGAGATATCTGTGAACTCTACACCTTAGAAAGAGTCTCAGCTTCCCAACTGTGAATAAAAAGGAAACAAGCTGTTGCTTTTTGTAGGGTGAAGGTAAATACTAGAACTTGAAGGTGGGCATTGGTCCTTGATAATGGTGTGTATGATTGTACGTGTTACTGCCGCATGAAAGACCTCAGTGGCATTTTTGTACAGTGTTGAGGGTTCTTCCTACACAGCGGCACATACAAATGCTTCGTAAAGTCATTGAAATCATACTTATATATTGTAACATGTAACCAATTTCTGATTGTATTTCTAATGAAATTGATAAAAGCTTTTTGGGGTTTCGTCCAGCTCCTTTTCTTCCTTTTTTTTCCCCTTTTGGGGGGGGGGGGGGGGGTGTATATCTTTCATTAATATGAAGGTTGAGGGAGGGAGGGAGAGGGCTCTGTGTAATAATATTTTAAGGTATAGTCTGGTGAACGTAGACATATTGTTTCAGACATTAATCTGATACACTCTTAAGTTCATTGAGAAGGTTGTTGAGAGCAAATCTGGTAGTGAATTGTTAAAAGGACCTCTCATGCACTAAGAAGATTTCTGTTTCAGTTATTGTAAGTTGTGATTGCCGATGTTGTAGCAATGTTCTAAAAGTATAACCTGTAATGTTTTACAGAGGGAGGAATCAAAGTTAATTGGAAGCTGTTACGACGTAAAAATTCTTGTAGCAACATTCTGTGATGCTAGGATTTTGGAACTACCTGATGTAAGACAGTCATATGTGCACAGAAATTCAAACATAAATAAAAAGGAAAACAAAGAGACAGAGAGAGAGGAATAGAAGAAATAGGGGAAGATAGGGGACAAATGAGCTGCAGGAAGAGCATGCCAGGATTGATTGAAGGAGATGGGATTCACTGGTTTGGGCACAAGCAGCACTAGCTAGGGTGAAGCATTTTACAAAATCCTCTCCTGAAGTCCAGAATAAAGATAATTTTCATGGATGATTGTCATTTTTAGTCCAAATAAAATAATAGTTTTATTTTCCTTTAAATGATAGTAAAAAAAAAAAAGGTATACTACTATTTTTATGATTAAAATGCCTTTAAAATTTTATTTATTAAGTGTCAATAATGTAATATTGGAATAAGCTTATAAATTGTAACTGATTAGGCAATAATACCCATAGATTATAAATATATCTTAGTCATAAAAATGACAATATGTCCTTAGTTTAAAAATTTTTTTTTTTTTTTTAAAATCCTTAATTTATCTTTTGTAAATGATATCATTTTTAGTTGATAAAGTTGTATTTTTTGCCAAAACCGGCAAGCCCTTCCCAAGAGTGAAAAGAGTAATAATAAGGGTATTAAAGTCATTTTAAACCCCCTGAAATGGATATGGATGATGGATCAGCTGAATCTTGTCGCATGTCGGTGTGCATGACTACATACATGTAGCGTAGCGGGATTGAACAGTCGGTTACTTCGTTAGAAAAATGGAGGACATTCTTGTAACTGAAAATGTTTCCTACTCGGAAGCAGCAGACACACTAGTCTGAAATCTCTGTATTTAAATGCAAACAATTCTCATTTCAGATCCGCGATTCCTGTGAAAATCTTCAGGGTGGAACAACTTTCATTGCATCTTGAGAAGAAACCTGACCATCAGAGAGCATTTCGTCTTTAGTAAACATAATTTCCTGTTTCAGAAACCCTAGTGTAAATCCATCTCCTGAACGCGGTTGTTGTTCTTTCTTGAGGTGATTTCTCTGCTCTGCAATCTTGGTTTTGGTTTATTACATATGCTATGCAATGTTGGTTTCGTCGTTCTCATGAATTTTTCCTTTCCATGTTATACTCTGTTTTGATGGATTTTGTTATTTATGATTGTTACTGCAGATTTTGATGTGGTTTTTTTCCTTCTTGGATCTTCGCTTCTAAGCCTCATTGTACGAAGACCTAGTCTATTTAGATGGAAATGATTAGTCTACTCTGTTGAAATCTCAGTCGCAAACAGCTGCTTTCAGTGAATTTTTTTAAGGCTTTGATCTGTAGTTTGGTTTTCTTGAACTGGATATCTTGACCTGGTTGCTGGTACCACTGACACGCTCAAATGGAGACGATGGTTATTGTTACGCACCACATCAGAACCGACTCAAAGTTTCATGATCAATTTGGTTATTCTCCATCCAGAAGCTTCAGGGAGATTAATTGTAGAACTTTTCAATCTGAGTTAGGTATTCTGCCTACCCCATTGAAGCCATCTAACAGTGGTGATGCGATTAGACAGGCTTGCTCTTCCCCTGGAACCCCAATGACTGTTACCGCTAGTTGGGAAGAAGATGAAAGTTTGAATAGTGATGGGAAAGCTAGTTCAGTACCTATTAACATCGAGGCTAGAAAGGTCGAAAGGTTTTTTAGCGATGGCCTTTCTTCCTCTGAACGCTGGGCAGGGCCAACTTATTCGAACTCACCTCCTCCCAGTTCATTACCAATCCCTAAATTTTCAATCCCTCAAAAGCGCAGTTTGTCGCTTGAGGTGCCAGTTTCAGTATCAGATGGAAGGATTTACCCCTTGGTCAAGTCCGCTCCGCCTTCACCTACAAGGGATCGATACTCTTCTTGGAGGCGTTTTTGTCTGAGCAACGACTCGGCAACCAGAGACCTTCGTCGTATTCTCCATCTGGATATAAGCGATGAATGACGATCGTGGTTCTGAACCCTGTAAACCTACAAACTCCTGCAACTTGTTTTGGTGCTATTTTGTACATAAAAGAGTAGCTAACTTACCTTGTATTGTAAGTCTCTGCAACTTCATTACGGCTTCCTACTGCAAAGAAAACTGTCAGTGGCTGGTTTTCTACGACAATCTCCAGATTGATGTTGGGTGAATATGGTTCTCTCTTGGCCGATGGTGCCAAGGGTTTTATCAGAAATGGTACAGCTGCAATATTCATGTTGTCTTTACGATGTGAATTTATGCTGATGAGTGCCGATTCTCTTTTAAGAATGCGGATCATCAGAAGCTCCTTAAATGTGAATTTCACAACGTCAAATGCATTTTACTGGTTTCATTGATGAATTAGGTTAGGAATTTCTTGTTTCGCGTTCAATGTTAATACCTTAGGGTCATTTCCTTCCACTAGGACTCCCATCAGTTTGTGTAGTTTTCTTTACCTTCTGTGCTCCTCCTAAGTTTGTGTGTTCCCCTTGGGTCTGGATATATGAATCTTTTCATTCTTCTTTCTTAGAATGTTAATAGAAATTTCTTGACCATATGATACACTGTTAATTCTTGCTTTGTCTCTTCTTAGATTGTCTTGTCCATAGTGCGTCGCCTGCATTCCTTGCCCAGATGATAGAGTCCAGCTTCCTTTCATTCTCACCATTTTTTTTCTTCTCACTACACTTCTTCCTTCCTTGATGCTTTGCAAGTTTTTGCGTTTTGCTCACCCCATTTTCAGGGTTTTATGATGGAAAGTGGGGAGCCGCATTTACAGGAAAATCGTTTGTTTTTCCACCTCCTCTGCTCTATAGCATGTAGAATCAATGTGTCCTCGTGTCATACTTCTGTAACTCCTTTTGGTCCTCTTGGGCCTGAGATGGTCTGCAACTGCTTCTCTTAAGTTTTCAGTGGTGAAACTCATCACTCTTTGGAGATTGCTGGCTGTGAGGCTTCTTACAAGGTATAATTTTTCTCTTGCTCTTTTTCTGTATTTTTAATGGCTATGAGTTCTTCCTGTATCTTATTGTACCTGTATCATTTATTTATTTATTTCCCTTGGAAGTTTAACTGTTCTCTTGTTTACTGGACAGTGGTGAACCAGGCTGCCAAATAAGAAGAAATCTTCAGAAGTCTGGGTTCCTTTTGTTGGAGACAATGTGTGTGTTCTCCTGGGATATTGTTCACCATCTTCCTCAACAAGTATTATTGTGTGAAATTGTTTCAGTAATCTAGTGTTAGCTACTTTCTTATTCCTTAGTATTAAATTCCCCTTGGGCAGTTTGTGTGAACTTTGCACTTTGTCCTAATGGATCAGTGTTGAATGATTGTCACTGTTGTAGACTCTTTACTGCATTCTGATTTGTGATGGATTACTGAAAATGGCAAGAATTATTTGGGCTGTACAGTCCCTGGACAAAATTTAGAAGCCGTTCAAAATAATTTCTGAAAGACCAACGCTTCCACATAAGAGGTCAGAGTTCGAAATCCCCTCAAAGACCAGGGGCGGAGCTCTTTTGTATATTAATTATATAAAACTTCTCAGAGGATGTAATTGTGGTGTGCACAAGCTGGGCCGGATGATCCTTAGATAAAATAATAATCATAATAATAATAATAATAATAATAATAATAATAATAATAATTTGTGTGAGTTGTTTATGTGTGCATTCTTGACTTTGCACTGAAGCTAATGAAGTGAAATTGTTTCACGGTCAAGTGAGATTATCTCGACCGAGATTTTGATCTGACGGGCCGAAGTCTTTTGCTCGACGGTCCTGCACATTAAATGCGTAGGACTAAAGCTAGGTCCCTAGTGAAGTCCCCTGACTAGCAAACCTTATTAAAAGATCCTCGATGGTTGACATCATTACTTGGCTGTTAATTGGGGGATTACTTTTTGACCCTCACATAGAAATGAAGTTTAAAATTTGATATGAAATTATTAATAATCCTTAATCCTATTCTTTATTTAAAATTTCATTTTTGAGATATGGGTGAAGAAATACTCTCTTCACCCATCCTTTTCACTTCTCAAAACACACTTCCATAAGAAAATGAAGAAATAGTCCACTTATCTTCTTCGATCAAGGTATGCTTATTTTTCTAATGCAATCTTTATTCATTCTTAGTAGCCGGTAGCCCTAGGAGTAATTTAGATTAGAGGAACTAAAAAAACTAGGATTAAGGAGTAATTCAAATTAAAGTAACTAGAAGAGTTAGGAACACATCTAAAATAACTTCTACAAGAAATGATGAGAAAAAGATATGCATGGCATAGGCCTTGTATTTAGTATAAGCTCGACTAGACTTGATTAGAAGATAAGAATTCATTTAGGCAACTCCATTTAGTTGGGATAAGGTTTGCATTGTTGTGGTTGGTGAATGGTCCTTAAAATCTTCCGCATGATTTGAGATATTGACAAATTCCTTACAATATCAATTTGTATTAGAAGTCGCATTTGTTGGTGGACTATAGCTATAACCAGAGATCAAGCCATCAAACTAGTCTTAGAGTTGTTGAGACTAATGGTGCACAGAAAATTTGCTTTCTGAACTCCCCGCTGTGCAAGGTTAGGGATCAGGTTCCCCCAGCTCAGTGATGTATATTATAAAACAACACATTGCAACATGAGCGTCGATATGTCCGAGTGGTTAAGGAGACAGACTTGAAATCTGTTGGGCTTCGCCCGCGCAGGTTCGAACCCTGCTGTCGACGAAAATATTTTTCAACTTACTGAAATATCCTGCAGCACCACATAGAAGTGATTAAAAATGCAATTTGAAAATTTTCCCCTTAGAAAGAAAAAACAATTTATCTGAAAGTTTTATGCACCAGATTGAAGTCCCTAATTTTAGATCTGCAACTTTGCTGAAGTTTCTCTTGCTTCTGCAATTTCTTCTTTCTTTTGATATCCCATCGGTGGTGGATAAAAAAAGAGGATTCAACGATTTTCTATGACATTTTGTAGGTTTGGCAATTTTTTGGGAATTTCCAATGATATTTGGTCAATCTCCGGCAAATCATCTTACATTGATATCAGCAAAACTTCCAATATTTTGCCTAGGAAAACGAAAATAAACTGAATAGACCAAAATGCCCTTCAAAACCTTAGGCGACCCATAACTTCCCCGTTTTCAACTCTAAATTGAGTGCTTATTGCAGTCATGTTCTTGTGAAGAGTACAAGTGCCAACAATATTTGCTATATCAGAAAATCTCCAAAATTTTATCCACGAAAATGAAAAATAAACCAGAAAGACCAAAATGCCCTTAAATTAAGAGACCCTTAACTTTTCGGTTTCAGATCCAAATCTAAGCGCCAATCATGGCCATGTGCCTGTGAAGATTACGACTACCAGTAAAATATGTTGTATCAGTTAAATCTCCACTATTTTACTCTAGAAAACAAAACATAAAAAGACCAAAATGCCCTTCAAGTTTTATGAAGCTCTCCATTTCAGCTCTCAATTGAACACCGATCCTGGCCCACATTTACCACTACTGGTGAAATTCACCCCGATATAATATCCACTACATGAGTGAACAAGAATAACTTAAAAAGACCCAAATGCCCTTCAAATTTAAGCGAACAATGACTTCCTTGTTTTAGCTCCAAGTTGTGCATTGATCATAGCCGTGTGTCTATGACGGAGTTTGTCACATCAGCAAAATATCCACTTTTTACATAAGATATCAAAAATAATTTGAAAACCAAAATGCCCTAGGCAACCCATAACTTCTCTGTTTCAGCTCCGATTTGAGCGCCGTTCACAGCCATGTGTCCGTGATGACGATTAATACTAACAAAACTTTCCCATATCAACTAGACTTCCAATATTTTAGATAATAAAATGAGAATAACTCAAACAAACCTAAAAGCTGTTCGAATTTGGGCGACCCTACTTTTCTTTTTTAACTCTGGATTGAATTGCGTTCGTGGCTATGCTTTCGCAATGATTATCACTACCAAGAAAATATACAATATCAACAAATCTTTAGTATTTCACATGGCAAAATGACAATACTTCTTTAGAAAGACCAAAATGTCCTTCAAATTTAGGCAACCCGTAACTTCTCCATTTCAACTCGAAATTAGGGTTGATTGTGGCCATTTGTCCATGATGATTCCACTACTACCGTATCAGCAAATTGAGCGCCGATTATGGCCATGACCGCACCACGAATATGCTAAATCACCAAAATGCCCTTGCGAGTTATATCAAACCAAATTACAATTTAGGCTGTAACTAGTCCTTCAAATTTTCCAGCCAAAAGACATTGATACAGAATATTCAAGCGTTCAACCCAAAAAAATAACGTTCCCAAGCATAAGTCCAACACTCATAGCTAGATTTACAGGACTTTATGAAAGAGGTATAGGGGTACCACAAAGTTGTTCCAATTCACTTTCCAAAAGTTGTAGCAAATCTGCTTTGGTTCGTCTGTAAATCCAAGATTGGCTACTGCTATCCCAATCGAACCTAGCTGGACCACTGCAACACAAATCAAACATGCCAAAGTTCAAACACTAATAAGATACAACTCAGACAAAATTGTGTTGGCAGAAAGCAATGGTGATTTGAGTGTGTCTAGAAATGGCATAGTGGTTCTGCAGCTGTGAAAGTCTGGTAGCATTCACCTTGAACAAAACCCACAGGTACAATTACTACTTGTCAACTCAAATTAACTCACCAATTGAATAAAGCCCCTGTACTAATTTCCAAAAATAGGTGCTGGCCATTTATAGGCCTGTGATTCATAAGAACTATACAATTTAATTTTACAGAACAAGCTCTATTAAACAGCAATTTATAATGAAAGGATGCTCTGAGAGTTTAAGACTACCAAGATATTCAAAGAGGAAAGGTCATACAGAGTAAAATGAAACCATAGTTGGAAAAAATTATGCAACAGCAGCCAAATACTAGAATGAAAATCAGATTAATGTACTAAAGCAGAAAGCTTAGATATAAGTAGCAAATACCTCACTGGAGAAGACAACCAAATCTGTCTGTTCGGTGTTTGTTTGTTTAGCACATATGTTCCCAAATTCCCAAGCTTAACTGTTAAAACCTGATTCTGTGAAATAAAAATTACCCAAAATTAATAAAAAAAGGGTGTCCATAGGGAAAATCTAGTGAAGGTGCCTGCACCAGTCAATCATACTTACCGCATAGTCGATGTCAAAACCATCAATTTGGATGTTATCACCATATTCCTGTAAGAAACGAATAAGTAAAAGTTAATATTTTTAACAACTTCTCATTGCTGATGTGAATTCAGTAACAAGAATCACCTCCAATTTCTCTTGCAAATCATGTATTGTAGCATCAGCCAATCTATGAAACTCATCCTCCTCAAGAAGAGAACTGTATTTGACATTATAAATTTGCCAAATCAGTGCTTCATCAGTTTCAAGGACATGGTCCACATAAGAGATTGAATCTAAGCAAACTTAATTTGAAGACAAGAACCACATTTTAACAAATTCATCAAGGAGTATACATAGATAGGAAGATACAATTTCAAACATATCCACATGCATGTTTCATAGGAAGATAAATTGTTGCTATAAAGTTAGGACCCGTTTGATAACTCATCAAGTGTTCCTGCTTCGAAAAACACTAGAAACAATTCTGAGTGTTTCTGGAAGCAAAAACACTAGGTGTTTGATAAAACTTGCTTTCAAAAGTAGGACCAATAACCGTAGGTCTTTATAAAATCTGTTTCTTGAACAAATTTGGAAATTGTAATAAAATTTACAAAAATTGCCATTGTTATGTTTAGAGTGCCGAATTCCATAAATACCATTTTAAAACTATTTCACTTAAACCCAACTCGAACCCAATTTTTGCTTCGAGAAACACTGTCACCACAACAACCAAGCCATTTTTATGTTTAGAGTGCCAAATTCCACAAATGCCCCTTTTAAAACTATTTCACTTAAACCCAACCTGCACCCAAACTTTGGTTCAAGAAACAGTTGTGTCAAAAAGTGTTTTTAGAAGGAAATATATATATATATATATATATTTTTTATTATAAATTTCAATTTATGTTGCAAAAATCATGCAAAACAAAACGGTTTTCAGCTGATTTTTCTGCTTCTTGAAGCAAGAAAACACCATAGACTGTTTTTTGGAGGGTTATCAAACTGGTCCTTAATAGTTTCAAAGCAATACACAGGTTATGGGGAGAGGATTGTTGTGGGGCAAGGGAACAAATTCAGCAAACCAATTAACAAACTTGTTGAGTCATTGAATTAAGAGGAGATATAACACACCCATAATCAATGGCAGCAGGTCCTTGAGAATCATTGGCATTCACAGACCGAGAGCAGAAAACCCTATAAGCAAATGCTGCTGTTGATGGTGGTGGCAATTCAGGAGCTTTTGAGTCTTCTGGGAGACACAAAGAAGGGAGAATAGAGAAAGGAGTGGAACATCTTTGTCTATGGAGATGGGAAGATGAATAGGATTCCAATGCTAACAATCGTCGTAATGACAAGCACTTTCTCATCAATAACAACATAATTCCCTTACAGCATGAAGTTGAATTGTTCTTCCTCTTCGGCTACTGCTGCTGGGTGCAGGATGTTAAAACCAGATTGTCAAACCAATTCCAGTTGCAGGAGTCCAAAAGCTTTTACTTGCACCTTATGCAGGAGTCAAATGCTTCAGTAGGCATGGACACCTGGCAAGAAGAGTAGAAGACCCATCAAACTCATGACCAAGTTCTGGAAAATCATAGGACCTAAAAATAATAGTGCGGTCTGTAAATTAACACAAGAAATAGAAGCAAGGACACACTAACAGTTTACCTAAGAATACCACGATTTTAGCCATAGGATGTTGTAATTTCAATCCAAAATTGCTGAACGCATATCTTGCATTACAATCTAGATAATGAACATAGCAACCAAAGCACTCAGATAGACAGTACTTTTCTCCTCGGGAAATCCAAATCTGTAGTATCTCTTCTATCTCAGTGTCAGTCATCCCTTTCCTTCCATTCACTACCCCCAAAGAAAACTCTCCTCTCCTCGCTCACAGATGTTCTCCTTTTCAACTTCGACAAAGGAGTGAAAGATTTTGGATCCATTAGCTATGACTTGTTACATAGAACCCCATGTAGTTGGGACAAGGGTGCTTCTTGTTGTTGTTGTTCTCTACAAAAGTCTCATTGCTAAAAGGATCCCAAAGTGGAGAACTTACCTTGTTCTTCTACTTCTTTGGGTACTTTTCATTCCTTTTGCAGTTTCTTACTATTTGGTTCGAATTTTAGATCAGACGCAAATACAGTGAGAGCAGATACAAAGAAATAAAACTTTACCAATTCTTGGTTCACTCATCCACTCATTAGAGTTCCATTGATTGAAATTAGGGTTCATCTAACACCATTTCTGCTATATGGATTGAAGAATTAGGAATTCTCTTCTCTTTTTTTTTTTGGGGGCGGGGGGAAGAAAACTTTTACCATTTTTTTCTTTGTGGCTCTGTAACTTGTCAATGATAGATTGACAGTTCCCCCAGGTCTGCTTGCATATTCTTCTTGAGGTGCCTTACTGAGTTGATTAGCAACAATTGGAACTTTTATCAGTTATGAGATCTCTCAGGTAAGGAAACATTTTACGCTCCTATAGACCTAAAGGTTTAGGCTTCAAAAACTCAATGAATTTAGAATTGCAGTGATGTAAAAATGACCAGCAATGGTGAAAACTCGATAAAAGTAAAGCAGTAGATTAGATGGCTATGAAACTATGTTTGAATGTCATTATTACAACCAATTCTAACCCCTTTGAAATTGGTTGGAATTATGAAGTATTCACCTATAGAATAAGACACCAAAACTCTGTAGGTCAATGGAAACTTCTTATAAGCAGTAGCGATAGGCTTAAACCGATTAGGATATGAAAACATCAGAGAAATGTACAATGTCAACTTTGTGATCTTTCAGTATTTAACTTTTAGTTTTCCTTTTCAGTCTATGTTAAGTTCTAAGGAGTCATACCTGGAATAGAAAAACTTTCAAGTTCACGGAAGCAGAGCATTGGCTTGATTTTCGATTAGGAATTACCCGTGGAATATGATTTGAAATTAAGTACTAGTGGAGTACACAAATATAGTCCCTCTACGGAGAAGCAATTTAATCCAAATTGAAGAATTAGAAGAACTAGGGGCAAACCTAAGATAACCTTAAGAAAAGTGGTGAGAAATGATTGGAAGGCAAGACTCAATGTAGCCGACCCCATTTAGTTGGGACAAGGCTTCTTGTTGTTGTTGGAGACTACATATATATATAAGACAGTAGGCCATACTCATGATTTTGAAAGCTACTGTGTAGCACAACCAGAAGTTACTGTTCATGCTACAGTAACATGAACAGTACCTAGATGATAATTTTCATATTTAGTGGGCCCCAAGTCTAGCTTGAGTGGAGATAGATTCAAATTTGGAGGGCCCAAAGTCCAGCTTGGAGGTGATAAAATAGGAACTGTTTTCGTGGGAGTTTTAGAGATAATTTAGGATTTTGTTATTTATTTATTGGGATAATTATGTAATTACATTTTTAATTCGATATCTAAGGTCAGTTTTAAATTCCTAAGCGACCTAATATGATCAGTTTTTTGTTAGTTTTAAATTACCAAGAGTCCTACTATAGTTGTTTTTTCATATTGAAGAATGTCTCTTTTATTATTTAAACATTTGTAATCAACTTTATTGAGGATAGAATACAAAAATATGAATTGAAGCTTTGGCTTTGTGCATTTGCAGCCCCCTTCTTTGCTCTTTTCTTCTTCTTCTTCTTATGAGTGTTCTGCTCTCTCTTCCTCTTCTTCAAGACTAATTCTTCTAAGATTTCCCCTTCTTCTCCTTATTTTTTTTATCCATCTTTCTTCTCTATTTTGTCCCCCGTTAATTGGTATTAGAGCCCAAACGTGGGTAAATCTCTTCTTTATCTCTTCCCTACTTCCCTTCCTGCTTGAGATCTTTCTACTCTTCATCCTTTTTTTCTTTCCCCTAATTTCTCTACTTGGTAATTGTGAACAATGTTGTAGCAATCCATCAAAGCTTGTTTTTGTGGAAGCAAATCGAGTAAGGCAGATTTTAATGAAACTCGAGGACGAGTTTTTTTTTTAATAGATGGAGAAATTGATGTAGCACAACCAGAAGTTATTGTTTCATGCTATAGTAACGTGAATAGTAACCTAGATGATAATTTTCATATTTGGTGGGCCCCAAGCTTGCAAGGAGATAGATTCAAATTTGGTGGGCCCAAAGTCCAGCTTGTGAGTAGATAAAATAGAAACGGTTTTTGTGGGAGTTTTAGAGATAATTTAGGATTTTTTATTTATTTGTTGGGATAATTATGTAATGAGATTTTTAATTCGATATCTAAGGTCAGTTTTAACTTCCTAAGTGTCCTAATATGATCAGTTTTTTGTTAGTTTTAAATTACCAAGAGTCCTACTATAGTTGTTTTCGTATTGAAGAATGTCTCTTTTATTCTTTAAACAGTTATAATCAGCTTATTGAGGATGGAATAGAAAAATATGAATTAAAGCTTTAGCTTTGTGCATTTGCAGCCCCCTTCTCTCCTCTTTTTTCTTCTTCTTCTTATGAGTATTCTCCTCTCTCTTCTTCTTCTTCTAAGATTTTTCCTTCTTCCCCCTATCTTCTTTATCCATCATTCTACTCTATTATGTCCCCCGTTAGCTACCAAAGTCCAGTTTTCCAACCATTTGGATGAGTGGATTCTTAGGTTGCCTAGATTCCATGGATTGATCATAAGTGGATTCCAGTATTTAACCTTTCTACTTAGTCCACCCATTCTCAGGTCGGTCCTTTAATCTACAGCTGGGTTACAAACTTATGAATACACCGGACTCAAACTCATTGCATCTAGCGACAGCTCGGTTAATAGGCATCTGCTAAATCATAAATGACATTAATTTAGACAGACAAAATTTTGAGAAAATCATCCAATCCCACTAATGTAATTTGGTAATTTCCCTAGACTTAGGGTTAGCCCAGGAAATTCCAGCAAAAGGGGAAGGCTGAAACAAAAGGTTTTGGGGTTATTTTGAGGCACAAATGATGGCTGTGCTCAGGGATTCAGGTCTAAAATTGATCAGTTTAAGATTTTAAAAATTCTGCAGAAACACTCCACGAAGATTGGGGTAGATAGGGCTGCTTTGGGTAAATAACTGTAGGAATAGACTCAACAGTTTGGGGCGATCCTTGGGGGGGGGGTGTGGAGAGTGTGAAATCCCACCTAACCCTAACCTTGCTGCTGTGCCAAATGCATACATACCATATGCATTGTTTGATTTATCCTCTGTCGTATGAGTTGCCTAGCTTCGTTTGGTAGAAGTTTACCCCTGAAGCTGATCTATTCTCTCTTCTATTTCTTCTAGTGCCTTCTTTTCCCTTTGATAGGAGGGTGACCTTAAGTCATTCCTATGACTGATCCTTCTATCCCTGTTGTTCTAGAGTGGATCTCCATACACTCTATAACCTTTGTGAATTCTCCACATGATGATTTCGAAGGGAAATTAAGTGTGATCTTCATGATTTGTTAACCCTTCTAATTGTTTCCGATTTCAAAGCATGTTAGATTTACTCCTCTGTTTTTCCTACAAAAGACTTATTGTTATTTGTCCCTCGAAGAAAATTTTGAGAGAAGGAAGTCAATATAAAAGCAAAGTATCTCCATCTCTTTGGAAGCCAACTACTCTCCCAATTTCGAGGACGAAATTATTCTAGGGGGGGGGGGAGAATGTGAAATCCAGCCCAAACCTAACCTAGACACCCTATCTGTTTTGGGTGAAGAGGGATTTGTTTGATGCTTGACCTTGAAATTGGACCTTAAGTACTGGTCTAGAACTTCTTCGAGAGCCGGATACTGAGATGATCACCTTAAGAGCTCCCCAGCCAAGCTAATAATTGAGATGCCTGCACTCACAAGGAAAACAACAACAGTCCGGCCAAGTTTGGGCCGGGGAACCGTCTCCGACGCTCAAGTCAACCTAGGCAACAATAAGAGTTCTTGAGAGAGTTATCAAGAACATAATGAATAATTAATCAGATGATTTCTCGTACCTTTCTCCATGTAGGAGGTGGGTTTATATAGAAGTTACTTGGAGGCGGCGCTTCCTTGAGTTTCGGATCGACAGTTGAAGAGTGAGTGGAATATCTTTGAAATAACGGCTCCTTCTTTGTCGGACCAGATAGAGCCGTTATTTAATGACTCATCTCCCCAATTCTCGTAACGGCCTCCTTGAGTAGTTATCTGTTGTTAACTCCTCTGACTTGGTCATCCTCAACGGTATGTTGGACTTAGTCTTTGGACTCATGAGTGTACTCCGAATGGGTCTCCCGAGTCGTCTCCTTTTTTCTTCCCGAAGAGGGGTGTGTGCTACTCCCGACAGGGTTCCCTAGGTCTTCTTTATTAGAGGACCTTTATGTCCCGCGTGGGGGTGTGTTTTTGTCCCGAGGGGGCTCTCGGGATACATGCTTCTCCACAACAGAGCCCCCTATTCCGTGCGTTCGGTCTCCCGAGCGTATGGAATGCTTATGTTTCCTACAAAATCTGTATGATTATTACACTTCCTACCTTTCAACCACCGTAATAACTTCTCCACGATCGCCCATCATCCTTGATATAGAATGTCAACTCAACAGCTGATTGAATGGGACCAACGACAAGGAAGCATGATCCTAAGAGAAACAATAGCCCTTTTCGAGCTAACTTACCAAATACATAAAAGGTAACACTTACAACATAAAAGCATACACATACCCCTCCGGTAAGCATCCAATACACTCTGAGTTTAATCTTGTGTAGCTTTTGCACGAGACCTCACTCTATTCGTCATCTGAATTTGCCATCGGAGGCGGCTACCCGGCATACAAGCCGGCCCGCATCTAACCTTTCTTGCAGGGCTCATTGTCCCGGATACGAGAGGAGGCTCAGTCGGATCCAAAAGTATAATTGATCCGCATCATATAGTCTTTTGTCGTAAACAAGTAAGATAAGATAATCCTAACCGTTGAGGCTCTTGACATCCGGACGTTCGATTAGGATTTTAAGGCCCTTGATCTTGTCCGTTAAAGTTCTTTCTTCTCAACCGTTGGATCGTGACTTTCGAAATTCCTCATCTTCACTATAAATAAAGGTATCATTTCATTTAAAAAATTCTTTGCTTGCTACTGTTTTTTCTTTGAGGTTCCATCTACTGCACCGGTAGCTCTCGATCTCTGCGTTCTGCTCCTCAAATCTTCAAACCAACTCTTAAAACAGTAAGTTTCCTTAACTCTTCTCGATTTTTCTTTGCCATTTCAATTCATGGATAAGTCGAAAATAGGTAAAGAATTATCCCGAGAGACCTCCCGTAGGGTGGTCCCGACTTCCAGCATTTTGGACCCCGAAGTTTCTTCCCGAACTCACTCCATGACTTATTCCAGTGAGGAAGATCTTCCCAATTATGCTAACTCTCAAAATGTTGTGAGAGCAGCTTCTGACTTAGCTAGGGATGACCCCCTTAATCAAGAACCTCTATGTTCTGACCTAGAACCTGATCTGGTTAATTTTAAGCCTTCTTCAATTTCTTCTTAAGTGGTTCGTCAGAGGCACTCTTTGCCTCGTCCTCCCCTCACGTCCCTCCGACTCTAGGAACCGTTGGCCTCCCTTCGCACGCGGAGAGATGCTTTCGGAAGAGGTAATCTCTGAGGAGAAGAATAAGCCGAAAACTCCCTCCCATATTGATTTTGATCGGAAGCTCTCAGGCCCCGCATTTTATCCTAGTGACCTTAAGCAAATTCACCTTAAGCGTTTAAGGGACTTTTGTGATATTCCAGCTGATTATTCTTTTTTTCTCCCGACTGGTTCTAGTCGGGTTGATGAACCTTCTGAAGAAACTTTTGCCCTTTACTTTGATGCCTTCTTGTGTGGCCTTTGTCTTCCCGTGCAGCGAATCATAGAAGATCTCCTTAAACATTATGGGATTTCACCTTCCAATCTAATCCCGAATAGCTGGAGAAATGTTACATGTTTCACCGGTTTTCGGTTATAATGTTGGAGTAAAGCCAACGTTTCCCCTCCTTCGTCAATTTTTTGAAGTCAAGAGTCAATCCCAACGGGGTTGGCTTTCTCTTAACCGTCGGGTGGTTGATGCGGTAGAGTGGTCGGGCAACATAGTTCTGCCAGGTACTATGCCAACATCCACCAAGGGGTGGAGGCACCATTTCTTTCATTGCAAGCCCCCTGTCCCGCCATCTTTCCCGACGGCTTTCGTGAGGAAAAATAACTTGGAGCTTGAAGAACCTAACAAGCTTGTTGAGTTGTCCGCCGCCGAAGAAGCGGCCCTAAAGAGGATTCTCTGGGTTAAAGGAGATTCAGCTGCAGTTCATGGGTACTCTTCGGAGTACCCCTCAATACTACAATTGTGGGGTTTCTCACCGGGTGAGCCCCTTGTTCTTTGACGTTCTTAAATCTTTCTGGTCTCTTTAATTTTCTTTTTCTAATCTCCTTTGCTTGCAGTGGCCAGCAGGTTGGATATTGATGCCCTTCGGGCTGTTGCCAGTGGGAATACCAAAGATGCGTTTGCCCGAAAGCCTGCTAAGAGGACTGCTGCCAAGATTACCAGTCCCGTTGTTCAAGCGTTAAGTGTTCCTAGTTCTACTAATCCTTCCGGATTTTGAAGAAGAGAGGCATTCCTGCTAGTCACGGGGGTGGTCCTCCTGAAGTGGGCGTCCCCCAAGCCTCTCTCTCAAGCCGCTTGGGTAGGCCTGCTAAACGCCCTTGGGATCCCGAAGGCGTTGCGGAAGAGTCTGCTGGGTCCCAACCACCCATAAGGATGGTACCCATTTTATAAAGCTTTAATAGATACAGGACTAAGGTTCACTCTCAATTCATGGACCCTAAAGTTCTTTCTTTGCAAACTCAACTGAACCATTATTGGAAATTCAGGATTTTTGATAATCAAATTGGAACCCTTAATTGATCCAAGGATTGTTCCCCCTTGCGACTTCCTGGTCGGCTATGACAACATCGTCGCCAAGAACCGTGTATTTAGTAAACTTATCACCCGGTCTGACCTGTTCTGCACACCACCATATATTGATATGGTGGGTAAGTGCAAAGAGAGGCCATGAGGACAAATAGCTACGCGGTTGACCAGCCACGAACGATATCTGAGATAACTTCCGTTTAACGAAGGGAACCTCAAAGACATTACATGCTAAAGCTGAATTTACAACGGCTGAGGCAAAGGATCTATCAAAAAGGTGAGCCATTACTTCGAACATAAAGACTAAAGGCCATCTATCGGTGGCCTACTTTAGATCGAAGGAATAGCACATCTTTTGGCCAACTAGGTAATCCAAAGGCCGGGTCCGATGAAAGGTTCCATCCATGGGTATCTTTCTAAGAACTGTGCCAACCCGATCATGAACCTGGAGACAATTACCTCTCGGTTTACATAATTACCTATGGCAAAGATCCTCCTCTTGCCTCCTCCCTCAATCACTTGACCTAGTCTCCAATAAACAAGGGGTAAACCGAGTTGCCGATGATTAGGCCAGGTAGGCCCTATGGCCTTCTCGAAGAAATCGAGATCCTAACCTGAAAATAACTTGTTATTAACATCATAGGCAAATCGGACCCGGTGAGGGAAGAGAATCCTTGAAGACCACTGCTTCCGCTTGGGTCCGTTCTGGTCTTGGAGTCAATGTATTCCAGGCGCCGACAAATAAGGACAAGTATCCCAGCGATTCTCGGCTTGTTCGGTTTGCCACCGGGCAACCTCTAGGATATCTTTCTTCTTGGCCTCTATTCTCGTTGTGCCATCACTTCATTGTGTGGTACTACACGGAAAAGGTCTATCCTAATCAAATCCTGTTTTCAAGCCTCAACTAGAACACAGGCTTGACCTTCCTGTCATCTTCCTATCTCATGAATCTTTGATAGAGAGTCGAGTAAAGGCGGCCCATTCTCGATATCAGCAAGATGAATGCCTCTCAGGCCACTGCATTCTCTTGTGTGCACCTCAGACTCCAGATCCCACGTCCCTGATCTTGGGTTTAGCCCACGTCCCGCTTCCCCCTCCAAAAAGAAAAGAATCGGTCATTCTGGATAAGTTCCCCAACGCCCCAAGAGGTATCCCTAAACCAACGTTTAGGGATTCCCCAAACATTGGTAACGTAACCAGGCAGTGACGGAACATGAATGAGACGCTCAACTCACAGGGACTAGATAGGGAACTCGTCACCTTAGGTGCGTGACGCGGCTCCACAAGCCTAAACTCGTGTGGATGTCTCCCCAACGTTGGATGAGGCTCTCCTCTCCACGTGTGATCCACGAGACCATCCCATCTCATCCTATCAGCACGCATTCCATCAATTCCAAGATTCAAGACAAGAAGTAGAATCAAGAATCAAGATCTTGATCTTGAATCATATTACTCGCGAGTCTTTCTTGTTTGTACCGATTCTTTAAGGATCTTGGGATAAAGATTAACACCTGACTCATTGTACTCATGACCCGGCAACTAATTTGATAAAGAGCACTATTCTTCTTACGAGTAGAGAGTTTACAAAGTGGCCCGGACAAGTGGGCACGAGTACTAAGAAGTCCAATAGGACTAAGGCCTCAATATTGAACCATTGAGTAGAGGACTCTAGCCAAATCAAGGACCAAGATCCCCACCAAAAAGTCGACCAAGAAATCACGTTTTGAGATCCGTTCTCAAAATTGGTCCAAAGTCAAGAGAAAAGATTCATGACCATCGAATAGCAAAGATAGGGACATGGTTCATTATGAGTTGATCCCATATACAAAGGGAAATAGAATGGCGCCAAACCAGAGGGTTATTGGAAGACAGCTTCTTTCATTGAGGAAGTCACCACACGGAAGTGGAAGCAGAGCCTAAGTGTTTGCGAAGCTAAAGAAGGCCTCAAAAGCAATCCCCATGCGCCGGACAAGAGGTGAACTTGAAGTGTGAAAATGAATGGATGCAGTTACCGTCAGGAATTTTATAAGAAATAGGTATGAACCAGTAAATGCTTGTAATGGATAAAGCAAAGACAGAACCATCTAAGAGGAGGGCATTCTATCTCGTAGTAGGGGTGGAAAGCCATGATGATTTCGAACAAGGACTGCAAAGCAACAAAACTAAAGCAGCATCACCAGAGAACCCAGAATAGGTCACTGGGCAAAAGAGAGCACAGATCCGCATCCTGGTAAGTTTGACGCCATTCCAAATGGCGCGCGGAGAAAACAATCGAAATGGCGTCATATGGAGGAGCTTTCAGAAAAGGCCCTGGATCACAGGGACAGCTCGGGAAGGCAGAAGCCAGCGAAGAAAACGGAAGGTTGCTTTGCCACCAACAAAGCGAAGCCAGCGAAGAAAAGAGACGTCTATAGAAGTATAGCCCTTTTGACTACAGCCCTGGTCTCCGACCACCCTATATAAAAGGGCTAACGCGCTTTACTTAAACAAGCAAGGGGTGAGCCCCAGCAAGCAAGAAGAAGATGCGCGTACGTTGCAACCAAGCACTTGGGCTCCGTAAAGCCTAGCTGCTCATAGACCACTCTCCCCCGATGGTCGAGAGGTTGTATGAAGATTCTCTCCTCTTTCCGTCCGCTCTTCCCGAAGTGAGCGAATTGCATGTAGAGATCCGTAGGGGCTTATAGTTTAATTGGTTGAAACGTACCGCTCATAACGGTGATATTGTAGGTTCGAGCCCTACTAAGCCTACCACCCCTAAAGTACAGTCGAAGTCCCCGCCACCCTGCGGATCTCAATGATGCGACGGCACCTGGAACCACACTGCTGCCGCTGCCCTTCGGGCACGCCTCCTACGCTTACCACTCACCTACGCTCTTGCGGCATGCCCCCTTCGGGCAAGACGGCGGCCATTTCCCACGCGAAGCAGCTGAGCGATAGCTCTTCGATCGCTATATTCTTGCGATAGCGAAGGTCAGATCAATCTGAGCGAAGTTACGGCTTTAGGCGAAGAGCGAGAGCGATTCTATAACTTATAGTTTTTGTTTTGTTCCCGAACAACGATCATTCATTACGGCCGGCCCGACCAAAGACTGAAAGCCCGGTCCGGGCAAGCTATATTATGGAACTGATCTGACCGAACTGGGAAAAATGGAACAAGATCTCGATCTCAATAAGGAATTGGAATCAGGAAGGGCCGGCAAGAATCAATGCGATAACGAGGGGCGATAGCGAAGGCGTGGTTCATCCTCTAAGATAGAGTAGATGCGAAGGTTCGGATCGAAGATCTTCGCGAGACGGCCCATGAATCTCGAGAATCGAGCGTGGGGCGCGTTAGCCCTACCGCATTCCGGCCCCGGGGCCAACAATTGGTCCTTTCTTTCTCTCGTCTTCTCTGTCTATTGAACAATATTCATTGCCTCACCTAAACGGCTATGTCAATAGTCATCGCCTTGCCCTTGTCTAATAAGCCGTCTGAAAGACGCATTGCCTCTTTCAGAGCCAATTCTTCAATGGCCTTTTCCTTTCCTTCTCTACTTCCCTCGAAACTCCCCGTAACTGCACTCGCCACTTCAATCGCTACAAGCCACCGGAGCAGATATAGCAATCGGAGCTGGAGCTTGGGGCGTTCTCTTTCGTTCCGGCTATCTCAACTCAGCCATTCCTGTTCGTTCGGCTGGCGGATCAGCTGATCTACGACCACCCTCTTCATGGTGAAATGGCGGAAGCGAGGCTATCTGGTCTAACGACCAGTGCGGAGGCGCGGCAGGGGATTCGTCGAGATAAAGATCACATCGTGGTTTTGGCCTGGCCCATTTCTCCTATTGCTGGGATTGCTGCCTCCGCATCGGATCACTCGGCTACCAAAAACCAATTTTGGGCCCTAAGTTTTCTGGCATCGAATCGAGCCCCAATTATGTCTGGTAGGAGAGGTAGGGAGGGTTCGGGTGCGGATGAGCGGGAAGAGGCGGGGATCGAATCATCGGCTTAACAGGCAGTTGAAAGGGAAGTAATGAGGTAGGGATTTGAATACCAAGGATCGGATGCATGGCCTGCCAACTTGATAGCTGCTTCAAATCCATCTATCTATGAACGAAAGAGGTAGCAATCTCCTCCTTGTGGTTAGTTTTTATAAAAAAGCAACAAGCTCATCCCCTCTTGATCCTGTGAATTCATTAGATGGGTCATCCCAACATTCGTTCCAATCCGATCAAGTATCGTTCCCCCCTTACGCAATAGGGGCCGCTTTTACGTCCGCTTTTCTCGTTGATTATTTAGTTGATCCCGTCGACCGAGAGACTGACGCCAGCCAGATAAGAATGTCTTTTATGGATTTCGAGTCGGGAATAGAGCAGTGGCGGGATCGTTGCTTGGTCCAAGCAAGAAAAGCGGATCACCACCCTATATAAAAAAAAGGGCGTTAGCGCTTCAACCCTAACCAAGCAACTCCATGAGCCCCGTTATTTATTATTTATATAGGATAAGATGTAAGGCGCGCGCCAGAACCAAGCAACGGCTAGCGCGCCAGAACATGAACTACAGCGCGCGCGCCAAGCTAATAATTGCGCCTTTTTAGGAGATTTTCAGCGGCCTTATTGAGAAGGCTGAAAATCTCCCATTTACTAACTAATAGGAAATAAGCTAAAGCCCCAAACCAGAATTGACTAAGAATTACCAAGTGCTTGGCCCAACCTAATAAAGGCGCCCCTTACTCAAATAAGTTGGCGGAATATATAGCCGTTGCGCCTTAGTGATCTACGACCAACGGCTATATATCTTGCTGAGTAAGTATTCATATTCTCTCCCGGTGCCACATCCCGCAGCAATGGACTAAGTCAGATTCAGATTGGCCCCTGTTGAGTTTTGGTTTTCTTGCTGGGCGCGCTAGCCGTTGCTTGTTTGATTCTTGCCTCCGTTTGCTGGTTCGGACAGCAATTCCTAGTAAAGGAAGAAAGAGCTCTTCTCTAGCTGGATTGGCAAAGCAAGGATAGCTACTAGTAAGACAGCTCCTAAGTTTATAAGACTAAAGCTACTTGTCGGAGCACAAATGGAGAAGGTCTTAGTACGGCTATTAGTACAGTTGATTAAGAAGGTCACTGATGTAAGGAAGCTATAGTGGCTAGTCTATACGGCTAGGCTAGTAGGAAAGGGAAGCGGAAAGAGAGAAGTAAAGAAGGTCTGTCTAACCGGATAGTCGAACAAGACAGTAAGTAAGGCAGAACTAGTAAGACAGAAAAGAAGAGGAAGAAAAAAGGTCACTATTCATAGAGTCAAGTAAGAAAGGAAAAGAAAGAAAGGTCTTTAGTTACAGTAGTCTGCCAGCCAGTAGTACCTGTAGTCAGAAAGCCGAAAGCCGCCCTTTTCGTAACTGGGAAGGGTATTGCCAACTATTCGCCAAGTAAGAGAGGAAAGAACAGATCTTTCTTACCGGCTGGCTAACCAGACAACTAGTCAATAGAAGAGGTATTCTCCCCTTTGCTAGCTTTACGAAATCTTTTCCTCTTTAACATGGAGCAGTACTACTATGAATAGAGGTAGATAACTACGAATAAATAGTTTTTTATAAAAATCTTTTTTATTTATTTTTTTATAGTAGGGTTTTTAAAAATTGCGTATATATAGTGCTCCGCTAGTCTGGGTTTCACATAAGCATTCCTGAGCTGTACGGACCTTAAGAATAAAGGCTTCAAACCAAGGGAAGGACTGTTTTCACATGCCACAGTTAGGAGTTTGAAGTACGATACTGACTGTTCACTTTCTCAAAATTGACTCCGTATAGTCTGTACCGGAGTGGTTAATCGTCAAAAGAACAACAATTGGTTGTTGCATTTCAATTCATGTAATGTAAAAGAGGGCTTTCTCGTCTCGCAGGCAGGGGTGAGCTTTCTCACTATACAATGACCACTACGAACGAAGGACCAACGACGATGAAGGAGGAGAAGGAGGAGGAGGAGGAGCTAATTCGGACGGTACGAAGAAATTCTGAGTTCATGCCACGACGATCTATATGGAAGGGCAGTTTTGTTGATGCATTCCTGTTGAGAATGCAGAAGAAAAGAGATCTTCTTTTGAACAGGAAAATTTGGTCACGTAGATCTTCTATTTCGCCGGAATTCGTTGATTGCTCCGTACGAATTTACAATGGAAAAACTCCTGTTCGTTGTAAGATCACTGAAGGAAAGGTTGGTCATAAATTTGGAGAGTTTGCTTCTACACGGAAACGAAGACCTTCGAGAACTAATATTGGACCGGGAAGAGAAAAGGGGAAAAAGTAAAGTCTAAGCGCATATGGCACGAAAAGGAAATCCGATTTCACATTTCATATTCACTCTTTTTTATTCTATAATCAAGTTTATAGTGAAATAAAAATATCTGATTCTAGTTGATTTAAAGTTAGTTGATTTAAAAAAAATTCCAAGCCGCCTCTAGCATTTCCATTTCGCGATTCAGATTCTGAGCGCGAATCTGTACATTCCTCAGAATCTGAAGAGGGAGGCCCGCACGACGGGCCTCGAATTGAGACTCGCCCCCCTGGGGGGGGGCTCGGGGGAACCTGTCCCCCGATCTCTTGCGGAAAACGAGGCGGCTCATCCCGCTCAACCGCTTACCGCTCGAGAGCGGGAGAGTGCTTCTTGCTCTAATTCTCAGGCTAGGGCCCGTCTGCTGCGGTATTACACCAACTACCATTTCTGGTTCCGGACCCGGACCCAGTCTCGTGCTCTTTCCGGATTTGGCTCTACAAAGAGCATGCGTCAAAAGATGCAAACGAAATTCTTCAAGGAGAAAACCATTTCTCTATAAAAAGAATTTCTCAAATTTAAGAACTCATCCAATCTGACGCAAGGCTCGGAGAGCCTTTTAATTCCAATAAAAAATTAGCGAATTTCTATTTTTCGTTAGTTAAGAGAGACAGAGATGAATACTCTATCTCATCTCTAACTCATTTCTTATCTGACCTTGAAAAACAAAAAGAAAAAAGATAGCAAGTTCTATGCACAAGTTTTCTCAGTTCTTTCTAATTCACAAGAATAGAAGCCTTTCTTTTCTTGAGTTGCAGAAATATGCAACAGGATA